>NC_090939.1:206945832-207256666 GCF_040938575.1 Ambystoma mexicanum
CCAGAATGACCTCGGACGGACAGTCACTGAATGGCAAACCAATCAGAGATTACAAGTTTTGATGGGTGTGGGAGATTGAGTGGTGCCTTGGTCTCCAAGAGACAACAAAAAAACCTGAAACATGTGTTGCCTTCCGCCCTCATAGTGAACAAGAATTTCAATAATAGTCAATCCTGCCCAAACCACAACAAACATATTTGAGTGTGAGGGACAGCGTTGAATTTGCTTGCTCTGATAATATATTTGTTTATGTTAAACTATAGTCCGAGACATTTATAGAATTTGGAATCAGTAGACCCGGGTTCCAATCTCAGCTTCCTTGCTTCACCAAAATGGTGTGATTCTGAGCAAATTACCTTACCACTCCTTGGCTCAGTGCACATATCTGGTAAATTTGGTCGTGCATAAAATAGTGACTACATTAGTATGTAAGAAGTACTTCTCAACAGATAAAACAAACTTGGCCATCGTGTACTGCCTGGAATCTGTAGGTATGGTTTAGCTTGCTGTGTTGTGATATGCTTAAGTCTCCTCACTAACGTTTGGTCACACTAATACAAAGAAAGATTTGTAATCTGAATGTGCATGGACCCAATGTTTCTCATCCACTTTTTGAATTTGAAACATCCAAAAAGGCATTGGGCTTCATTTACAAAAATGTTTTCACTAGGATTCTAAAACATTTGTGTAAATCAGGCCCATTACTCCCAACCGCCAAACCATGACTCAGCACAGCCCAAATGGCCCCCTAGCCGCTACCAGAAAGTCACGTCTTCTCACAGGCCCCTATTACCAGCAAGACAATGCTCCCCTGCATACTCTAAGATCCGTCTGAGACAGGGGTCTGCAACCTGTCGCTCTCCAGATTTTTGGACTAGAACTGCCATTCAAAACTGATTTTACCATCCTGGCCAAAGTGGAGAAAGACATGGTTTATATGCTTTATGGAAGGGCAGCAAGAAATCACTTTTGTCTATTCTCAGATCTGCATTTGAGTTTTCTTAGATATAAAACTGGGTGGAAGTCCTTGTCTTTTTCCTTGACCAAGAATATATTGCAGTAAAAATCTGTGGGCCAACCTATGCCCACTACTATTGCTGTGTTGTACCCTAATTGATGTATTTAATGAAATATAAAATGGCACTGCCCTAACTGCATATGATAAGGTACCGTTTCTACTATTTGGGCCTCATTACGACCCAGGCGGTAAGGGGTTTACGGCGCCGTAAACAGCGCCGACCCTTACCGCCTGAGTACGAGGTCCCTTAGCGCCATGGCGAATTTAACACCTGCTTTTAGCAGGTGTTAAAATCCATGGTGCTAAGGGACCATGGAGTTAATTACGCCACCGTAATTTACGGTGGCGTAATTAACGCCTTCCCCACTCCCATTATGCCCTATGGGGCAAAAATGGGAATGGGGAAGGGTAAATGGGGATTGGGGACTTACCACCCCGCCAAGGTCGGAATGGGGCGGTAAGTCCGCCAACCACCATGGCGTAAACGTAGTTTACGCCATGGTGGTAAAGTAACGGCCCAGGCGGTAACTTACCGCCTGGGTCGTGATGAGGCCCTTTGCCTGTATAATGACAGACCTTCTTTGTAAATCCCCTCCACAGTGTCGTGAATCGAGGGGTACTTTAAAACATGATGACATGTTTTTAAGAACTGAAGAATCCGAACGCTCCACTGGAATTGATTTCAGTGGGCCTCATTACGACCCTGGCGCTAAGTGTTTAACGGCACTTAGCGCCTTACTACGAGGTCGCTTTGCGGGACCCGACCGTAATGGCTGGTCTACACCAGCCGTTAAAGTAGGGACCCGCAAAGGGACCTTGGTGCTAAGTACGGTAGCGCAGTTTGCGGTAACGTACTTAGCGCCTTCCCCATTCCCATAGCGCCCTGTGGGGAAGGGCCATGGTTCAATGGGGAATTACCACCCCGCCAACCCTGGAATGGGGTGGTAATTCCCCATTGAACCATGGCGGACCCGTTACAAGACCGGCACCAACCATGGTGCTAATAGCGCCATGGTTTAGCGCCGGTGTTGTAATGAGGGCCAGTGAAATTGAAAGAATACTTCATCCAAATTGAGGTGTCCCATCTCCTCGCCTAGGACACCAATGTTGTGTGCAACTGCCCTTTCCTCTGGGAAAAGAAAGACTTGGGCCTGTGGCAGTGGTACTGGGTGTGAGGATTGTGCCTATAGGCACCTGGGAACAGTTTTTCTGGTTCCGGTCGGACAAACAGGCCTTATATGAAACCGGAGTTAGAAAAATTAATTTCCTTAACTGTATTATCTCCGAATAATAATTCACTCGAATTATCAACCACTTAAGATTCTGCAAAGCCAAGCTGACCAATTTTAGATTGATTTTCATCAAACTTTTTTTCTCTCCTAAATTACGAGCACATTTGCTTCGACTATGAAGCACATTGCCCTCTTTGCCCAATCACCACTGGGATCCAGATCCAGTGACTCCCCATAGGCCCTTCTTTCTGCCAATCAATGAAGTATTTAACAACTTATACTGGGAAGTGTCCCAGGCACTGCCACTCCCTATTTTAATATCTTTCTGAAAAGTAAAAAAAGTGTGGCTGGTTTTGGGTCTAAAACTGGAGTGAAATGTTGTTCTCCATCATTGTTGATCATAGTCATGGACATTCTACTTTTATTTTATTTCTAGGTATATCATATACATTCTTCCTTAGGAAGATTTCACAAAACCCTTCACATGAGGAAAAGATAACTTTTTTCGAAAAATTGTGCATGCTAGATTGGAGTTCTTAAACATTGGCTCCCTCATATGACCCACTATGCCAGAAGTACTGATCTTAGCATAAGCCATATCAGCATGCCAAATCTCAGAATCAAGAATGCAATTCAATGGGCAAGAGTCAAGTGCGGGAAGTGGTGTAGGTCATACTAGCATGCCCCCTCCACAAACCCTTCTCCAGTGATGAGATTAGAGCCTGATCTTACCTGGCTCTTTAGACCGGATATTGTTCTTACTCCACCATAAAGGCGAATCTGTGGTGCACCTCTGTCACCTGCCCAACAGATGTTCTGAGACACAGCAGCCCTTAGACTTCTGGAGTGATCATTCAAGGACATACCTTTCTGGTTGTCACTCAAATGCCTTTTCTTCTGTGTAGGCTATATATATTCTTTGGGACATTCGACATCTACACACCTTTATAAATTGGAATTCCTGGCCAACCCCCTTTCTCAGTGCCTCAGATTTTCCAAAGCTCAAAGTAATAGCAATGATATGATATGCCTTTTATAACGTTCCTGTACACAAGTGTTTCTAGGTGCGACAAAACTAGGAGGGGGGAAACAAAGGGAGGACAAAACAACGATCTTACTAGGCCTTGTGTCATTCAGATTGTGAAAGTGTAGGAAGAGGGACGGGATAAGTGCCAGTGGGGGAGGCGAAGGGAGAAGTGCAGGTAATAGAGAGAGGGGAATGTAGGGTTGCAGGTACAGACCCTTAGTGCAGGGGGAGCCTGGAGGCAGTGCAAGGGCAATTGGACATGCAGGAGCCTGAGCCCGAGTTCAGGGGTGGCCAGGTGACCAGTGCGTGGAGCAGTAAGTGACATCAGCAGGGGAGAGGAAGAGAGAAAGCGCAAGTGAAACGGAAGCTCTTGAGTTGCTTCCAGAACCGGAGGTGGTTCTGCTCAAGTTTGAGAGAGACAGGGAGACTGTTCTCAGAGGGAGGCCCCAGCCGAGGAGAGAGATCTGACCCCAACTATCTGCTTGGAGAAGCAGCTGACCCTCAGAGAGTTGCAGGTTGATGAGCGGAGAGCTCAAGAAGGAAGATGTTTAGGAAGAGAAAGTTAGAGGTAGTGCAGTTCCAGGCCCCACAAAGCCTTGTGGACAATGCAAAGAGTCTTGAACTTTATCCTTTCAGCCACATGGAGCCAGTTTTCAGAGCAGGAGAGATACAAACCCTGGGCTTGAGGCCAAGAACAAGTCTCGCAGTCCTGTTCTGGATAAGTTGTAAAGGTCGAAGAATAGAGGCAGGCAGACATAGAAAGAGGCTGTTGCAGTAGTCCAGACTAGAGAAGACCAGGGCTCTGAAGACAGTGAGCTTCTGCGGGAAAGTGAGAAAAGGAAGAATATCTCTGAGGAGGTGCAGCTGATAGTTTGACTCCGTAGAGACGTCAGAGATGTGAGGAGAGGAGTAAAGGGTGGAGAGAAGATGACACCAAGGTTCTTAGCCTCACAGGAAGGAACAGGAAGAGGGCCCAGAGTGGGCGGCCATAGAGAGAGAGGAATGGTGTCCCGATGAGGAGGATCTCAGTCTTACTGACATTAAGGCAGAGATCATTGGTGGCACACCATTCCTGAATTGCGGCCAGAAAGTCTGGTATGAGAGAAGGAGCAGAGGTGGCTGAGGGAAGCCTGAAAGAGAGCTGGTTATCATCTGCATAACACTGAAAATTGGAGCAGAAAGTAGCAAATCAGTGGGCAAGAGGTACCAGGTAGTGGTTAGAAAGCCTGGGAGAAAGGTTAGACCCTGGGGAATATCACCTGTAGAGAGAGAGATAGAAAAGAGGAAAGACCCCAGTTGGACATGATAGGGTCGGTTGGTGAGAATGGAAGTCAACGAGGCCAGGGCCTTATCAGTGTTACCCAGGGTGTCACAGAGGTGATTGAGCAGGATGGCATGGTTGACGTATCAAAAGCAGAGGATAGATCGAGGAGAATGAGGACAGAAGAAAGATTACAGTTGAGATTAGAGAGCAGGTCTTCACAGGTTTTCAGGAGAGCAGTTTCTGTGCTTCTGGCGGCTCTGAAGCCAGAGTGGTGGTTGTGGAGACAACCAACAGATTCAGTATGCAGATTAAGCTGGGAGATGGCCAGATTTTCCAGGGGTTTGCCCAGGAAAGGAGTAATGGAGATAGGGCAATAGTTAGCCAGAGAGGAAGGATCAGCAGAGGGCTTCTTAAGAAGGGGGTGCACAAGGGAGTCCCTAAGGGAAAGGGAAGGTTCCAGTGGCAAACGAGTGATTGCAGAAATCTGCCAAGGTTGAAGCAAGGGTGTCAATGTGGTCCTTGATGGTTTTGGATGAGCAGGGGAGAACCTGCTTTGACCAGACTTTCATAGGTCGGACTTGTCGAGAAATATTGTCAGGGGTGAACAAGGGAAAGGAGGAGAAAGGAGGAGGAGAAACAGCCACAGATGGGTCAGGAGGGGTGGAGGAGGAGGAGAAGGAGGTGGAGGAAGAGAGGGTGGACAGGATGTCCTGAGTTTTAGTGATGAATTGAGAAGCCAAGGCCGTGCAGGGGGCCTGGGAGGGAACGGGACAAGTAGAGACTGCAGCAGGATTGGCCAGCTCCTTGCAGATTTGGAAAAGTTTGGCCGAGTTGAGAGATGCCGCAGAGACGTGGGCTTAGATGCAGGCTCTCTTCTTAAAGAAGACAGAGGGTCTATACTGGAGCAGGCGGCAGGCCCGTTTGTCAGGGGGTGCGCCTGATGCCCTCAACTTCCTCTCAGCCTCCCTACACTTGCATTTAAGGGTGGCATGGTCGGAACTGTACCAAGTGTTGCACTTGGATTTGGGCTTCAAACTGATCCTCATGACAGGGGCTAGGACATCCACAGTGTAAGAGATAGAGAGATGAAGGTTACAGAGGGTTGTGTCAGGGTGTGAGTCAGTCAAAGATGCAGGAGGAGGAGAGAAAGTAGCGGTGAAAGCCTCAACTGACACACGCTTCACGAAGAAGGTAGGTGGCAGTGCTGGAGTCGGCTTGACCAGAGGGGGAGAGAGACAGAAGTGGGTCGAAAGGAGAACGTGGTCACTCCAAGAAAGAGGAGTGGTCAGAGGGTTAGAGAAGGGGAGGACTGAGGGGATCAGAACATTCAGGGTGTGCCCTGCAGAGTGAGTAGGGCCAGAAGGAAGAATAGACAGAGAGAGAGTCCTGAAGAAGGGCTAGTAGCATCCAGGTGGCTATTCAGGTCTCTGGGGAAGAGAAGTTGAGAGGAAGAGGAAATGAGGGAGGAAGAGAGGTCCACCCACTCAGAGAGGAAGAGGATAACCTGGCCAGGTGGCCTGTAGATAGTGGCCCCAGTGAGAGAGAGGCCAGGAAGCATAGAGAGCCTGCAGACCAGGCATTCAAAGGAGGAGTGGTCCTACACTGGAATGACAGAAGCAGGGATCCACTCTGGGAAAATCAAAGCTACACCCCCTCCAGGATGGTTGGTTCTGGGTTCAGAGGATCTTGTAGCCATCAGGAAGGAGAGTGTCAAAACTTGTGACAGAGTTGGCCATGAACCAAGTCTCAGTGAGACTGAGTACATCCAAATCAAGCTCTTCCAGGAGATGGCAGATATCAGAGGAATGTTTGACAGGTGAGCGAGAGTAGCAATGTGGAGCAGGTTGCACATTTGAAAGACTTCCATGGAGGGGGTACAGACCAGAGGTATGCCCTGCAGAAGTGTTGGAGATGTCTGAGGATGGGCAGAGGAGGAAGGAAGAGAAGGCAGGCTAGTCAGAGAGGAAGAAGAGAGTGCCGGAGTGGTGGCAGAGGAAGGAGGCAACAGGGTGGTCAGAGAAGCAGCAGGGGTGCCAAAGAGGTGGCAGAGGGAGGAGACAGCCGAGGAGCCAGAGAGGGGTGAGTAGGGATATCAGGAGAGGAAAAGAAGTTGATAAAGCATGGGAAGCATCTATCAAAAAGGAGGAGATTGGCCTGAGGGCCCTGGACCAAGATTGTGCCATTTAAGTAGACATTAATGATGGTCTTAGAGGAGTGTAAGAGGGCTAGGAGGGCCTCCCACCGGGTGCCACCATTAATGGGAGAAGAGGAAAAAGGAGAGAGAACAGAAACCATATGGGGGTCCATGGGGCTGGAGAAGGAACGACAAAGAGGATGTCTGTAAGGGTCTGTCTGGAGGAAGCACTGGTGTAGGTATCAGCGATCGCGAGACCTGGGTTGGAGACCAGGATCTCCCTTTTGAGATTCTTCCTGGCAGACTTAGTGAGAGGTAAAGGATAGTCGATAGAAAAGCAGTTAGAGAAGATAGGTGAAACAGGGAGCATCATAGAGGGTGCAGGGAGGAAGAGAGGGGACAATGAGGGGAGCCCAAGCAGGGTGAGCGGGCCGGGGTCGTGATGAGGGAAGAAAATAGGGAGGACACAAGAGGGGGACACGAAAGGGAGGGGAGCACAACAAAGAACAAGAACAATGGACCTATGAAATCAGATGCAATACGGAACCAACCCCACGGCACAAAACACAACAGGGAAAGTAAAGAATGCAGGCAATGCAATGTGATGCAAAAACTCGTGGAGCACAACATAATGTCAATACAGTACACAATAGGTCAAAGAAGCAAAGGGGCTAAGATGCGCAAGGAAGCAACGGAACGCAGGGGGGTTGTGGGGTGCAGGGACCAATGATGCGAGGGAGCGCACACAGCTAGAAGCAAGGGGGAGCACAGGGCCAAAGTTGCGATGGAGCACAAGCGGCTAAGGTTGTGGCGTGGCCTGATGCGAGGAAGCGCAAGCGGCTAGAGAAGCAAGGGGTATGCTGACGTTGTGAGGGAGTGCAAGTACGCAGGGGAGAAGCGATCGCATGAGGGGGCGGTTGCAGGGGGAGCAATGTGTATGCAAGAGGGAGAAGGGGCACATGTCAGGGGTGATGCGTGGAGTGTAGTGAAGCTAACTTCTTACCGCAGAGAAGAGGGTGAGGTTGTCCAAGCTCAGAATCTGGGCTGCTACCCCCTCGCTGCCAAACACCTGCATCGGTCAACACTGCAACCTTGTCCTGCAAGTGCTTTGCTGCAAGGGTCCGAACGTCAGTTCTTAAAGGCTTGGAAGCGTGGACGTGGTGATGTGTGCTACATATAATCAGACAGGGTCACCTTTCGCACCTGCGTCACTCAACATCGCAGTCTTGTCCTGCAAGGGCTTTGCCACAGAGGGTCTGAACGTCATTTCTTAAAGGCTTGGAAGCATGGACATAGCGATGCGTGCTATGAATAATCGGGCAGCATCTCCTGTGCACCTGCATCTCTCAACACTGCGGCTTTGTCCTGCGAGGGTTTGGCCGCAGATGGTCCGAACCTTGGTTCTTAAAGGCTTGGAATTGTGGATGTGGCTATGCGTGCTACGTATAATCGGGCAGCGTTTCCTGCACACCTGTGTCGCTAAATACTGCAGCCTTGTCCTGCGACGGTTATTCCGCAGAGGGTCCAAACCTTGGTTCTTAAAGGTTCAGAAGTGTGGACTTATGATGTGTGCTACATATAATCGGGCAGTGTCTCCTGCGCACCGATGTTGCTCAACACCGTTACATTGTACTGCAAGGGCTTGTTTGCAGAGGGTACAAAACTGGGTTCTTAAAGGCTTGGAAGTGTGGATGTAGCGATGCATGCTATGTGTTATCAGGCAGTGTCTCCTGCGCACCTGCGTAGCCCCTGCGTCGCTCAACCCTGTGGCCTTGTCCTGCGATCACACCAAAGGTAATGTCAATCTTCATTCTCGGTCCTACTGTAGACGAGAGACAGTTGCTGCAATGAAGTTGGCTAAATTGTGCTGCCATCCCTCATCCTACCCTTCACTGTGAACATTAATTTGTACTATGGGCTCAGCCTCCTTCACCGAGGTCCCTCTCTGATCCATTGTAGGAGAGCCACTTTCCTCATTGATAGAAAGTAAGTTCTGGCTGTTTACTGGTCTCCTGCCAGCATGCATAAGGTTCTTTCCTTTAAGTATATGCATGCTGACAGAGACCAGGAAGCATCCTGATGTAGGATTCTTCAGAACAACAGTATGTCACGCTTATTTATGTAAATACTTTTATAAATACAATTGACAACAAAGTGCTTGTTATGAGGACATGCCCCAACCTCACTGAGTTCCCGGTGTTGGGCTTGGGCTTGGCACTCTAAGTGCCTCAGCGCTTTGCTTCCCATTGTTAAAACTCACTGTGCCTTCTCAGACCCTCACACCTTGCGCTGTGCTCCCTAGGTAGATGCTTTCCAAGTTTAATTAAATAAACACAACTGTGCTGCTCACCAACTGAACCCGGGTCTCCCATCCCCAGAATATACCAGGTTTTCACCACCAGCTTGATTAAAACTCCAACTCCTAATACAGCAATCCTTATCTTCACTCTTATGCAAATATCATATCATACTACTTGACTATGTCATGCAACATAATATCTTTGGGTTATGGGAGCAGCAAGAAAAGAGGACTTCCACAGAGCGCAGGTAGACTTGACATTATGGACATGATCGGTGGACTTTCAGGAGGGGGGCGGTCTACGCATGGGGTTATGGGAGATTTTTTTCTTGCTGATATATTAATAAACAAGAACAGTACAATATAGTAGAAGCCTCTCTGCCTTGCCATGGACTCTATAGCTTTACCCTTTATTTCTTGCCAATGCACCACCGTGAGTGGCAGGGGTTCGGTGTTTGGGGTGCAATGTCCCTGTCATTTTGGGACACAAATGTGGCAAACCGTGCTAAAGGACTAACGAGAGGTCACAATGGTGCTTAATGCACCTCTGAAGCAATACACCACAGCAACTCTCCATCTGCCTTGAACACACTGCTTTCTCTTTGCCTGTACTGTATTACTCATGAAAGAGTTAAGTTTGCTTACGCAGGTTGCCCATTAGCTACTGTGCATTCTTAGAAACTATTTCTCACATCCTCCCAGGATTTCCCCTCTGATATCTTTTGCGTACTTCATTGTTTCCATGCAATTTAGGATTCTTCAGAATGAATTCGTATTTGCTGCCATTTCTTAAAATAATCCTCTATTTCTCAGAAAATGATTGACATTTTTTAAAAAAAATGTGCACCAAGGCTTTGTGTGAAAGACATATAAATGATGTTTCCATCGCCTCAGATCTTTGCAAAGGTATAAATGCATTTTTTTCACTTGTGTGTTATGTTGCAAAGGTGTCACTCAAGCATATTTGAAAGGACAGGGATTTATCAAGCCACTAGCTGTATCTGGCATATCATATATTGACATCGTGCTCTCTTCCAACTCTCCCCCCTCTCTTTCTCTATGTCTCCTTCTCCTTTCCTCTCATGCAGTCTTTCTCTGTCTCACTCTGTCTGTGACTCTTTCTATGTGGGTGAGAGTCACATTCTCAGGTGCAAGCTTGCTAGAGTCACACCAGTTGTTGCTGACAGCTACCTTACCAGAGATCAAATATATCTTGGTGAGGGGCTTTGTTTTTATTACAAAGCAGCTATCGAAAACAGAAAAAGAGGAAAATATATTCATTTGTAGTAAAATTGCAAACTTGCCCTTTTTAAAATTGTACAATGTTCATTTCTAACATTCGCACCCGCAGAAGGGCGTTCAGCCAATCAGGTGGCTGGAACTTAGGCCCTTTTCCAATGGCAGCAGCCATCTTGTTTGAAAACAATTCTCAGGAGATTGCCATAGTGCAATAAACACAGCCAATCTCCCAGAAAATAAAACAACTATTTGCATCCTGGCCAAACTCCAGGGTGCGGATAGCAATCATGTCCCAGCAGGGGGAGTACAGGACGGTAACAGCCGTAGCCCTCACTGAGGCCCTCGATTTGTGCAGGCCTGCTGAGGCTCTAGCTGTCAGGCCATTACCAACCATGTACACCCCCCTGCTGAGATTGCTACAGTCATTTCCAGTACATATTTTAAACATAATAAGAGAGTTAAACGTTTCTCACTGAGCAATTGGACTACCATGACTCTCTCACCACATCCTGCATGGGTTAGTTCCCTCCCTCTTTTGTACTTATCTGAAGCTGTTTCCATACTAACCTTTACAATCTCACTCCCATCTTAATTTCCTTAACCAATGGGCCCTCATTTAAATTGGAAAGTCAAATCTGGGCGTGTTTTTGCATTTAAATTGGAAAGTCAAATCTGGGTGTGTTTTTGCATTTAAATTGGAAAGTCAAATCTGGGTGTGTTTTGCATTTAAATTGGAAAGTCAAATCTGGGTGTGTGTTTTGCATTTAAATTGGAAAGTCATATATGGGTGTGTTTTGCATTAGAATTGGAAAGTCAAATCTGGGTGTGTTTTGCATTTAACTTTGGGCATTGATTGTAACATGCTAGCCCAGTGACTGCTCTTTACTGCTGTACTTGCTTACTCCTCCCTCTGCCTCCTCTCCTCCCATTCATGGCGCTTTATGATCTCCCATCTATTATAACTGCTTCTCTATCAACTATCCTTCTCTTCTCACTAAGTCTGGAAAGAAGAAGTTTAAAAAGGATATCCTGGCCTCAAATCCTGGTCTCCCTATTGCTGATACCTATACAAGTGCCTCTTCCAGATAGAACCTCACTGGCATCCTCTTTGTTGTTCCTTCGCTGGATCTATGGACCCCCATATGATCTTTGTGCTCTGTCTTGTCTCCTCCTCTCCCATTAACGGTGGCACTTGCTGTGAAGTCCTCATGGCTTCATTTGACTCCTCCAGAGTCATCCTTAATGTCTACCTAAACAGCACTGTCATGGTCCAAGGTCCTCAGGCCAATCTCCTCCTCTTCGATAAGTGGTTCCCTCGCCTCATCAACTTCCTTTCATCTCCGGCTGTCCCCTCCTCTCATTCCTTGGCTACCTTCACCACTCTTCCCTCCTCCTCTGCCCCTCTTCAGGCCTCCTTCACAACTCCACAGGGTGTACCTCTGATTTGTACCCCTCCCTGGAAGGTCTTTAAGGCCGGCAACCTTCTTCATCTTGCCACTCTCAACTCTCGCTCCGCTGTCAACCGCAGAGAAGAGGGTGAGGTTGTCCAAGCTCAGAATCTGGGCTGCTACCCCATCGCTGCCAAACACCTGCATTGGTCAACACTGCAGCCTTGTCCTGCAAGTGCTTTGCTGCAAGGGTCCGAACCTCAGTTCTTAAAGGCTTGCAAGCGTGGAAGTGGTGATGTGTGCTACATATAATCGGGCAGGGTCACCTGCGCACCTGCGTCACTCAACATCGCAGTCTTGTCCTGCAAGGGCTTTGCCACAGGGGGTCTGAACGTCAATTCTTAAAGGCTTGGAAGCATGGACATAGGGATGGGTGCTATGAATAATCGGGCTGCATCTCCTGTGCACCTGCATCTCTCAACACTGCGGCTTTGTCCTGTGAGGGTTTTGCCGCAGATGGTCCGAACCTTGGTTCTTAAAGGCTTGGTATTGTGGATGTAGCTATGCGTGCTACGTATAATCGGGCAGCGTCTCCTGCACACCTGCGTCGCTAAATACTGCAGCCTTGTCCTGCGATGGTTTTGCCACAGAGGGTCCAAACCTTGGTTCTTAAAGTCTCAGAAGTGTGGATTTATGATGTGTGCTACTTATAATCGGGCAGTGTCTCCTGCGCACCGGTGTCGCTCAACACCGTTACCTTGTCCTGTGAGGGCTTATTTGCAGAGGGTCCCAAACTGGGTTCTTAAAGGCTTGGAAGTGTGGATGTAGTGATGCGTGCTATGTGTTATCAGGCAGTGTCTCCTGCGCATCTGTGTAGCCACCTGCGTCGCTCAACCCTGTGGCCTTGTCCTGCGATCACACCAAAGGTAATGTCAATCTTCATTCTTGGTCCTACTGTAGAAGAGAGACAGTTGCTGCAATGAAGTTGGCTAAATTGTGCTGCCATCCCTCATCCTACCCTTCACTGTGAACATTAATTTGTACTATGGGCTCAGCCTCCTTCACCGAGGTCCCTCTCTGATCCATTGCAGGAGAGCCACTTTCCTCATTGATAGAAAGCAAGTTCTGGCTGTTTACTGGTCTCCTGCCAGCACGCATAAGGTTCTTTCCTTTAAGTATATGCATGCTGACAGAGACCAGGAAGCATCCTGAAGTAGGATTCTTCAGAACAACAGTATGTCGGGCTTATTTATGTAAATTCTTTTTTAAATACAATTGACACCAAAGTGCTTGTTATGAGGACATGCCCCATCCTCACTGAGTTCCCGGTGTTGGGCTTGGCACTCTAAGTGCCTCAGCGCTTTGCTTCCCATTGTTAAAACTCACGGTGCCTTCTCAGACCCTCACACCTTGCGCTGTGCTCCCTAGGTAGATGCTTTCCAAGTTTAATTAAATAAAGACATCTGTGCTGCTCCACCAACTGAACCCGGGCCTCCCGTCCCCAGAATATACCAGGTTTTCACCACCGGCTTGATTAAAACTCCAACTCCTAATACAGCAATCCTTATCTTCAATCTTATGCAAATATCATATCATACTACTTCATTATGTCATGCAACATAATATCTTTGGGTTATGGGAGCAGCAAGAAAAGAGGACTTCCACAGAGCGCAGGTAGACTTGACATTATGGACATGATCGGTGGACTTTCAGGAGGGGGGCAGTCTACGCATGGGGTTATGGGAGATTTTTTTCTTGCTGATATATTAATAAACAAGAACAGTACAATATAGTAGAAGCCTCTCTGCCTTGCCATGGACTCTATAGCTTTACCCTTTATTTCTTGCCAATGCACCACCGTGATTGGCAGGGGTTCAGTGTTTGGGGTGCAATGTCCCTGTCATTTTGGGACACAAATGTGGCAAACCGTGCTGAAGGACTAACGAGAGGTCACAATGGTGCTTAATGCACCTCTGAAGCAATACACCACAGCAACTCTCCATCTGCCTTGAACACACTGCTTTCTCTTTGCCTGTACTGTATTACTCATGAAAGAGTTACGTTTGCTTACGCAGGTTGCCCATTAGCTACTGTGCATTCTAAGAAACTATTTCTCACATCCTCCCAGGATTTCCCCTCTGATATCTTTTGCGTACTTCATTGTTTCCATGCAATTTAGGATTCTTCAGAATGAATTCGTATTTTCTGCCATTTCTGAAAATAATCCTCTCTTTCTCAGAAAATGACTGACATTTTTAAAAATAAATGCGCATCAAGGCTTTGTGTGAAAGACATATAAATGATGTTTCCATCGCCTCAGATCTTTGCAAAGGTATGAATGCATTTTTTTCACTTGTGTGTTATGTTGCAAAGGTGTCACTCAAGCATATTTGAAAGCATAGGGATTTATCAAGCCACTAGCTGTATCTGGCATATCATATATCGACATCTTGCTCTCTTCCAACTGTCCCCCCTCTCTTTCTCTATGTCTCTTTCTCCTTTCCTCTCATGCAGTCTTTCTCTGTCTCACTCTGTCTGTGACTCTTTCTATGTGGGTGAGAGTCACATTCTCAGGTGCAAGCTTGCTAGAGTCACACCAGTTGTTGCTGACAGCTGCCTGACCAGAGATCAAATATATCTTGGTGAGGGACTTTGTTTTTATTACAGAGCAGCTATCGAAAAAAGAAAGAGGAAAATGTATTTATTTGTAGTAAAATTGCAAACTTGCCCTTTTTAAAATTGTACAATGTTCATTTCTAACATTCGCACCCGCAGAAGGGCGATCAGCCAATCAGGTGGATCGAATTTAGGCCCTTTTCCAATGGCAGCAGCCATCTTGTTTAAAAAAATTCTCAGGAGATTGCCATCGTGCAATAAACGCAGCCAATCTCCCAGAAAATAAAACAACTATTTGCATCCTGGCCAAGCTCCAAGGTGTGGATAGCAATCATGTCCCAGCAGGGGGAGTACAGGACGGTAACAGCCCGTAGCCCTCAATGAGGCCCTCGATTTATGCAGGTCTGCCAAGGCTCTAGCTGTCAGGCCATTACCGACCATGTACGCCCCCCTGCTGAGATTGCTACAGTCATTGCCAGTACATATTTTAAACATAATAAGAGAGTTAAACGTTTCTCACTGAGGAATTGGACTACCATGACTCTCTCACCACATCCTGCATGGGTTAGTTCCCTCCCTCTTTTGTACTTATATGAAGCTGTTTCCATACTCACCTTTACAATCTCACTCCCTTCTTAATTTCCTTAACAAATGGGCCCTCATTTAAATTGGAAGGTCAAATCTGGGCAGGTTTTTGCATTTAAATTGGAAAGTCAAATCTGGGTGTGTTTTTGCATTTAAATTGGAAAGTCAAATCCGGGTGTGTTTTGCAATTAAATTGGAAAGTGAAATCTGGGTGTGTTTTTGCATTTAAATTGGAAAGTCAAATCTGGGTGTGTTTTTTTTCATTTGACTTTGGGCATTGATTGTAACATGCTAGCCCGGTGACTGCTCTATACTGCTGTACTTGCTTACTCCTCCCTCTGCCTCCTCCCCTCCCACTCATGGCGCTTTCTGATCTCCCATCTATTATAACTGCTTCTCTATCAACTATCCCTCCCTTCTCACTAAGTCTGGAAAGACGAAGTTAAAAAGGATATGCTGGCCTCAAATCCAGGTCTCCCTATTGCTGATACCTATACAAGCGCCTCTTCCAGACAGAACCTCACTGACATCCTCTTTGTTGTTCCTTCGCTGGATCTATGGACCCCCCATATGATCTCTGTGCTCTGTCCTGTCTCTTCCTCTCCCATTAACGGTGGCACTCTCTGTGAAGTCCTCATGGCTTCATTTGACTCCTCCAGAGTCATCTTTAATGTCTACCTAAACGGCACTGTCATGGTCCAAGGTCCTCAGGCCAATCTCCTCCTCTTCGATAAGTGGTGCCCTCGCCTCATCAACTTCATTTCATCTCCGGCTGTCCCCTCCTCTCATTCCTTGACTGCCTTCACCACTCTTCCCTCCTCCTCTGACCCTCTTCAGGCTACCTTCACAACTGCACAGGGTGTACCTCTGATTTGTACCCCTCCCTGGAAGGTCTTTAAGGCCGGCAAACTTCTTCATCTTGCCACTCTCAACTCTCGCTCCGCTGTCAAACACTCTTCTGACATCTGCCATCTCCTTGAAGAATTGGAACTTGATGTCCTCGGTCTTACGGAGATATGGTTCACGGCCAGCTCTGTCACATGCTTTGACACTCTCCTCCCTGATGATTACAAGATCCTCTCCGCACCCAGTTCCACCTAGCCCAGAGTGGGGTGTAGCCCTGATCTTTCCCGAGTGGATTCCTGTCATGATGCCTACCCCCGGGGACCCAGACCAAGTCCAGCAACCCCGGAAGCAGGCATCAATTTATACTAAGCAAACCCAACAACCCCTGCTAGCGGCTATTTGGGTGCAGTCCTGGCGCCTATGGCGCCAGGCTCATATGAAGAGTCAGTCCTGGCGCCATAGGCACCAGGCTCATAGATTGAAACTTACCTGATGCAGACCATGCTGCAAGAGCTCCAAGCCAAAGGAGGCTTGGAAGGGACTACTTTACCTAAGGAACTATTTTTTTTACTCGGGTGGGGCTGGGGAGGAATACTTACCTGGGACTACTTTGGGGGCTATTTAAACCACGCCCGAAGAGCAGCACACGCTTTGCATTATTCTGCATCCAGCAGCGTAACGCTCACTAAGCCTGCAAGTCTGCATCCAGTCTTATGCCATGGCCGCCTCGAGTCCGGAGCTCCTAGAAAAAGGGGAGAGAAGGAGAAAAGGTTAGAACAAGAGCAATACCTTTGATCCTTACCTGAATTCCCGATCCATCGTGCCTTCGAGCTGGAAGAAAGAAGTTATTTTATGCGCGTCGCCTCGCCTGCAGCAGCGCCGTGCTGAACTCACCGGCCTTCGCAGCATCTTCACATTCCACCGCATCCTTCTGCATGCTCCTGCCGCACTCCGGCACCTAAGGGGAAGACAAGAACAGCAAGGTGAGCCAAGGGAATACACAGAGGCAATATGAGTTACCCCCCATAGACTGACCTGATTTTACCACCGGGGGTAATATCCCTCTTCACGGGTCGGCGCAGCTTCCACTGGATCCTCACCAAACCCCGGCCCCTAAGGGTAAACAAAAGGACAGCAAGGTGAAACAAAGGGACAAACACGGGGAAACCTCCTCACCACAAAAGACTTACCTGATTTTACCGCGGGAGGCATTATTCCCCGAGACTTCATATTTTCTCTCAGCGCCTGAATAAGGGAGAAAGCAACAGGTTACATATTGACATTATTTTATCGAACTGTGTTGGATAATACAAATCCTTACCTGAATATTACCGGTTGCCAAGAGGAACTCTTCACTAGGGTCAAGCTGCAACCTGCAAGGAATCGGACAAGAGTGAAAGTCAGACATTTGAACTCTTTCGAACTACATACTTACGGCGTCTTGCCGGGAATCTCAGAGTCAATATTGTTCTGGAACTCACCAATTCCTTCGAGCCAGTGAAGCAACTGGTCATCAACGCGCCCCTGCGCTCAATGCAGGATGGAGAGCTCATCTTTCAAAACCATCAGGTGAGACTATAAGAGGGGACATCAAAGGTGATCAGTGGGGAGAACAGCGGGAGTGGGGGAGGGTAAACGCTCAACTCCACGGGTGGTTAATTCCCTTTCTCCATTTGCAGGAGAATATTCCTACGGGCCAAGCAAACGAACCTAGGTGGGCCAGTCCAGTCCATCATCTCGGCACTACGCGTCACATTGGTGGAGGCCACAGCTGTCCAGTTCAGATCGACGCCCCTGTGGGAGCCAGGTGAGCGTAACAGAACGCAAAGCCTACCCACAAATTCCCACCCGGGCGTTATGGATACCTCAGAAACTGACCAATTGGCCCAATTACTGGGGGAATTGAGGGCTGAAGTGCATTCCGCCCATCAAGAAACCAATGCTCTTAGGAGAGAACTGATTTTTTCAAAGGAGCGAACTGATGACCTTGCTAGGCAACTACTGCAAAGCCAGGCTGGACAAGCACCCCTACCAGGTCCCGGGGGGAATCCAGCTCCTGTGTCATCGAGTAACCCTGTGCAAATAAACCTACAGGGAAGTATTCCATTAGCTGCGCCCGAACGCTTTGCCGGAGATCCCAGAAGGTTTGCCGTGTTTATGAACCAATGCCCCTTGCACTTTTTATGCAGACCCGGAGCCTTCCCAAACGATCAAGCCAAGGTAGCCTTCGTATTGTCATATGTCAGCGGCAGTGCAGCTGATTGGTCAATTCCACTAGTTACTCAGGATGACCCAATTCTTCAGGATTTTCAGGGCTTTCAAATGAGCATGGAAAGACTATTTGCCTGGCACTCCCAAGGACATGCCCTGGATAACGAACTTTTGTCCCTACGACAAGGTAACCAGGACCTTCTATCCTACATCGCAACCTTTAACAGATTGATAGTGGAAACGGGTTGGCCTGAGGTAAAACGAATCACGTTATTTCATCGAGGGCTTCAAGGAGAACTCAAGGATGTCTTGGCTCAAGTCGTGAACCCACCTCAAGACTGCGCTGAATATATAGACTTAGTGGTCCAGTTAGAACACAGATGTCAGAACAGAAAGGCTGATCGAGCCAAGTTTGAGAATCGGGTGTTGGGCAAGGCCCCCGCTAACCCCAAAGGAGCAGATGCTTCAGAACCCATGCAAATCGGAGGGGTTAAAGGACCCTTTAGCCAGAAGGAAAGAGAAAGGAGATGGCAAATGCAATTGTGTCTATATTGTGGAACTTCTGGGCATTTTCTATGGGATTGCCCTGCAAAACCACCAAAGAAGGTGGTAGGAGCTGCTGATAAAAGCCATATGGAGTCAGACTCGGGAAACGACCACGCCCGACAAGCATAGAGGTCCGCTTGCCGAGCTTGAAGAAGGATACTCAGACCTTGTATTACATCATACCAATGGTCCTCGTAGATCCAAGGCAGCCATCGCGTATGCACGCAGTAAGGGCATACATTGATAGCGGGGCCATAGGAAACTATGTGGACTACGAATTGGCTTCCAGGATGAATCTACCTCTCTGCCGAAAAACCACCTCAGATGTCATCACCACAGTCGATGGAACTGAAATTGCCTCTGGGCCTGTAACTCATTCCACCGCAGAGATGACACTATTGGGTCAGGATGGGCATTGAGAGACTATTGTGTTTGATTTAATCAAAGCCCCACAGTTCCAAATAATACTGGGGATACCTTGGTTGGAAACACATAATCCTTGTATTGATTGGCGAGAGAAGAGAATAACCTTCCTGGATTGTGCACAAACCTGTTACCCAAAGAAAAATCTGAATGCAGGCCTGGCCCCAGTAACCACAGCAGTCGTGCAACTACCTCCAGAATACCAAGAATTCCAGGATGTCTTCGAAAAAGAACAGGCAAACACGTTGCCACCTCACAGAACGTACAATTGTCAAATCGATCTCTTACCCGGTGCACAACCCCCTTGTAGCAGGATCTATGCCCTTACGGAACCTGAGAACCTTCACCTACGACAATACTTAGACCAGTACCTTGCTAATGGTTTCATTCCCCTATCCAAGTCCCCTGCATCTTCAGCTTTGTTCTTCGTGCCCAAAAAGGAAGGTGACCTCAGAACGTGCATAGACTACCGCGCATTGAACCAGATAACTGTTAAGAACCGATACCCATTGCCTCTGATCCCTGAACTACTAGACCAAGTGAAGGACGCTTGCATATACACTAAGCTAGATCTCCGGGGGGCATACCACCTGGTACGTGTAAAAGAGGGCGACGAATGGAAGACTGCTTTTCGCACTAAGAATGGGTTATTCGAATACCAGGTGATGCCTTTCGGGTTGTGCAATGCACCAGCAGCCTTCCAATACTTCATGAACGATGTCCTTCGTGAACTCATTGACGTTTGTGTTGTCGTATATATCGATGATTTTCTGGTATACTCCTCTTCAGAATCTGACCATGTGAAGCATGTCCGAGCAGTCCTTGAGAAATTGCGCCAGCACAAACTATATGAAAAACTGGAAAAATGCGTTTTTCATGCCACAGAAGTTGAATTCCTTGGGTTTATCCTGACCCCAAGAGGAGTCCGAATGGACTCAGGAAAGGTGGACGCAATTCTTAAGTGGCCATCACCAAGTTCAGTTAAAGGAGTACAAAGCATGCTTGGCTTTGCCAATTTCTACCGCAGATTTATCCCGGATTTTTCACATGTTGTACAACCCATCACAGCACTGTTGCGAAAAAATAAACGCTTTATGTGGACTGAAGAAGCTGAAAATGCCTTCCAAGAACTGAAAGCGAAATTCACATCTGCACCTGTATTAAAGCACCCGCGCCCTGAACTTCCATACATAGTGGAAACTGATGCATCCAGTATAGCCATGGGAGCTGTCCTGTCTCAAAAGGACCCTGAAACTGGCCAGCTTCACCCAGTAGCATTTTGGTCCAGAAAGTTCTCGGCACCCGAGTTAAACTATGCAGTTACTGACAAGGAGTTATTAGCCATTAAATACGCCTTCAAGCATTGGCGGCACTATCTTCTCGGTGCCAGGCATACCATTACTGTGATCACCGATCACCGGAACTTACAGTATTTAAAGACAGCCAAGGCCCAATCGTCACGCCAACTCCGATGGGCATTGTTCTTTGCCGAGTTCGACTTCGTGATAACCTATCGACCAGGTTGTAAGAATGTTAAAGCAGACGCCTTATCCCGAATAGGGATGGGAGAGGCAGAAGTGAACCCAGAACCAGTACCTATAATTTCCGATCAAAGGATTCTTGGCATGACAACTCTACAGACACTAGAGGACATTCAGGTAAAGATCCAACAACTCTTTGATCTTACAGCCCTGCAGGACTGGGTAAAGAAAGGCCCGGAATACTCTGTCACCAATGACCTGCCTTATTATCAAGGGCGGCTATTTCTGCCACATAAGGAACTACAAGAGCTAGTCATTTCCCGTTATCATAATACCCTAAAGGAGGGGCACCCAGGTATTGCAAAAACTGAAGCTAAGATTAAGAGACAATTCTGGTGGCCCACCTGGCGAAAGGATATTAAATCATTTGTGATGTCTTGTGGCATTTGCACCCAAAACAAAAGTCAAAAGAAAAAACCACTCTGGACTCTTACAACCTTTAGACATTCCGCCTACACCATGGCACACCTTATCGTTAAACTTTATTACTGATCTACCCCCATGCAATGGATTTAACACCATTCTAGTCATTGTGGATCTTTTTTCCAAGATGGCCCACTCTATTCCTTTAAAGGGATTACCTTCAGCTTCAATCCTGGCCAAAGAGTTCCTCAAAAACATTGTTCGCATACACGGATTTCCGTCCGTATTGGTCTCTGACCGGGGCAGTCAATTAATTTCACATTTTTGGAAAAAATGTTGTCAATTGGAGCAAATCGATGTGAGGTTATCGACCAGTCACCCCCCCTAAACTGATGGTCAAATGGAGAGGACCAACCAGACTCTCGACCAATACCTGCGTTGTATGTTACATCAGACTGAGAGTAATTGGAAAGACATTCTTTGGAAGGCCGAATATGCATACAATAATTCAGCACATTCTGGAACTGGACAAAGCCCCTTCTATACCTTATATAGGCACCATCCTCGAACCTCAGACCTTGACTCACCCCAACACTTAAAAATGCCTGCAGTGGACCATCTGCACGCTACGATTACACAAGCCTTTAAGGAAGCAATTGAACATTTAAAAAAGGGGAAAGAAAAATACAAGAAAGATGCTGATCGGCATAGAAGTGATACTCCACAATACCAGATAGGGGACCAAGTACAGTTAGCCACAAAACATATACCTCTAAAGGGAACACGGACCTTTAACCCCAGATATTTGGGACTTTACTGTATTAAGGCTATTATCAACCCAGTGGCTGTCAAATTGGACTTACCTGCTAATATGCGAATTCACCCCGTCTTTCATGTGTCACTTTTGAAGCCAGTGCAACAAGGGACAAGACTAACTAAGCCACCAGACCCCATCCTTGTAGACGGGGAACCCAAATTTGAAGTTAAGAACATCCTGGACTCCAAGCTGATAAAGTCAAAACTTTTTTATTTAATCGACTGGAAAGGTTATGGACCACAGGAAAGATAATGGGAACCTAGTGACCACGTTCATGCACCCCGATTGGTGAAAAAATTCCACTGAAATTTCCCAGACAAACCGAAACCACAGGGAAGAACGACTTTAGGAGGGGCCTTGGGGGGGAGTGCTGTCATGATGCCTACCCCTGCGGACCCAGACCAAGTCCAGCAACCCCGGAAGCAGGCATCAATTTATACTAAGCAAACCCAACAACCCCTGCTAGGGGCTATTTGGGTGCAGTCCTGGCGCCATAGGCGCCAGGCTCATAGATTTAAACTTATCTGATGCAGACCATGCTGCAAGACCTCCAAGCCAAAGGAGGCTTGGAAGGGACTACTTTACCTAAGGGACTATTTTTTTTTACTTGGGTGGGGCTGGGGAGGAATACTTGCCTGGGACTACTTTGGAGGCTATTTAAACCACGCCCGAAGAACAGCACACGCTTCGCGTTATTCTGCATCCAGCAGCGTAACGCTCACCGTGCCTGCAAGTCTGCATCCAGTCTTTTGCCATGCCCGCCTCGAGTCCGGAGCTCCTAGAAAAAGGGGAGAGAAGGAGAAAAGGTTAGAACAAGAGCAATACCTTTGATCCTTACCTGAATTCTCGATCCATCGTGCCTTCGAGCTGGAAGAAAGAAGTTATTTTATGCGCGTCGCCTCGCATGCAGCAGCGCCGCGCTGAACTCACCGGCCTTCGCAGCCTCTTCACATTCCACCGCATCCTTCTGCATGCTCCCGCCGCACTCCGGCACCTAAGGGGAAGACAAGAACAGCAAGATGACCCAAGGGAATACACAGAGGCAATATTAATTACCCCCCATAGACTTACCTGATTTTACCACCGAGGGTAATATTCCTCTTCACGGGTCGGCGCAGCTTCCACTGCATCCTCGCCGAACCCCGGCCCCTAAGGGGAAACAAAAGGACAGCAAGGTGAAACAAAGGGACAAACACGGGGAAACCTTCTCACCACAAAAGACTTACCTGATTTTACCGCCGGAGGCATTATTCCCTGAGACTTCATATTTTCTCTCAGCGCCTGAATAAGGGAAAAAGCAACAGGTTACTTATTGACATTATTTTATCGAACTGTGTTGGATAATACAAATCCTTACCTGAATATTACCGGTTGCCACGAGGAACTCTTCGCTAGGGTCAAGCTGCAACCTGCAAGGAATCGGACAAGAGTGAAAGTCAGACATTTGAACTCTTTCGAACTACATACTTATGGCGTCTTGCCGGGAATCTCAGAGTCAATATTGTTCTGGAACTCACAAATTCCTTCGAGCCAGTGAAGCAACTGGTCATCAACGCGCCCCTGCGCTCAATGCAGGATGGAGAGCTCATCTTTCAAAACCATCAGGTGAGACTATAAGAGGGGACATCAAAGGTGATCAGTGGGGAGAACAGCGGGAGTGGGGGAGGGTTAACGCTCAACTTCACGGGTGGTTAATTCCCTTCCTCCATTTGCAGAAGAATATTCCTACAGGCCAGGCAAACGAGGCTAGGTGGGCCAGTCCAGTCTGTCATCTCGGCACTACGCGTCACATTGGTGGAGGCCGCAGCTGTCCAGTTCAGATCGACGCTCCTGTGGGAGCCAGGTGAGCATAACAATTCCTGCCACTATCATTCCCACTCAGATTTACTCCTCTTTTGAATGCCTTGTCTGCAGGCTCTCAATCTCTCCTAGCGACTCTCTTACTGTTGCTACTTCCTACCGGCCCCCTGGGCAAATCTCTGCTTTTCTTTCTGAGTGGGCTGACCTCTTCTCCTCCCTCCTGACCTCTACCACTCAACTCCTCCTTGGTGACCTCAACATCCACCTCGATTCTCCCTGTCCCTCATCTCTGTTCTTTCGCGACCTTTGCGATTCCCTCTCCCTCTCTATCCTCCCCTCTGGTCCGACGCACTTTGCAGGACAAACACTTGATGTCCTGATCTCCTCTGGCCTCCCTCTGACCACTCCTCTCTCCTTGAGTGACCTCTGCCTTCTCTCCTCTCATCTCTCACTCTCTTCCCCCCAAGCCAAGCGCACCTCAACACTGCCACCTACCTACTTGGACATCCCACCTATGAAGCGTGTGTCAGTTGAGGCTTTCACTGCTACCTTCTCTCCCACTCTCCTCCTTTGGCTGACTCACACCCGGGCACAACCCAGTCCATTCTCTACTCTTCCATTTCTGATACTCTTGATGCTCTTGCCCCTGTCATGAGGATCCGCTTGAAGTCCAAAGCCAAGTGTAATTACTGCTATGACTCCGACCTAGCTACACTTAAACGTAAGTGTAGGGCGGCTGAGAGGAAATGGAGGGCTTCTTGTTCATCCTCTGACAAACTGGCCTGATGCCTGCTCCAAAGGCAATACCGACTCTCTGTCCGCACCAAGAAGAGAGTCCACATTCAAGCCTGTGTCTCTTCGGCATCTAACAACTCAGCTGAACTCTTCAAAATCTGCAAGGAGCTTGCCAACCCTGCTGCAGTCTCTACCCCTCCTCTTACCTCCCAAGCTCTCTGCAATGACCTTGCCTCTCACTTTATCTCAAAAACCCAGGACATCTTGTCCACCCTCTCCTCCCCTTCCACTTCCATTCCCCCTCAGTCTCCGCTTGCTAACCCCCCTTTAACCACCCCCCCTCCTTCTCATCCTTTCCTCTCTTCTCCCCTGATGAGGTCGCTAGACAAGTTTGATCTATGAAAGCCTC
This sequence comes from Ambystoma mexicanum, assembly GCF_040938575.1. Lineage (NCBI taxonomy): Eukaryota > Metazoa > Chordata > Amphibia > Caudata > Ambystomatidae > Ambystoma > Ambystoma mexicanum. The sequence continues at coordinate 206,970,326 of NC_090939.1, forward strand.
GCCAAAACAGGTTCATCCGTGTTCCTCTAAAACCAGCAAGGTCCACATTGACACCCTCGCTCCGGCCCTTGCCGATTTTTGCAACCATTCCTTTGCTTCAGGATCCTTCCCCTCCCCTCTGAAACACTCCCTTGTGTATCCTCTTCTCAAGTAACCCACAGCTGATCCTTCCTGTCCAGCTAACTATCGCCCAATCTCCATTACTCCCTTTCTGGGCAAACTCCTGAAAAAGCTGTCCATCTCTCAGTTTAAGCTTCATTCTGATTCTGTTGGCTGTTTCCATGACCACCAGTCTGGTTTCAGAGCAGCCAGAAGCACGGAAACTGCTCTCCTGAACATCCGTGAAGATCTGCTCTCCAACCTTGACTCTAACATTCTCTCTGTCCTCATCCTACTCGATCTCTCTTCTGCCTTCGACACAGTCAACTATACCATCCTCCATACCATCCTGCTGAACCATCTCTGTGAGAACCTGGGTATCACTGATCAGGCTCTGGCCTGGCTGACCTCTTTCCTCTCTGATCGACCCTCCGAGGTTCAATTGGGGTCCTTCCTATCCTCTATCTTTCTCTCTACCTGTGGTGTTCCCCAGGGGTCTAACCTCTTGCCCTGGCTTTTCAACCAATACCTGGCAACTCTGGCCCACTACATTGCCAGTCTATGCTCAAATTTCCAGTGCTACGCTGACAACACTCAACTCATTTTCAGGCTGCCCTCTGCCACCTCCTCTCCCTCCCTTATCTCTGATTGCCTAACTGCCATTCAAGATTGGTGTGCCGCCAATGATCTTTGTCTGAATGCCAGCAAGACAGAGATCCTCCTCATCGGCAACACTTCTCCATCCTTTCCCCTCTCTCTCTGGCCGGCCTCGCTTGGCCCTCCTCCTATCCCCACCTGTGAGCCTAAGAACCTCCGGGTCATCTTAGACTCTGCACTTTCCTTCTCCGCCCACATCTCTGAGGTCTCTAAAAAGTCAAACTTCCTATTGCACCTCCTCAGAGACACTCTTCCTTTCCTCTCCTTTCCCCAGAAGCTCACTGTCTCCCAAGCTCTGGTACTCTCTAGGTTGGACTATTGTAACAGCCTCTTTCTAAATCTACCTGCCTCTACTCTTTGCCCTCTGCAACAAATCCAGAACAGGACTGCAAGACTTGTCCTTGGCCTCAAGCCCTTGGATCGTATCTCTCCAGCTCTGAAATCTCTCCAATGGCTCCCAGTGGATGCAAAAATTAAATGTAAAACCCTCTGCATTGTCCACAAGGCTTTCTGGGGCCTGGGTCCAAAATACGTTCAGCTATCCCTCTGCAAATACCTCCCCTCTCGAGCTCTTCGCTCCTCTACCTCTCCCTCATGGTCAGTCGTTTCTCAAAGAAACAAGCCGGGGATAGATCTCTGTCTTCGGCTGGGGCCTCATTCTGGAACAGCCTCCCTGCCCTCTAAAACATGAGGAGGACCATCTCCGGTTCCAGAAGCACCTCAAGACCTTCCTCTTTGCATCTGTTTTTGCTCCCCCTCTCCCTTGCTGATCTGCTCTCTCTTGGCACTGTGCATCTGGCCACCCTCAGTCCCCTTGGCCCAGTTACCTGCTCACCCTGCCACCCTTCTGCACTGCCTCCCGGCCACCCCTTGCACCGGGGGCTGTATCTGTACCCATAGAGTCCCCCATTCACCCATTTTCTTCTTTTTATGCACTTATCAGACTTACCCAGTTCTGCTGGCGTAAATACAGCACATGCCACTTGCTGGCTGCACCACCCCTGTTTATTGCTCCATTATATATTTTATTTGTATTTATTATTTATCTGTTTATCCTCTGCAATATCCACTCTCCCCCTTCCATGCACTTTTCCCCTTTCCCTTTCCCATACACTTGCACAATCTCAATGTCACTGGGCCTAGTAAGATCGTTGTTTTGTTCTCCCCTGCTCCCCTCCCTTGCCTTGTCGCACTCTGAAACTCCTGTGTACGAGCGCTATACAAATAAAATATCATATCATATCATATCATATCAAAGTATATGATCAAAACCTAGAATAACCGCATTCATTATATTATGACAGAAGGTTATCATACCCAAGATAGACTGCCAGGTACAATCCTGTTGTACTGTTTCATAATACCGCTTTGAGAAAGGGGGCGAGGTAAATAGCACTATTGAGGGTTTGAGTCTGTTTTGCATAACATCAAAGCACATTTTGGATAAGAATGGTACATTGTTATAATTGACAAATATGCACGTTTTAAAACTGTTTTAAGCTTGAATCACTAATGCACACTGGGCTTTGTGCTAATTTCATGTTTCACAACACTCATCCTAACATTAAAATGTTAATAACCTTGCATCATATACAAATGAATCGGACAAGGTCAAGTTTAGGATGTGAGGATAAAATTATGCTTCTTTGGGCCCTTGGGCTCCACAGAATGTCTGGAGATCTGGCATTTTAGTTATGTTGCAGGGTAATGATGGCTGTGAGTTCCCAAATGCACAAACATCCTAAGAAAACATAATGGTTCAATTATTCTCGTTACAGCCACTCACAAACCAATATTAGGGGGAGCACGATGGAGCCTCCAACAGGAGCAGCTACCCATTTTGATTTATATCAATGCAACACACCAGTTTACAGTCTTAAGCCACTATTATTTAATTGAATAACGAACGGAAGAATAGCAGGGTTTCAATTAAACATTAACAACGCACTTTTGGATTGATCCAAATGCAACACTATATAACAAGTATTTAGACTCAACTAACTCTAATTTAAATTAATAGCGAACGGAGGAACAGTAGGGTCCCATTGCAATATTAACAATGTTTAATACTATCAGAGCACACGTTATCAGTAAGATTGAACTAGAGACGTTACTTTGTTTTTTATTAACCTAGCTAATATATATCAACTATATTCATGCACGAGAAAAGGAACGTGATATAAATGATTATATGTGTTTTGAGACATTAAAACCCACGCAAAAATTGGCATTTACAAGTGATGTTAAAAAAGGGTCAGGTGATTGGTCACATGACCTCTCTCCAATCTTATGATTGATGATTAGATGACTAATGTGTTCAAGTGATTATATGAACAGTGCATCATTTAAACTCAATAGTTGTATTGCTAAACTGTGTCCCCCGACGAGGACCCAGATGGTCGAAACACGTGCTGGCAATTTTGTGTCTGACAACTTTGGGGCCGATTCATGGAACAAACGTGCGCCGAAAATCTTCGCGCAAGCAGGCGCAAGCAGGCGCAAGCGCAAAAAAACAGGCGCTCGTGCACGCGTGCGATTCATGGAAGTCCCTGCGCGTGTTTACCTCGGGATGTGCGCCAAACCCGTGCATGGCGCACACGTCACTGCAACATCCCGAAAGACGTGCGCGACGCGCACAGGAAAGCGCACAACCTCGGCGCATACACTAGAAAGTGGGCGGAAAACGGGGCGTAACGCGCGGAATGGGGAACAACTCGCGAAAACAAGGGCGTAACTGGGGATGTACTGCAGGGAAGCAGACGGAACGCCCACATGCACCCGAACCACACGTATTCATGGAATCGAATAGGGTAAAGCCACACACAGCGAAAGACACGCACAAGCCGATACACGTCCGCCACACGAAGGCAGGCGGTAGCGTCCCTGCGCATTACAAAAGTGGCAACATACAGCAATTGTGCGAGCGGGGCACGTGTATTTCGGGGTTGCGCGGGAAGTCACACACGCGATTGAGCGGGGTACGTGTATTCCGGGGGTTCGCGGGAAGTCACACACGCGATCGGGCCTGGGGGAGCGGGCTACGTGTATTTCAGGGGTTCGCGTGAACATTTTCACGCGATCGGGCCTGGGGGAGCAGGCTACGTGTATTTCAGGGGTTCGCGTGAACTTCTTCACGCGATCGAGCCTGGGGGAGCGGGCTACGTGCATTTCAGGGGTTCGCGTGAACATTTTCACGCGATCGGGCCTGGGGGAGCGGGCTACGTGCATTTCAGGGGTTCGCGTGAACTTCTTCAGGCGATCGGGCCTGGGGGAGCGGGCTACGTGCATTTCAGGGGTTCGCGTGAACATTTTCACGCGATCGTGCCTGGGGGAGCGGGCTACATGTATTTCAGGGGTTCGCGTGAACTTCTTCACGCGATCGGGCCTGGGGGAGCGGGCTACGTGTATTTCCGGGGCGCGCGGGAAGTGACACACGCGATTGAGCAGGGTACGTGTATTTCGGGGGTGCGCGGGAAGTTACACACGCGATTGAGCGGGGTACGTGTATTTCGGGGGTGCGCGGGAAGTTACACACGCGATTGAGCGGGGTACGTGTATATCGGGGGTGCGCGGGTAGTTACACACGCGATTGAGCGGGGTACGTGTATTACAGGTGTGCGTGGGTAGTTACACACGCGATTGAGCGGGGTACGTGTATTTCGGGGGTGCGCGGGAAGTTACACACGCGATTGAGCGGGGTACGTGTATTACAGGTGTGCGTGGGTAGTTACACACGCGATTGAGCGGGGTACGTGTATTCCAGGGGTGCGCGGGAAGTTCCACACGCAATTCCATCAGGGTACGTGTATTACAGGTGTGCGCGATATCAACAGGGTACGTGTATTACAGGGGTGCGCGGGGAGCAGCACACATGAATTGCACGTCTGGGTCCTCCCAGGTGTTCCCTCTACACCCTCCATGGCCCCTGCAGGTGGCTCACACCACAGGGGCCTACCCAGCACATGTCATGCAGGCACCCCACCCACCATGGCCATGCCCACCAGCCAACCCACATGTCAACTTGCACTACTCCCCCCCCAACGCATGTCCCCCTGCACCCCCAGCCACCAGGGGCAGCCTCCACCAGGCCCCCACCCATGTCTCACACCACCCCCACCCCCCAGCGCTGTGGGGCACCTGCCAGCAGGCCCCCACCCATGTCCAACTCATGTTCCCCACCACCCCCACCCCCCAGCACTGTGGGGCACCTGCCAGCAGGCCCCCACCCATGTCCAACTCATGTTCCCCACCACCCCCACCCCCCAGCCACCAGGGGCAGCCTCCACCAGGCCCCCACTCATGTCTCACACCACCCCCACCCCCCAGTCACCAGGGGCACCTGCCAGCAGGCCCCCACCCATGTCTCACACCACCCCCACCCCCCAGCAGTGCAGGGGCAGCCTCCACCAGGCCCCCCCTATGTCTCCCACCACCCCCACCCCCAGCAGTGCAGGGGCAACCTCCACCAGGCCCCCACCCATGTCTCACACCACCCCCACCCCCCAGCCACCAGGGGCAGCCTCCACCAGGCCCCCAGCCATATCTCACCCCCCCCCCCAGCAGTGCAGGGGCAGCCTCCACCAGGCCCCCACCCATGTCTCACACTGCCCCCACCACCCAGCAGTGCAGGGGCAGCCTCCACCAGGCCCCCCCCATGTCTCCCACCACCCCCACCCCCCAGCAGTGCAGGGGCAGCCTCCACCAGGCCCCCACCCATGTCTCACACCCCCCCCAGCAGTGCAGGGGCACCCACCACCAGGCCCCCACCCATGTCTCCCACCACCCCCGCCCCCCAGCCACCAGGGGCAGCCTCCACCAGGCCTCCACCCATGTCTCACACCACCCCCACACCCCAGTCACCAGGGGCACCTGCCAGCAGGCCCCCACCCATGTCCAACTCATGTTTCCCACCACCCCCACCCCCCAGCACTGTGGGGCACCTGCCAGCAGGCCCCCACCCATGTCCAACTCATGTTCCCCACCACCCCCACACCCCAGTCACCAGGGGCACCTGCCAGCAGGCCCCCACCCATGTCCAACACATGTTCCCCACCACCCCCACCCCCCAGCCACCAGGGGCAGCATCCACCAGGCCCCCACCCATGTCTCACACCACCCCCACACCCCAGTCACCAGGGGCACCTGCCAGCAGGCCCCCACCCATGTCCAACTCATGTTCCCCACCACCCCCACCCCCCAGCCACCAGGGGCAGCCTCCACCAGGCCCCCACCCATGTCTCACACCACCCCCACCCCCCTAGCAGTGCAGGGGCACCCACCACCAGGCCCCCACCCATGTCTCCCACCACCCCCACCCCCCAGCCACCAGGGGCAGCCTCCACCAGGCCCCCACCCATGTCTCACACCACCCCCACCCCCCAGCAGTGCAGGGGCACCCACCACCAGGCCCCCACCCATGTCTCCCACCACCCCCACACCCCAGTCACCAGGGGCACCTGCCAGCAGACCCCCACCCATGTCCAACTCATGTTCCCCACCACCCCCACCCCCCAGCACTGTGGGGCACCTGCCAGCAGGCCCCCACCCATGTCTCACACCACCCCCCCAGCAGTGCAGGGGCACCCACCACCAGGCCCCCCCATGTCTCCCACCACCCCCACCCCCCAGCAGTGCAGGGGCAGCCTCCACCAGGCCCCCACCCATGTCTCACACCACCCCCACCCCCCAGCCACCAGGGGCAGCCTCCACCAGGCCCCCAGCCATGTCTCACACCCCCCCCCAGCAGTGCAGGGACACCCACCACCAGGCCCCCACCCATGTCTCCCACCACCCCCACCCCCCAGCCACCAGGGGCAGCCTCCACCAGGCCCCCACCCATGTCTCACACCACCCCCACACCCCAGTCACCAGGGGCACCTGCCAGCAGGCCCCCACCCATGTCCAACTCATGTTCCCCACCACCCCCACCCCCCAGCACTGTGGGACACCTGCCAGCAGGCCCCCACCCATGTCCAACTCATGTTCCCCACCACCCCCACACCCCAGTCACCAGGGGCACCTGCCAGCAGGCCCCCACCCATGTCCAACTCATGTTCCCCACCACCCCCACCCCCCAGCCACCAGGGGCAGCCTCCACCAGGCCCCCACCCATGTCTCACACCACCCCCACACCCCAGTCACCAGGGGCACCTGCCAGCAGGCCCCCACCCATGTCCAACTCATGTTCCCCACCACCCCCACCCCCCAGCCACCAGGGGCAGCCTCCACCAGGCCCCCCACCCATGTCTCACACCACCCCCACCCCCCCAGCAGTGCAGGGGCACCCACCACCAGGCCCCCACCCATGTCTCCCACCACCCCCACCCCCCAGCCACCAGGGGCAGCCTCCACCAGGCCCCCACCCATGTCTCACACCACCCCCACACCCCAGTCACCAGGGGCACCTGCCAGCAGGCCCCCACCCATGTCCAACTCATGTTCCCCACCACCCCCACCCCCCAGCACTGTGGGGCACCTGCCAGCAGGCCCCCACCCATGTCTCACACCACCCCCACCAGCAGTGCAGGGGCACCCACCACGAGGCCCCCACCCATGTCTCCCACCACCCCCACCCCCCAGCCACCAGGGGCAGCCTCCACCAGGCCCCCACCCATGTCTCCCACCACCCCACCCCCCAGCCACCAGGGGCAGCCTACACCAGGCCCCCACCCATGTCTCACACCACCCCCACACCCCAGTCACCAGGGGCACCTGCCAGCAGGCCCCCACCCATGTCCAACTCATGTTCCCCACCACCCCCACCCCCCAGCCACCAGGGGCAGCCTCCACCAGGCCCCCACCCATGTCTCCCACCACCCCCACCCCCCAGCCACCAGGGGCAGCCTCCACCAGGCCCCCACCCATGTCTCACACCACCCCCACCCCCCAGCAGTGCAGGGGCACCCACCACCAGGCCCCCACCCATGTCTCCCACCACCCCCACACCCCAGTCACCAGGGGCACCTGCCAGCAGGCCCCCACCCATGTCCAACTCATGTTCCCCACCACCCCCACCCCCCAGCACTGTGGGGCACCTGCCAGCAGGCCCCCACCCATGTCTCACACCACCCCCCCCAGCAGTGCAGGGGCACCCACCACCAGGCCCCCCCCATGTCTTCCACCACCCCCACCCCCCAGCAGTGCAGGGGCAGCCTCCACCAGGCCCCCACCCATGTCTCACACCACCCCCACCCCCACCCCCCAGCCACCAGGGGCAGCCTCCACCAGGCCCCCACCCATGTCTCACACCCCCCCCAGCAGTGCAGGGGCACCCACCACCAGGCCCCCACCCATGTCGACCACCACCCCCACCCCCCAGCCACCAGGGGCAGCCTCCACCAGGCCCCCACCCATGTCTCACACCACCCCCACACCCCAGTCACCAGGGGCACCTACCAGCAGGCCCCCACCCATGTCCAACTCATGTTCCCCACCACCCCCACCCCCCAGCACTGTGGGGCACCTGCCAGCAGGCCCCCACCCATGTCCAACTCATGTTCCCCACCACCCCCACACCCCAGTCACCAGGGGCACCTGCCAGCAGGCCCCCACCCATGTCCAACTCATGTTCCCCACCACCCCCACCCCCCAGCCACCAGGGGCAGCCTCCACCAGGCCCCCACCCATGTCTCACACCACCCCCATACCCCAGTCACCAGGGGCACCTGCCAGCAGGCCCCCACCCATGTCCAACTCATGTTCCCCACCACCCCCACCCCCCAGCCACCAGGGGCAGCCTCCACCAGGCCCCCACCCATGTCTCACACCACCCACACCCCCCCAGCAGTGCAGGGCCACCCACCACCAGGCCCCCACCCATGTCTCCCACCACCCCCACCCCCCAGCCACCAGGGGCAGCCTCCACCAGGCCCCCACCCATGTCTCACACCACCCCCACCCCCCAGCAGTGCAGGGGCACCCACCACCAGGCCCCCACCCATGTCTCCCACCACCCCCACACCCCAGTCACCAGGGGCACCTGCCAGCAGGCCCCCACCCATGTCCAACTCATGTTCCCCACCACCCCCACCCCCCAGCACTGTGGGGCACCTGCCAGCAGGCCCCCACCCATGTCTCACACCACCCCCCCCTCCAGTGCAGGGGCACCCACCACCAGGCCCCCCCATGTCTCCCACCACCCCCACCCCCCAGCAGTGCAGGGGCAGCCTCCACCAGGCCCCCACCCATGTCTCACACCACCCCCACCCCCCAGCCACCAGGGGCACCCACCACCAGGCCCCCACCCATGTCTCACACCCCCCCCCAGCAGTGCAGGGGCACCCACCACCAGGCCCCCACCCATGTCTCCCACCACCCCCACACCCCAGTCACCAGGGGCACCTGCCAGCAGGCCCCCACCCATGTCCAACTCATGTTCCCCACCACCCCCACCCCCCAGCACTGTGGGGCACCTGCCAGCAGGCACCCACCCATGTCCAACTCATGTTCCCCACGACCCCCACACCCCAGTCACCAGGGGCACCTGCCAGCAGGCCCCCACCCATGTCCAACTCATGTTCCCCACCACCCCCACCCCCCAGCCACCAGGGGCAGCCTCCACCAGGCCCCCACCCATGTCTCACACCACCCCCACCCCCCAGCAGTGCAGGGGCACCCACCACCAGGCCCCCACCCATGTCTCCCACCACCCCCACACCCCAGTCACCAGGGGCACCTGCCAGCAGGCCTCCACCCATGTCCAACTCATGTTCCCCACCACCCCCACCCCCCAGCACTGTGGGGCACCTGCCAGCAGGCCCCCACCCATGTCTCACACCACCCCCCCAGCAGTGCAGGGGCACCCACCACGAGGCCCCCACCCATGTCTCCCACCACCCCCACCCCCCAGCCACCAGGGGCAGCCTCCACCAGGCCCCCACCCATGTCTCCCACCACCCCACCCCCCAGCCACCAGGGGCAGCCTACACCAGGCCCCCACCCATGTCTCACACCACCCCCACACCCCAGTCACCAGGGGCACCTGCCAGCAGGCCCCCACCCATGTCCAACTCATGTTCCCCACCACCCCCACCCCCCAGCCACCAGGGGCAGCCTCCACCAGGCCCCACCCATGTCTCCCACCACCCCCACCCCCCAGCCACCAGGGGCAGCCTCCACCAGGCCCCCACCCATGTCTCACACCACCCCCACCCCCCAGCAGTGCAGGGGCACCCACCACCAGGCCCCCACCCATGTCTCCCACCACCCCCACACCCCAGTCACCAGGGGCACCTGCCAGCAGGCCCCCACCCATGTCCAACTCATGGTCCCCACCACCCCCACCCCCCAGCACTGTGGGGCACCTGCCAGCAGGCCCCCACCCATGTCTCACACCACCCCCCCAGCAGTGCAGGGGCAGCCTCCACCAGGCCCCCACCCATGTCTCACACCACCCCCACCCCCCAGCCACCAGGGGCAGCCTCCACCAGGCCCCCACCCATGTCTCACACCCCCCCCCAGCAGTGCAGGGGCACCCACCACCAGGCCCCCACCCATGTCGACCACCACCCCCAACCCCCAGCCACCAGGGGCAGCCTCCACCAAGCCCCCACCCATGTCTCACACCACCCCCACCCCCCCAGCAGTGCAGGGGCACCCACCACCAGGCCCCCACCCATGTCTCCCACCACCCCCACCCCCCAGCACTGTGGGGCACCTGCCAGCAGGCCCCCACCCATGTCCAACTCATGTTTCCCACCACCCCCACACCCCAGTCACCAGGGGCACCTGCCAGCAGGCCCCCACCCATGTCCAACTCATGTTCCCCACCACCCCCACCCCCCAGCACTGTGGGGCACCTGCCAGCAGGCCCCCACCCATGTCCAACTCATGTTCCCCACCACCCCCACACCCCAGTCACGAGGGGCACCTGCCAGCAGGCCCCAACTCATGTTCCCCACCACCCCCACCCCCCAGCCACCAGGGGCAGCCTCCACCAGGCCCCCACCCATGTCTCACACCACCCCCACACCCCAGTCACCAGGGGCACCTGCCAGCAGACCCCCACCCATGTCCAACTCATGTTCCCCACCACCCCCACCCCCCATCCACCAGGGGCAGCCTCCACCAGGCCCCCACCCATGTCTCACACCACCCCCACCCCCCCCAGCAGTGCAGGGGCACCCACCACCAGGCCCCCACCCATGTCTCCCACCACCCCCACCCCCCAGGCACCAGGGGTAGCCTCCACCAGGCCCCCACCCATGTCTCACACCACCCCCACCCCCCAGCAGTGCAGGGGCACCCACCACCAGGCCCCCACCCATGTCTCCCACCACCCCCACACCCCAGTCACCAGGGGCACCTGCCAGCAGGCCCCCACCCATGTCCAACTCATGTTCCCCACCACCCCCACCCCCCAGCACTGTGGGGCACCTGCCAGCAGGCCCCCACCCATGTCTCACACCACCCCCCCAGCAGTGCAGGGGCACCCACCACCAGGCCCCCACCCATGTCTCCCACCACCCCCACCCCCCAGCCACCAGGGGCAGCCTCCACCAGGCCCCCACCCATGTCTCCCACCACCCCCACCCCCCAGCAGTGCAGGGGCAGCCTCCACCAGGCCCCCCCATGTCTCCCACCACCCCCACCCCCCAGCAGTGCAGGGGCAGCCTCCACCAGGCCCCCACCCATGTCTCACACCACCCCCACCCCCCAGCCACCAGGGGCAGCCTCCACCAGGCCCCCACCCATGTCTCACCCCCCCCAGCAGTGCAGGGGCACCCACCACCAGGCCCCCACCCATGTCTCCCACCACCCCCACCCCCCAGCCACCAGGGGCAGCCTCCACCAGGCTCCCACCCATGTCTCACACCACCCCCACACCCCAGTCACCAGGGGCACCTGCCAGCAGGCCCCCACCCATGTCCAACTCATGTTCCCCACCACCCCCAACCCCCAGCACTGTGGGGCACCTGCCAGCAGGCCCCCACCAATGTCTCACACCACCCCCCCAGCAGTGCAGGGGCACCCACCACCAGGCCCCCCCCATGTCTCCCACCACCCCCACCCCCCAGCAGTGCAGGGGCAGCCTCCACCAGGCCCCCACCCATGTCTCACACCACCCCCACCCCCCAGCCACCAGGGGCAGCCTCCACCAGGCCCCCACCCATGTCTCACACCCCCCCCCCCAGCAGTGCAGGGGCACCTGCCAGCAGACCCCCACCCATGTCCAACTCATGTTCCCCACCACCCCCACCCCCCAGCACTGTGGGGCACCTGCCAGCAGGCCCCCACCCATGTCTCACACCACCCCCCCCAGCAGTGCAGGGGCACCCACCACCAGGCCCCCACCCATGTCTCCCACCACCCCCACCCCCCAGCCACCAGGGGCAGCCTCCACCAGGCCCCCACCCATGTCTCCCACCACCCCCACCCCCCAGCCACCAGGGGCAGCCTCCACCAGGCCCCCACCCATGTCTCCCACCACCCCCATCCCCCAGTCACCAGGGGCACCTGCCAGCAGGCCCCCACCCATGTCCAACTCATGTTCCCCACCACCCCCACCCCCCAGCACTGTGGGGCACCTGCCAGCAGGCCCCCACCCATGTGCAACTCATGTTCCCCAGCCAACATGTCATCACAATCTAGATCCCTGGTCCCTATGGTCAGCCTCCAAATGCAAAACACCCACCCGAGTATTGCATCCACCCATTCATAATTTGCAATTACATCACAGAACACCAATTGCAAGTTCCGAAACAAACACATTTCCCTCACATACACCCAATGGGTGTCAGTGAATCTCAAAACACATATCATGAAATGCATGAAACCAAAGAGATACCACACATTGAAGTTCACCAGAAATAATATTTATTAAAGGAAACATCAATAGAATAAAAAAAGAAGAAACAGAAACGTGAATGTACAAAAATGAAAAGAAGCATGTCCGTCAAAAAAAGCAAAACCAAAAATATAAATCCAAAGTAATGTCCAAAGTCGATGTCCACAAAACAAAATCCAATGGGAAATGAAAAAGAAAGCCATTGCTCCATGGTCAAAAATAGAAAAATAAAATACAATCCAACTGTCAACTATGTACATGGGAACAATTCAGGGTCCATTATCCCAACAAAATAAAGGAAACCTATCTAACTACACTAACTAATAAAAAAAACTATATACAAAAATGTGGCCAATGTCCGAAAGGTCCAAATAAAATAAAAACAAAAATGAAACCTAACACTACCTAGAAACTATGTACAAGGGCAGCGGGCTAGTTTCACGGCTCACTTGTGGATGTTACAGGCCAGGGCATCATCGAACTCCTCCTCAATGTCCCGGAGGCGGTCCTCCTCCATGGCCCCGAGGGTCCGCAGGGCCGTCGGCGTGTCCACCTCCAAACCCCTGCGGATTGCCTCGAGGCACTCGGCCCGCCTCAGGGCCCTCCGCATGGAGTTCTCCGCCCTGACCATTGTGAGCCGTGCCTCTTCCGCCCGCTGCCGCTCCGCATCTATGGCGTGGCCCAACCGCTGCCTCACGGAAGACACTCTCTGTCCTGGGTCCTCCTGCCCTCCGGCCGATGCCTGCCCCTCCGATGCCGAAGGCCCCGAGCCTTCAAGGCTCCCACCACGTTGCTGCTGCTACTCTGCCTCTGCCCGTGCACTGCCTCCTGCTGCCTGCACATCCTCCGCCGACTGGGGTGCAGTCGTAGATGTGGCCACCCCTGCTGGACGTCCGACTCCCGACTGTGGCAGGGATGCCTCCTCCACCAGCCTGGCCGCACCGTTAGAGGCAGCACCACAGGGCACCCAGGTGACTGATGGGTGGGAAGATGGCACAGAGGACGACTGGCGCGTAGGGGTCCAGTTGAGGAGGGGGTCGGAGCAAGCCCCATCAGACGGAGGAATCCGGCCTAGGTGACCTGTCCCAGCAGGCAGACGTGGTCAACGAGCCATTCGAGATGACGTGCAGTCTCTCCATGAAAAGACTGCAGGTCACCTCGCATGGCCCGTTGACGCAACGCCACACCAGCCAGGACAGGCTCAACCCGGACCTGGATAGCCACGTCCGCAGGCAGAGGAAGGCCAGTTGACGTGAGCTCATCCCCTGCCTGAAAACGGGTCTGGACGTAGGCATCCCTGCTAGTGCAAGATGATGCAGGGACAGGATCGGGGACAGGATTGCACACAGGCACCTCCGCGGCAGCCTGTGCTGCCTCCTGTCCCTGGTCCTGCACTGCACCACTAGCACCAGTGGGATCCCCACCTCCAGACCCCGTCTGTGGTGCTTGCACGGCCTCCTCCTCCACCAAACCCCCCACCAACCTGGATGACTCCGTGCCATCTTCCCCTGTTGGGCCCTGTGGGGTCCCAGCTGCCCCTTCTGCTGCCGAGGAGTCCAACTCCAACCTCCGCCTCTTGGACCTCCCCCCGGCAGCTGTGGCCTGGGACGCGGACCGGGCTCCTCACTCCCCGACGAGATGACAACCTGGGAGGGGAGCCGGGCCTTGCGTCTCCGGCTGGCGGTCGGATCCCCGCCGCTGTGCTCCACAGCACCTTCTCCGCCCTCTTCATCAGTTGACGCTGCAGACAGGGAGAAACAAAACACAGGCATCAGGGCACTGTACAATGGACACATACACACATGACAGTTGTACATGAGTGGCATTGGCAAACCTCAGACATGTCATCACAATCCCCAACACACATGTCATTACAACTCGCACACATTAGCCATACCACAGCCATATCGCAACTGCCACCACCATCCATACACATACAACACCATGAGCAGCCAAAGGTGAGCCAGACATCACATGCAACACAGGAAGTGCACCACACATGTACACACACCACCACACTTGCATGCATGTGTACACCTCTGCCAAGTGTCGCACTGTTCAGACGGGCATCCATGTCACATCTGCCAATCAGGCTTCCACATACCGCTGTCACATGCATCCATGTTGCATCACTGTTGCACCCTTGTCAAATACACACACATGCACATGTACACAGTGCTGATACATGCAGCCGAAAACAACATACATGCGTGACATCACGGACATGTCTACTTACATACACATTCATCCAAACATGTGTGCCCACACAACTGCATTTGGCATGCAAGCCTACACACACAAGCACCATCCATGTCTCACACATCACAGCCCTCGCATGTGTCAGCCCAACGGCTCTGTACACCCCCACCCATACTCGACCCCATACAAACAGATGTGCAACCTGCACAATACTGAATAATCACCACACGCACTGCTCACAATCAGGATGCATGTACACTCACCGCTCGACTCCAGACGGGTCTGCTTCTCTAGGACCTGGACGTGGAGCGCTGGGGATATGCGTTCCAGGACCCTCATCTGTTCTTCCGACAAGTGGCCCCGGCGCCCCTTGGCATCCGCTGCCTTCAAGAGGCGCCGGGCCTTGTTCAGGGTCCTGGACCTGAAGTCCTCCCAGCGCTTCCTGACATGTTGTAAGTCGCGGACTGCCACCCCCTCCGCGTTGATGGCAGTCACGATGTCAGTCCAGATCTGAGTCCGTCCTTCCTTGTCGGCGCGGGAACTTCCGAAGAGTGCATCATACTGCCCCAGGACTTGCTCCACCAGGACACCAACTTCGGTGGCACAGAAGCTGGTGCCCCTCTGCCTCTCTGGCCGGGGGTTGTCAGTGGTCACAGATGGTGTTTGCCCCGACATGACAACCCCAGAGGCAGGAGTGGGTGGGCAACTGGGTCCTGGGGCTGGGCTGTGGAGTGATGGAATCCCAGTCGGGAGTCTTCGGTTCCAGCAGGGGTGGTCACAGCAACAGCACCCCTGGCTGATGTGCAGGCAGCAAATGGCAGTGCACGTGGGCAGCAGGCAGTCAGGCAGCAGCAGATGGCAGGTGGGAGCGTGCTCGGGGCTCTGGGGGCAGTAGTTCGGCCTTCTGGGCAGGAGCGTGGTCTTCCGTGTGCATACGCGTGGCCAGCTTGATACGGAGTGATTTGGCACGTGAAAAATCTGCACGTCAGCGTGTAATTCGAGGAAAGGCCCTTAGCGCGTAAGCGCTTCTGCACGCATACGCATTTTCATTGGACAGAAGGCCCCTCAAGCGCAAGCGCCCCTGTGGCGCGTACAGACGTGCATGCGCATTTCAGCGCGCGTGAAAAACTGCACATCCGCGTGTAATACGAGGAAAGGGCCATGCGCGTAAGCGCGCGTGGAAACTGCACGTCCGCGTGTAATACGAGGAAAGGGCCTTAGCGCGTATGCACGGCAGCACGCATATGCGATTTCATTGGACCAAAGGCCCTTAGCGCGTGAGCGCGTCTGTGACGTGACGCGCGCAGGTGTTTCCCTCATTGCACGTGATGACAGAACACAAGTGGATTTCCACCAATCGCGTGTGAAAGTTCCCGGCACCCCGGAACACACGTACCCAGGCTAATCGCATGTGGAACTTCCCGCGCACCCCGAAACACACGTACCCAGGTCAGTTGCGTGTACGCACACTCCCCTCCGATCACACGCGATGACACTCGGACCGTATCCGAATACGGGAAACCCGCGCACGGCAAAAGACGTGCACAGGCGTCAACGCGTCTGCCACACGAAGGCAGGCGGAAGCGTCCCCGCGCACAGCATAAAAGTGCGCGCAAACAACAAACGCGTATATACAGCTACGATGAATGCCCCATTTGTCGCTGCACTGATCGTGGGACACCGCAGGAGGAGGAGAATAGCCAGGGCACGCATTTTCGCACCACGGACAAGCCTTTTTGGGATGCCTGACGACCAGGTCTATGGCAGGTATAGGTTTCCACCCCATATCATCCTAGACCTGGTCAGGGAGTGGGAAGATAACCTCACATCCCCCACCCTTTGCTCCCAAGCATTGAGCCCCTTGGAGAAGCTGCTCAATGTCCTGCATTTTTTGGCCACTGGGTCATTTCAGCGGACCACTGCCATAGTGGGGGGGGTCTCACAGGCCACGCAGTCACGCTGCCTACACCAGGTACTGGCAATCATGACAGCGCGCCCCTCAGTCCGCAGGCACATATACATGCCCAGAACACCCGCAGAAAGGCAGGCCGTTGTCCTGGATTTTTTCAGGGTGGCACACTTCCCCAAAGTGCTCGGTGCCATAGATTGCACCCATGTGGCCCTACGTCCACCTAGGGCCATTGAGCACATCTACCGAAACCGCAAGCACTGGCATTCCATCAATGTACAGGTGGTATGTGATGCAAAGGGAATCATCACCTCTGTCTATGCAAACTACCCTGGCTCCACCCATGACAGTTTCATATACAGAATGTCCGCCCTCAGCCGGGCCCTGGAAGCTGGGCAGCATGGCGACACATGGCTCCTAGGTCAGTACAAATGCCCTTGCACATGCATGCAAGTCACACACAGACAAATATCCAAACCCTAATAATCTCAACTATTATCATCTCCCCAGGGGACAGTGCCTACCCTCTGAGCAACCACATGATGACGCCAATCCGGAACCCCACCACACCACCCCAGGTAAGATACAACGCCACCCATATTGCAACCAGGGGCATAGTGGAGCGCACATTCGGATTGCTCAAGTCACGTTTCCGCTCCCTTGACCGCTCTGGTGGGCAACTACTCTATGCACCACCAGTAGTGTGCAGGATCATTGTGGCAGCATGTGTCCTGCACAATGTTGCAACACGGCAGGGCGTCCCGGTGGACATGGTGGTGCCCCCACATCCCCAACCACAGGCGCTGCCCATGGGAGGGGATAGGGCACGTGGCGAGGAAGCCCGGACCCAGCTTGTGGCCACATTTTTCACCTAAACTCCCACCCCTGCGGAGTGCACACAGGCCTGGCACATACCAGGTGACAATTGATGATGACAAAGAGACAGTCAACTGTCACAACCTTACCACCCTGAGATTGTTGCCATGGAAGTGCCACATCGTCTGCATCCCTAGCTACTTAAACACAAGCTATCCTGTGTGACCAAAAGGCACACATATGACATATGACATGATATGGGCCATACACAAGTATTCCAAGGCGCAATGAGGCAGGGAGGGGGGAACAAGGGAACGCAGAGAACGGTACTACTAGGCCAGGTGTCATTGGGATCGTGCAAGTGCAGGGGTAGGGGGAATGGGAAAAGTGCAAGGGGAAGGGTGGGGGGGAGTCCAGTACAGGGGAAGTAGCCCAAAAAAATAATACATAGGTCGCCTGGTGGCAACTACAAAGGTAAGTGCAGACAAGTGCTGGGAAGGGAGGGCTGTAGGGATAGAGAGACAGTACTGCAGTGCAGGGGTTGCCAGGGAGGCAGTGCAAGTGGAGAGTGGCTGGGCCAGGGACCGAGGTCGGTGAGAGTGGCCCAGTTGCAGCTCCTGTGCAGTTCCAGTGGAGAATTCTGCAAGGGAGAGGCAGACAGTAAGCAGAAGCAAAGAGGAAGGTCTTGAGGTGCTTCCAGAACTGGAGATGATTCCCCTCAAGTTCAAGTCAGGCCGGAAGTCTGTTCCAGGGGGAGGGCCCTGCTGCGGAGAGAAATCTACCCCCAGCTAGTTGCTCTGAGAAGCGGATGACACGGACATGCAAGGTGTGCATCACACACACCTGCAAACCAGGCCATGGCCATCACTGTCATGTCACTCAAACCCTCCCAAACATCAACATGACATGGCACGCAATACCCATACACCAATGCAGTAACGATAAGGTACACATTGCCATGTCCTAAATGCACAGTGGCATCGGACACTGCTGCCTGACCCGGAATCAGATGAAATGACAGACCAACAACCTCCCACCCAAAATAAGTCATTTCCAAATGCATTACAACAGTCGTAGACGTAACATCACAATGAATGCCTGTCTACATGCACATTATGCATTGCAAAATCAACACTGCAGCAGGGCAGGAGCCCTCTCCCCCTCCCAGAAGCGGCATCCACATCCTGGATCCGTACCGCAGCACAGCCACAGCACACAGGGGCCTGCCTGACCCTGTCCCACTACCCTGCCCGACCCTGGGATGCCGGGTGCAACGCGGCATGAAAACGAGGCTCAGCCTCGATAACCAGCACTAAATCGAATTCTGCATCCGCCGGCAGGCGGACGCCGGCGGCCACACGAAGGCCATACAAAGGCCTGTTCTGCGCCTGCGACCCCACTCCGACGCACACGCCAAGGGAAGAGGGCAGGAGCCCTCTCCCCCTCCCAGAAGCGGCATCCACATCCTGGATCCGTACCGCAGCACAGCCACAGCACACAGGGGCCTGCCTGACCCTGTCCCACTACCCTGCCCGACCCTGGGATGCCGGGCGCAACGCGGCATGAAAACGAGGCTCAGCCTCGATAACCAGCACTAAATCGAATTCTGCATCCGCCGGCAGGCGGACGCCGGCGGCCACACGAAGGCCATACAAAGGCCTGTTCTGCGCCTGCGACCCCACTCTGACGCACACGCCAAGGGAAGAGGGCAGGAGCCCTCTCCCCCTCCCAGAAGCGGCATCCACATCCTGGATCCGTACCGCAGCACAGCCACAGCACACAGGGGCCTGCCTGGCCCTGTCCCACTACCCTGCCCGACCCTGGGATGCCGGGCGCAACGCGGCATGAAAACGAGGCTCAGCCTCGATAACCAGCACTAAATCGAATTCTGCATCCGCCGGCAGGCGGACGCCGGCGGCCACACGAAGGCCATACAAAGGCCTGTTCTGCGCATGGGAGCGCGGAGTGGCCATCAACTCGGCTCAACTTGCACCCTATCCTTTACCAGAACCCTCTCGCATAAGGAGAACGCACTGTAAGTACCTGCAAGTACCGGGACATTACTGCATGCACGGACTCTTAGCCACCCCCACTCAGATGGGTCTATGGTCTCTACTACTAGTCACATACCCTTTGGTTGCATAGTGACCACACTACTGTGTTGTGCCTTATGGTCGTATTTAGACCACACTACTGTGTTGTGCCTTATGGTCGTATTTAGACCACACTACTGTGTTGTGCCTTATGGTCGTATTTAGACCACACTACTGTGTTGTGCCTTATGGTCGTATTTAGACCACACTACTGTGTTGTGCCTTATGGTCGTATTTAGACCACACTACTGTGTTGTGCCTCATGGTCGTATTTAGACCACACTACTGTGTTGTGCCTTATGGTCGTATTTAGACCACACTACTGCGTTGTGCCTCATGGTCGTATTTAGACCACACTACTGTGTTGTGCCTTATGGCCGTATTTAGACCACACTACTGTGTCGTGCCTTTTGGTCGCATAGTGACCACATTACTGTGCTGTGTCCTACGGTCGCATAGTGACCACACTACTGTGTTGTGCCCTATGGCCGCATAGTGATCACACTATTGTGTTGTGCTATATGGTCGCATAGTGACCACACTACTGTGTTGTGCCCTATGGTCGTACTTAGACCACACTATTGAAACAAGGCTAGTGCCTGTTTCATGCCTGTTACGTGCCAGTGTCTACCGTCTGCCAGACCCCCTGCACGTGCCAGTGTCTGCCGTCTGCCAGACCCCCGGCATCACAGCCTTATCAACTACCCTTATCTAGGGGCTACATAGACCATCCCATCCACGTGCGGCCACCCCAATTCAGGTATTATTTAGCGCTCCATAACACTCTCGACCCCACCATTTAGCATGTATCTACTCACCTCCATCTTGCTTGCCTACTTCATGATCAGCCTCAATAACACATTTCCGACCAAGATGGCTCCACACCTACCTAACATGCCAGCCCTACCCAGACACAACAACCAAGTACCTTACCTAGATTTAAACGACTCTCAGACACTGCTACCTTCCAGTCACCCTCGCACCACCACAGAAAGGAACTTAGGACTTAGAGCCAGACTAGCCAAAATCCATGAACCACTTGCCCGCTCACTGCCCACTACACAAAACTCTAGATCGCTGCCACCGCGACCAAACACCTCCACACAATCCAGTAACCCATTACAAACCCTTCAGAACTCCCGCAACCAGAGTACCCCTAAACTTACACAAGACAAGCGCCATACTACTACTACTTCAAAAAACATAGCCACTATCTCTAAAAACAAAGCTAGCCCCAATATCAAGGGAGCCTTGATCAATGCCAGGTCGCTAGTAGCTCATGCTACAGAAATTGCAGACTTAATACTCACCGAAGACCTTGACTTCCTCGCCATCACTGAGACCTGGCTACACCCAGCAGCAGGCCCTATGCTTATGTTGGCAGTCCCAGATAACTATTCCATCCTGAGACAAGACCGCCCTAATTCTAGAGGAGGCGGTGTCGCCTTTATCCATAAGTGCAGTCTCACCATGAGACTAGCCACCTCGACCGACGCCCTCTCTTGCGAATTACTAGCAGTCAAAATACCACTCACTAACTCCCAAACTCTTAACATCTACTTGATCTACCGTCCGCCAGGCCCCATTGGCACCTTCGATGAAGACCTTAACTCCATCCTATCCAGCAACCTCAAAAGCTCCACTTAAGCTCTCACCTTAGGAGACTTTAACTTGGGCTACAATGACCTAGAAGACCATTCCGCTAGTACCATAGCTAATACTCTTACTGAATTAGGCTTTGTGCAAAGATGTATGACACCCACGCATACGAAAGGTAGAACACTTGACTGGGTGGCCGACCACAACTGCCTAGTGAACATTACAAATATCTCACCCCAAGCCTGGACTGACCACCATCTGGTATCATTTATGCTCTCCACCGACAGACCCTCACCCCTGCCCACCATTAAGGCCCCACCCACTCTCACTAGAAACAAGAAGAACATGACAGTAGAAAGACTTATCCCTGACCTACTCCCCACTCTCAACTCACTTCCTGATAACCTGGACCCTGAGTCCTTAGTTGAAGAATATAACAAGATTATGGCCACCTCACTGGACCGCATCGCCCCCCTTAAACTGAGATCCAGTAAACCGAAAATGCACCTTAACAAATGGTACACACCATTCCTCAAAAAACTAAGACAGCAAAAAAGAAACTGCGAGGCCATCTGGAAAAAATCCCCTTCAGTCTCTAACAAACTAAAACTCTCCAAACTAGCTGCACTCTACAAAAAAGAAATCTACCTGGCCAAACGAGCCTCCTTTGACTCTCGTATATCCCAAGCTAAATCTAACATGAAAGAACTTTTCTCCATCCTTAAAGAAATAGAAACCCCCATAGCACCCCTTGACACGTGCACCAAAGATAAAAACTGGTGCTCAGAAATTCAAAGAGCCCTAGCAAACAAGATTGCGACTCTTCAAAGTAAAATCACCAGCAAAAGAGCATCCCTGAATGACACCCTCAACTCAAAAATTCCAGACAAGCCCATGCCCACTGACCTAGCCCGCTTCCAATTCGCCAAAGTCAACATACTGGAAGTCGAAAAAATTATCCTGTCCCTGAAACCGTCTAATTGCCAGGGAGATCTATGCCCTGCACAGCTCATTAAAGATGCTGCCCGCGACCTCTCCCCTTTCATTACAAAATTGATCAATGCCTCCTTTGCCACTGGCTCCATCCCTACTAACCTAAAACAATCCTGGGTACTACCTCTACTGAAAAAACCCACACTTGACCCAGCCATACCCACAAACTACTGTCCCATAACTACTGTTCCCTTTCTACTAAAAATTCTGGACAAGGTTGCCTATGTACAAATACAGAAGCACCTGGAAGAACACAACCTCTTAGGCTCTAGACAATCTGGATTCCGTCCCCAACACGGGACTGAAACCGCCCTTATTGACTTGAAAGCGCAGATCGATTCGCTCAGAGACAACGGGCAAGCCGCCCTACTCCTCCTCCTCGACCTTTCTGCAGCCTTCGATCTGGTCGATCATTCTGTCCTTTGCTCACACCTCCACACTTCGGCTCACTTCTCCAGTGAGGCCATCACCTGGATCACATCCTTCCTCAACGGCAGGACTATGAGGGTCTTCTCTCCCACGGCGGCAGCAGACCCTATACCCATCACATGTGGTGTACCTCAGGGCTCCTGTGTCTCCCCCACATTATACAACATATTTACCAAGCCCCTTTTCGATGATTTGGATCATCTCGGTATCACCTACACTAACTATGCAGATGATACTCAGATCCTCCTTCCGCTTTCAGGAGATTATGGAAAGGATTTGGCCTTGCTAAATAGGGTGTACATCATCATCCAGGCATGGATGGTTACTCATGGACTATGCCTGAATGATGATAAAACAGAACTCATCATCTTAGGCACCACAATCAGTATAAAGAAACTTGGCCCGGCCTATAACTCCTTCATGATTGACGGGAACAACATCAAAGTCGGACAAGAGGTCAAAACATTGGGATTCTATCTAGATTCCAATTTTTCCCTCAAAAGACAAGTGAGCTCCCTTGCATCCTCCACGGCTTACACGTGCAAATTAATCCGTGCAGCCAAACCTTTCCTGTCTGACACTAGCTGTCTGACACTCGCCAGAGCCCTCATACTGTCTCGCCTCGACTATTGTAATGCCCTCTACCTAGGATCCACCAAGGCCACCACCAATAAACTGCAAACCCTTCAGAACAACGCTCTCAGAGCAGCTCTGGGCATTTCCAGAAGAGAACACATTACAGGTTTCAGCCAACAGAACAATTGGCTCTCCACCAGAGATAAAATTCTCTTAAAAACGGCATCTCTCACCCACAAGTCTCTCAACAACGCAGCCCCAACCTACCTGATCAACAGGTTCCACAAACAATCCTCCTCAAGACCCGTCAGAACCGCATACAAAGATTGCCTATCTGTCCCCCACTACAAACGGGCCACCATAGGAGGCAACAGCTTCCCGGTAAAAGCTGCCAAGCTCTGGAACTCCCTGCCTCCAAACCTTAGAGTAGACTTGCCCTATCAGAACTTCCGTTCCAAGTTAATCTCCTGGCTGAAACTGGAGACCCACTAAGACTAGGTAGTGTCCAGCGCTACACGCACACATCGTAACCACGTGTGCCTCTTGCTTACCTGTATATTACATTACCGCCTGCTGGCCTTACTGATGATTTGTATATACTGTATATAACATTTGTGCACCTATTTTTGTATTATGTGTATTCCTCGTGTACTGTAACCAAGCTTCGAAAATTCTTGTAAAGTCTGCGCCCTGATACCCCCGGGTACGCTCGCGCATTATAAATAATAAAACAAACAAACAAACAAACAAACAAACATGTGTGCAGTGTCCTACTCCTGCATCACACTGCTCAGCGCACAGCACAGTGAACAGATGTTGTGTGTGATGCACACCCTGAGCATCACATCTAAGTGACAGACCACGTCAAACATCAAATTAGGCATGTACTGGATCCATGATCGGTCACAGAACAGGTGCTGCCAGGACACAGTGGGCACCAGAAGGCAAACAGTGTACACATGGATATGCAAGGGTGGGAGTACATGTAGTGCATCAGAGTGCAAGTGTGTGGTTCTGCAAGGACATGCACTCCACATATGCATGTGCACTCAAGTGACCATCAGTGTTCCCTACACATCACATGTGAACATCCACCATGTGTACACCCCAGCATGTCAAACCACAACTATCCCCTCGCACCTGAAAGGAAAACACAACACATGAACAGGCATTGATCAGCAGAACACAACATGTACATGGGATACCACCATTACTATGTCAGAGTTCCCATCACACTGCAGGGCAAGGCAACTATCAACAACAACCCCCCCCCTCCCTCACAAATGACCATGACCCACTGAACAACTGCACCTGGGTCATGGAGCCTCCAAACCTCAATTCCACCTGGCCACAGGATCACCTTTACCCTTCGTCACCATCTCCCACCTTGTGTGTAAAAAGATGCCTGAACCCTCAGAATCCACACTCATTTCTGAAATCACAAAATCCAAGGCATTAAAACGAACCCGAACACCCTCCAGTAGATGACTTGACGTAGCAGTACCTCACAAAGGCCAAGTACTACCACAATGATGCAACAACCAAGGTAGCACAGCAAAACAATGTCACGACAGGATGTGAGACATGTGTGGTACATGACATAGGATGATGCACCATGAATGGATGTGTACTGTCAGAGGTCCCCTGTACAGGCGCGGGAGTGTCACGAAACAACCACCCCCACCATGTCCCGGGTGCCTGCAAGGTCAAACTCACACAGGCCCCTGAGACCCTGGTGGGGAAGGAGGTTCAGGGATATGCAGTCGGGACAGGTGTTGACACACTGGATGACTGGAATGATCGGCAGGAGAGGGCAGGAGGAATGACACATGAAACTAGGGAATGCACGAAAATGTACAACCTGCATGAACACATACACAATCCAAACAGACTTGGACATCATTGTCATGGCCTTCTGTAGTCCAGTCTCAGGAGTGGTACGAACCAACCACCCCCTCTAGGGTTTTGGCGCCTGCAAGTTCGGGGCTTACACAGGCATCCGCAACCCCAGTGGGGAAAGAGGGTCACGGAACGTTGCTTGGATAGGCACGGGAAGCAGGAACACCGGGTAGAGGGTACAGGTTTCAAAATTGCATAGGATCACGGGTGATTAGGGAGAAAAAAACATACCAAATTGAACCACACATACATCCATGCATCAGTACACTCCCCAGCAAGCCTATGCAGAGCAGTTTGTAAGAAAAACAACAAGACACTTAGCTCTGGTTTTGAGTGCTGGCCTCCTGCCTGCGCACTCTCAGGTCCGGTTACAGGAGCACTGCAATGCTGCAAAGAGAGACACAGTCAACAACCTGTACGTGCCAATTGCACAACAACACAACACCAAACATGCCCCATAGCAACAGACTACTCTACAAACAGACAATCTGTGGTTGATGCTTCGTACCCATATATAACATCACCCCTGTGACGGGTCATACACAGTCAATGCAGTAAGGCAGCCGCTGCTGGGTGCGTGGCAAATGGAACACCAATGTGTCACAATTCACACAACATGCAATGTTCCCTGGGTAAGCAGACAGACCCATATAGCAAGCCATGACTACAGAGCAAGTTGCGTACCACCATGACCGAAACAAAGTTGGCAGTGCATTTATCATGAAGTACGTGGAAAAGACATGCACTGCACCCGAGTATGTCCCTTGCTGCATGTCCCTGTGAGCTGCCCCTTTCCATGTCTCGGAAGGCTACATGGTTGATACAAGTGCCTCAATGGACCTTGGTGTACCGGAGGGTATGTGCCACTGCCCCTGCATGTGTCCCAGACAACCCTACTATCAGCAGCCATCAGTCCACAAACACATCTGAGCTGCATTGTGTGCTTCAACACCAATATTCGTCTAAGCTCACCCTCAGTGCTGTGACTAAGCCTGCATGTGCAACTCGCCTGGTACAAGCTTTGCTGTGTCGTGGCCCCCCTGTGATGCTCACCTTGCCTGGAGTTCCTTGGAACATGTCAGCAGTTCTAGGATGTGGGTCTGCAATCACTGTGCCTCTGCTTCTGCACACATGTGCATGTGGGCACCAACAAACGGGTCCAGAATTCCGTCGTCCAATGGGACATGTCTGCTGGCAAAGGTGCTCTGGAGGCTCATCCCCCTGCAGAAAGGGCATGAAACACATGATTAATGCTTCAAAGTCATCTGTGTGTGTCTCATCAGGCATCTCATTACTTGACCATGTCAGAGAGCCACATCACAAATCACACCATCAGTCCGTCTTTCACCTCCAAACCATGAATTGCAACAAGCACATGTACAGGAAAGATATGAAACATACTACACAATGCATAGCAATCAATGTCCACATTAATCATGACACACCCCATCTAGCAAAAGCTGAACAGTGGACAATGACACCTAAATCGTCCCCACTAGGGGTGTCAACACAAGTCACACAACACCAGACATGCCACAGATATGACAGTCCAATGCCCTTGTGTAAAATGCATGACAGTCCAATGCCCTTGTGTAAAATGCTGTAACACCGAACCATACTTGCGAGCCCATGGATAAGGGAGGCAGGAGTGGCATATGTGAGTCAAGGAACCCAAGCAGCAAACACATACACAAGACAACCATGAAGGGCCCAGCTGGAACAGACAGTGGATGCCTTCAAAAGCCACAAAGCACCGCACCGTCACATGAAAGCACAATAGACTAGCAATTTTAAACTAAATCAACTATTAACTAATTACACTAACTATGGAAAACCTACATTACCTATTTAAACTAACTATCAAACAGAAACTTAACTAACTAAACTAAAAGAAAAATCAAAAATGGCCACATACGACCCGGGGGGGAGGGGAGGCACCCAGGAGGGGGAAGGTACAGGGTGCTGCTCAACATCCACATGCGATGATGCTGAGCCAAAAAAAAATCCTCCATGGGCTCAACGCCTGCACAGCACGACCTATGTGGGAGATAGATGGTCGTCCGAGTCTGGCTCATCCTGGAAAGGAGGACGTGGCACAGTAGCCTGGCCACGCCTAGCCGCAGCTTGCCCCTCGTCGGCAGCAAGTCTGCCGGACGGGTGAGCCTGGTTCTGTGTGGCGATGTGACGTAGGTCTGCATGCAGAACCTCCCGTGATACACGTGCTTCCTCTTGCAAGGTAGCACGTGTAACACGGAGTTCCTCCTGCAAGGCCTGGCTGGACAACCGCTGCACCTCCCGGCAAGACTGTAGCTCAGCCGAGATGGTACACTCAAGCTGTGCAAACCTCTCCTCTGCCCGCTGCCTCTGGGACATCATAAGGACACCCAGAGTGGATCTGAGGGAAGCATACTCCTCCCTCAAGGCATCCATGTGCGCCTTTGCGTGAGCAGCAATTGCTTGACGCAGAGACGACATTTCAGCCTGGCGTGCCCTGTCTGAGGCCGCCATGCCCAGCCTGAGCGAGCGGGCCGTGGACCGTGCCGCCTGCTGCTGGAGAAGCACCTGCCTAGCAGGGGGGAGCACAGATCGGGCCACACGCTCCATGCTCTCAGCAATGTTCTCCATTGCTGCCCCCTGCCGTTCGGAATTGGCAGTCATGTCTTGCTCCCACTCAGTATACAGCGGTTGCGCGCGGCGACCGCGTTGCCGGGCTTGACCCCTGCGGGACCCAAGGACCGGGGGTCCTCGCTGTGTTGGCACCGCCTGCGGCTGCACGACTACATGCCCCCGTCGACGTGATGTCCCAGGCACATCAGTGATTGGTGTGGAGGGTGACCCTGCGTCCCGATCCACCACGGGCGGAGGAACCAAGACTGTCTGATCCCTCAGTGCAGGGGTCGCAGACAGAGGAGTGTCCACATCAGAATCACTCACCCCTGACACATGGACTTGATGGTCATCCAACTCAACATGGACGTCAGAGTCGTCATCAAGGCTGGACTCATAGGCAGCCAGAGACAAGATGGACTGCAGCACTTGGGGGTTTTCGTGGCCTACCACCCCACGACCCCCACTAGTGCCGGGTTGATGTGGCGTTACCAACCCTGTGTCTGGCATGACAACACCATCCTCTGCCTCCATTGCGTCATCACCTGAAAAATAGAGAGGAAAAGGTCAATACACATGTCAGAAGCACACGACACACACACACACCGACAGCAAAGGCATCAGGCAGACATGTGACACACAACATTTGACCTGGCATGCATGCTGGGTCTACTTTGAATAGCTTCTGTGATCAGACCTGTTGAAAGGTGGCAGTTTCCATGGAAGTGGGTCTATGCAGTGCAGAAAATGTGTACGCCACTCACTACCTACATGTACTAGCACTACATGGTGTGTGCCAGGAAATGTGAAGGCAGTGCAATGTCAAAATCAGACATCACGTGCATTGTGCATTCAATGTGTACCATGTTTAGAAGCCAAGCACCCCTCCACCCCAGTACCAAAGCAGGGATGCCTAGCATGGTATCAAAAGGCTGACCATACACTTGTGTATTGACAGGCAGTGTTGACTGGCATCAACAGCTTCATGTGATTCAAATTACAACACTGCAAATGATGCTGGGACAGTGGGCAGGACACATGATGGAAACTCCGGAGGCCGCCCACGTGTGAAGAAGACACAACAAGAGTTGGACAGAGTCATTGGCCATTGAACAGGTTGAGGCCTGTGAGCCACACAGATTGCCAGAGCCTAAACATGTGTGCAACGCAGGACTGAGGCACAGTTGACATGGGAAGGCTGATGAGATGGCAGGCAATGTATGTAACCAAGGACTTATATTACAGTGATCATCCAGTCAAGGACACATAGGGGCATGCGTGCAATGCACATGGAGCATGAATGGGCACTCATGTCCCTGCGGGACATCTGACCCATGCACAGTACAAGTGAGATACCCTGCATCGAGTACTAAGGCTGTACCACATGGCATATGTCTGGCAGATTCTACGCTGGAAGTTAGCATCTACACAGGACACATGAACAAGAAAGTACACATTGGCAAGATTGGAGCAGACCAGTGCAAAGGTGGAACTGGGGTGCAGAGTGGCGGAGGAGGGGCAAGGGAGCATGCCTACATGGAGTCCCGCATGCAGGCAGAGGAGACATGCATGACGGTAGCATTGCATTACTTACACATCAGAACCATGTACACGTCACATGTAGCAGCAATCATGCACAGCACATCCCACAAGTGAAACACACACGTCCTCAAGAAACACGCATCAACACTCAATGGACTGGGCATCAAAGTTCAGCTTCTCTCCCACTCCTTCGACCAATTCAGGTGGTATGAACTCCGCAACGAGAGCCTCATGCGGAGTGAGTTCTTCCTCATCTGGTGCAGGCCCACCGCCAGTCACCAGAGTCAAGTTGTAATTTGAGGCACGCTTGGCCTTAGTGCTGCGCTTGATGTCATTCCAACGCTTTTTGCACTCCTGCGCCGTGCGCACCTCATGGCCGAATGAACTGACATGTTCCGCAACATGCTTCCAGTGGGTGTCACGTTGGGCAGCCGTGGTCTGACTATTGGCACCCACTAGCATGTCACGGCTGTGGCCCCGCACGTAGTCCACAAGGAAGTCCAGTTCCTGCTTACAGAAAGGCTTCTTCCTCGACGTGCAGGAGGTCGTGGCTGTGTGTGGGGTCCCAGCCTGTGCTGCAGGTGCAACCTTCCTTCTCTTGGACTGTGGCGCAGACCCTGGCTGGCTAATGCTGCCCTGACCAGCATGGCCAGTGGGTTCGGTGGATTGAGCCAAGGGAGTGGCAGGTGGAGGGATGACCAGAGGCCTGACTTGTGTCAGTGGCAGCTGGGTGCCCACTAATGGACCCTGCGCAGCAACATCAGCTGTGGCAGGGTGGTTGGCCGCAACGGTCCTGGTTGGCAGACTCACAACCGGGGTGCTGTTGGGTGCATCTGCCCCTGCACTTGCCAACACCCGGCTGTTCGGGGCAGCAGATGACATGACTGCCCCAGGGACACGTGTCTTGGTCTGAGCAGCCCGGCCTGCCCCTATGGTTTCCCCCCTGGCCTGTTGGAGATCTACTAAGGGCTCTTCAAGTGCCAACGCAGCCTGCGCTGGCAGACCCTGAGCCTGGGTGGCGGTGTCCACAGCTGCACCTGCAGCTACCACCACCCTTGGGCCCGTGGCAGTCGATGGAACGGACTGCCGGGTCATATGGGTGCCAGTGCCAGATGCAGGAGCTGCATCCCCCGGAACCACAGGGGGTGGTGGCATGGCTGCACCGACACATGGCACAACATTGTGCTCAAGTGGCGCACCCCTGCCTCTTCCCCCTCTGTGGCTGCCCTGGACACCCTGGAGTCCCCCTACTCCCTGGTCACCACGGCCACGTCCCCGACCACGCCCGCCACGAGGAGTATGCCCAGCTGAGGCGCCCCTCTCCTTTGGTGGCCTCCCAACCATGGCACAGATGTAGTAGTGCTGGCACAGATGGAGTGGTGCCAATGGGAGGTGTACACCACAATTGACCTGGGCAATTGGGGTGAAGGGGGTGGGAAGCAAGATGTTAACAGCCCCGCTGCACCTGCATGGCTGTATGTGACCCCGGTGATGTGGTGACGGGTCACGCAACGCTCAGGCACCCCAAAACTGCAGTAAAACCGTGCACGCAACCCTGCAGCCTACGTGCGTGGATTCAACCTCCCGCAGTACGCGGTGGCACCCAGTAACACGAATAACGCGTACGCGTGGGACACGCAGGCTACTATGACATCGAAAATGGGTGCGATACACAGGGGCACCCGCAGTGGGAAAAAGAGCGTGTGTGACTCACCGTCTGACTAGCCCAATGCAGAAAAACACGCGTAGCGAATACCCCCGCCAAAAGAAGAGATACGTCCTTGATAGCTGTGAAGTTGTGATGGCGCGCGAAACAACAGGAAGCAGCAACACACGTCGGTCTCCACGAAAGGCACGTACAGCGAACTGCTGGGCCCGCTCACCTTTAACCCGTGCTGAGGGAAACGCACGCGCGCGTCACGTCACTTACGCGCATAGGCCCTTTCCTCGTATTACACGCGGACGTGCAGTTTCCACGCGTGCTTACGAGCATGGCCCTTTCCTCGTATTACACGCGGACGTGCAGTTTCCACGCGCGCTTACGCGCATGGCCCTTTCCTCGTATTACACGCGGACGTGCAGTTTTTCACGCGCGCTGAAATGCGCATGCACGTCTGTACGCGTCACGTCACAGGGGCGCTGCGCTTGAGGGGCCTTCTGTCCAATGAAAATGCGTATGCGTGCAGACGCGCTTACGCGCTAAGGGCCTTTCCTCGAATTACACGCTGACGTGCAGATTTTTCACGTGCCAAATCACTCCGTATCAAGCTGGCCACGCGTATGCACACGGAAGACCACGCTCCTGCCCAGAAGGCCGAACTACTGCCCCCCAGAGCCCCGAGCACGCTCCCACCTGCCATCTGCTGCTGCCTGACTGCCTGCTGCCCACGTGCACTGCCATTTGCTGCCTGCACATCAGCCAGGGGTGCTGTTGCTGTGACCACCCCTGCTGGAACCGAAGACTCCCGACTGGGATTCCATCGCTCCACAGCCCAGCCCCAGGACCCAGTTGCCCACCCGCTCCTGCCTCTGGGGTTGTCATGTCGCGGCAAACACCATCTGTGACCACTGACAACCCCCGGCCAGAGAGGCAGAGGGGCACCAGCTTCAGTGCCACCGAAGTTGGTGTCCTGGTGGAGCAAGTCCTGGGGCAGTATGATGCCCTCTTCGGAAGTTCCCGCGCCGACAAGGAAGGACGGACTCGGATCTGGACTGACATCGTGACTGCCATCAACGCGGAGGGGGTGGCAGTCCGCGATTTACAACATGTCAGGAAGCGGTGGGAGGACTTCAGGTCCAGGACCCTGAACAAGGCCCGGCGCCTCTTGAAGGCAGCGGATGCCAAGGGGTGCCGGGGCCACTTGTCGGAAGAACAGATGAGGGTCCTGGAACGCATATCCCCAGCGCTCCACGTCCAGGTCCTAGAGAAGCAGACCCGTCTGGAGTCGAGCGGTGAGTGTACATGCATCCTGATTGTGAGCAGTGCGTGTGGTGATTATTCAGTATTGTGCAGGTTGCACATCTATTTGTATGGGGTCGAGTATGGGTGGGGGTGTACAGGGCCGTGGGGCTGACACATGCGAGGGCTGTGATGTGTGAGACATGGATGGTGCTTGTGTGTGTAGGCTTGCATGCCAAATGCAGTTGTGTGGGCACACATGTTTGGATGAATGTGCATGTAAGTAGACTTTTCCATGATGTCACGCATGTATGTTGTTTTCGGCTGCATGTATCAGCACTGTGTACATGTGCATGTGTGTGTATTTGATTATGGTGCAACAGTGATGCAACATGGATGCATGTGACAGCGGTATGTGGAAGCCTGATTGGCAGATGTGACATGGATGCCCGTCTGAACAGTGCGACACTTGGCAGAGGTGTACACATGCATGCAAGTGTGGTGGTGTGTGTACATGTGTGGTGCACTTCCTGTGTTGCATGTGATGTCTGGCTTACCTTTGGCTGCTCATGCTGTTGTATGTGTATGGATGGTGGTGGCAGTTGCGATATGGCTGTGGTATGGCTAATGTGTGCGAGTTGTAATGACATGTGTGTTGGGGATTGTGATGACATGTCTGAGGTTTGCCAATGCCACTCATGTACAACTGTCATGTGTGTATGTGTCCATTGTACAGTGCCCTGATGCCTGTGTTTTGTTTCTCCCTGTCTGCAGCGTCAACTGATGAAGAGGGCGGAGAAGGTGCTGTGGAGCACAGCGGCGGGGATCCGACCGCGAGCCGGAGACGCAAGGCCCGGCTCCCCTCCCAGGTTGTCATCTCGTCGGGGAGTGAGGAGTCCGGTGCCGCGTCCCAGGCCGCAGCTGCCGGGGGAGGTCCAAGAGGCAGAGGTTGGAGTTGGACTCCTCGGCAGCAGAAGGGGCAGCTGGGACCCCACAGGGCCCAACAGGGGAAGATGGCACGGAGTCATCCAGGTTGGTGGGGGGTTTGGTGGAGGAGGAGGCCGTGCAAGCACCAGAGACGGGGTCTGGAGGTGGGGATCCCACTGGTGCTAGTGGTGCAGTGCAGGACCAGGGACAGGAGGCAGCACAGGCCGCCGCGGAGGTGCCTGTGTGCAATCCTGTCCCCAATCCTGTCCCTGCATCATCTTGCACCAGCAGGGATGCTTACGTCCAGACCCGTTTTCAGGCAGGGGATGAGCTCACGTCAACTGGCCTTCCTCTGCCTGCGGACGTGGCTATCCAGGTCCGGGTTGAGCCTGTCCTGGCTGGTGTGGCGTTGCGTCAACGGGCCATGCGAGGTGACCTGCAGTCTTTTCATGAAGAGACTGCACGTCATCTTGAATGGCTCGTTGACCACGTCAGCCTGCTGGGACAGGTCACCCAGGCCGGATTCCTCCGTCTGATGGGGCTTGCTCCGACCCCCTCCTCAACTGGACCCCCTATGCGCCAGTCATCCTCTGTGCCATCTTCCCACCCATCAGTCACCTGGGTGCCCTGTGGTGCTGCCTCTGACGGTGCGGCCAGGCTGGTGGAGGAGGCATCCCTGCCACAGTCGGGAGTCGGACGTCCAGCAGGGGTGGCCACATCAACGACTGCACCCCAGCCGGCGGAGGATGTGCAGGCAGCAGGAGGCAGTGCACGGGCAGAGGCAGAGCAGCAGCAGCAACGTGGTTGGAGCCATGAAGGCTCGGGGCCTTCGACATCGGAGGGGCAGGCATCGGCCGGAGGGCAGGAGGATCCAGGACAGAGAGTGTCTTCCGTGTGGCAGCGGTTGGGCCACGCCATAGATGCGGAGCGGCAGCGGGCGGAAGAGGCACGGCTCACAATGGTCAGGGCGGAGAACTCCATGCGGAGGGCCCTGAGGCGGGCCGAGTGCCTCGAGGCAATCCGCAGGGGTTTGGAGGTGGACACGGCGACGGCCCTGCGGACCCTCGGGGCCATGGAGGAGGACCGCCTCCGGGACATTGAGGAGGAGTTTGATGATGCCCTGGCCCGTAACATCCACAAGTGAGCCGTGAAACTAGCCCGCTGCCCTTGTACATAGTTGCTAGGTAGTGTTAGGTTTCATTTTTGTTTTTATTTTATTTGGACCTTTCGGACATTGGCCACATTTTTGTATATAGTTTTTTTTATTAGTTAGTGTAGTTAGATAAGTTTCCTTTATTTTGTTGGGATAATGGACCCTGGATTGTTCCCATGTACATAGTTGACAGTTGGATTGTATTTATTTTTCTATTTTTGACCATGGAGCAATGGCTTTCTTTTTCATTTACCATTGGATTTCGTTTTGTGGACTTTGGACATTACTTTGGATTTATATTTTTGGTTTTGCTTTTTTTGACGGACATGCTTCTTTTCATTTTTGTACATTCACGTTTCTGTTTCTTCTTTTTTTATTCTATTGATGTTTCCTTTAATACATATTATTTCTGGTGAACTTCAATGTGTGGTATCTCATTGGTTTCATGCATTTCATGATATGTGTTTTGAGATTCACTGACACCCATTGGGTGTATGTGAGGGAAATGTGTTTGTTTCGGAACTTGCAATTGGTGTTCTGTGATGTAATTGCAAATTATGAGTGGGTGGATGCAATACTCGGGTGGGTGTTTTGTATTTGGAGGCTGACCATAGGGACCAGGGATCTAGATTGTGATGACATGTTGGCTGGGGAACATGAGTTGCACATGGGTGGGGGCCTGCTGGCAGGTGCCCCACAGTGCTGGGGGGGTGGGGGTGGTGTGAGACATGGGTGGGGGCCTGGTGGAGGCTGCCCCTGGTGGCTGGGGGGTGGGGGTGGTGTGAGACATGGGTGGGGGCCTGGTGGAGGCTGCCCCTGCACTGCTGGGGGGTGGGGGTGGTGGGAGACATGGGGGGGGGGCCTGGTGGAGGCTGCCCCTGGTGGCTGGGTGGTGGGGGTGGTGGGGAACATGAGTTGGACATGGGTGGGGGCCTGCTGGCAGGTGCCCCACAGTGCTGGGGGGTGGGGGTGGTGGGGAACATGAGTTGGACATGGGTGGGGGCCTGCTGGCAGGTGCACCTGGTGACTGGGGGGTGGGGGTGGTGGGAGACATGGGTGTGGGCCTGGTGGAGGCTGCCCTTGGTGGCTGGGGGGTGGGGGTGGTGGGAGACATGGGTGGGGGCCTGGTGGTTGGTGCCCCTGCACTGCTGGGGGGGGGGGGAGACATGGGTGGGGGCCTGGTGGAGGCTGCCCCTGGTGGCTGGGGGGTGGGGGTGGTGTGAGACATGGGTGGGGGCCTGGTGGAGGCTGCCCCTGCAATGCTGGGGGGTGGGGGGGGTGGGAGACATGGGGGGGCCTGGTGGAGGCTGCCCCTGCACTGCTGGGGGGTGGGGGTGGTGTGAGACATGGGTGGGGGCCTGGTGGATGCTGCCCCTGGTGGCTGGGGGGTGGGGGTGGTGGGAGACATGGGTGGGGGCCTGGTGGTGGGTGCCCCTGCACTGCTGGGGGGGTGGGGGTGGTGTGAGACATGGGTGGGGGCCTGGTGGAGGCTGCCCCTGGTGGCTGGGGGGTGGGGGTGGTGGGGAACATGAGTTGGACATGGGTGGGGGCCTGCTGGCAGGTGCCCCACAGTGCTGGGGGATGGGGGTGGTGGGGAACATGAGTTGGACATGGGTGGGGGCCTGCTGGCAGGTGCCCCACAGTGCTGGGGGCTGGGGGTGGTGTGAGACATGGGTGGGGGCCTGGTGGAGGCTGCCCCTGGTGGCTGGGGGTGCAGGGGGACATGCGTTGGTGGGCAGTAGTGCAAGTTGACATGTGGGTTGGCTGGGGGGCATGGCCATGTTGGGTGGGGTGCCTGTAGGACATGTGCAGGGTAGGCCCCTGTGGTGTGAGCCACCTGCAGGGGCCGTGGAGGGTGTAGAGGGAACACCTGGGAGGGCCCACACGTGCAATTCACGTGTGGTGCTCCCCGCGCACCCCTGTAATACACGTACCCTGATGGAATCGTGTGTGGAACTTCCCACGCACCCCTGAAATACATGTACCCTGCTGGAATCGCGTGTGTAACTTCCCATGCACCCTGAAATACACGTACCCTGCTGATATCGCGTGTGGAACTTCACGCGCACCCCTGAAATACACGTTCCCTGCGGAAATCGCGTGTGTAACTTCCCCTGCACCCTGAAATACACGTACCCTGCTGATATCGCGTGTGGAACTTCAAGCGCACCCCGAAATACACGTAGCCTGATGGAATCGCGTGTGGAACTTCCCGCGCACCCCTGAGATACGCGTACCCTGCTCGCACGGGCCCAATCGCGTGTGGAAATTCCCGCGCACCCCTGAAATACACGTACCCTGCGGAAATCGTGTGTGTAACTTCCCCTGCACCCTGAAATACACGTACCCTGCTGATATTGCGTGTGGAACTTCACGCGCACCCCGAAATACACGTACCCTGATGGAATCGCGTGTGGAACTTCCCGCGCACCCCTGAGATACGCGTACCCTGCTCGCACTGGCCCAATCGCGTGTGGAAATTCCCGCGCACCCCTGAAATACACGTACCCTGCTGGAATCGTGTGTGTAACTTCCCATGCACCCTGAAATACACGTACCCTGCTGATATCGCGTGTGGAACTTCACGCGCACCCCTGAAATACACGTTCCCTGTGGAAATCGCGTGTGTAACTTCCCCTGCACCCTGAAATACACGTACCCTGCTGATATCGCGTGTGGAACTTCACGCGCACCCCGAAATACACGTAGCCTGAAGGAATCGCGTGTGGAACTTCCCGCGCACCCCTGAGATACGCGTTCCCTGCTCGCACGGGCCCAATCGCGTGTGGAAATTCCCGCGCACCCCTGAAATACACGTACCCTGCGGAAATCGCATGTGTAACTTCCCCTGCACCCTGAAATACACGTACCCTGCTGATATCGCATGTGGAACTTCACGTGCACCCCGAAATACACGTACCCTGATGGAATCGCGTGTGGAACTTCCCGCGCACCCCTGAGATACGCGTACCCTGCTCGCACGGGCCCAATCGCGTGTGGAAATTCCCGCGCACCCCTGAAATACACGTACCCTGCTGGAATCGCGTGTGTAACTTCCCATGCACCCTGGAATACACGTACCCTGCTGATATCGCGTGTGGAACTTCCCCTGCACCCTGAAATACACGTACCCTGCTGATATCGCATGTGGAACTTCACGTGCACCCCGAAATACACGTACCCTGATGGAATCGCGTGTGGAACTTCCCGCGCACCCCTGAGATACGCGTACCCTGCTCACACGGGCCCAATTGCGTGTGGAAATCCCCACGCACCCCTGAAATACACGTACCCTGCGGAAATCGCGTGTGTAACTTCCCCTGCACCCTGGAATACACGTACCTTGCTGATATCGCGTGTGGAACTTCACGCGCACCCCTGAAATACACGTACCCTGCTGATATCGCGTGTGGAACTTCACACGCACCCCGAAATACATGTACCCTGATGGAATCGCGTGTGGAACTTCCCGCGCACCCCTGAGATACGCATACCCTGCTCGCACGGGCCCAATCGCGTGTGGAAATTCCCGCGCACCCCTGAAATACACGTACCCTGCTGGAATCGCGTGTGTAACTTCCCCTGCACCCTGAAATACACATATCCTGCTGATATCGCGTGTGGAACTTCACACGCACCCCGAAATACATGTAGCCTGATGGAATCGCGTGTGGAACTTCCAGAGCACCCCTGAGATACGCGTACCCTGCTCGCACGGGCCCAATCGCGTGTGGAAATTCCCGCGCACCCCTGAAATACACGTACCCTGCGGAAATCACGTGTGTAACTTCCCCTGCACCCTGAAATACACGTACCCTGCTGATATCGCATGTGGAACTTCACGCGCACCCCGAAATACACGTACCCTGATGGAATCGCGTGTGAAACTTCCCGCGCACCCCTGAGATACGCGTACCCTGCTCGCACGGGCCCAATCGTGTGTGGAAATTCCTGCGCACCCCTGAAATACACGTACCCTGCTGGAATCGCGTGTGTAACTTCTCATGCACCCTGAAATACACGTACCCTGCTGATATCACGTGTGGAACTTCACGCGCACCCCTGAAATACACGTTCCCTGCGGAAATCGCGTGTGTAACTTCCCCTGCACCCTGAAATACACATACCCTGCTGATATCGCGTGTGGAACTTCACGCGCACCCCGAAATACACGTAGCCTGATGGAATCGCGTGTGGAACTTCCCGCGCACCCCTGAGATACGCGTACCCTGCTCGCACGGGCCCAATCGCGTGTGGAAATTCCCGCGCACCCCTGAAATACACGTACCCTGCGGAAATCGCGTGTGTAACTTCCCCTGCACCCTGAAATACACGTACCCTGCTGATATCGCGTGTGGAACTTCAAGCGCACCCTGAAATACATGTACCCTGATGGAATCGCGTGTGGAACTTCCCGCGCACCCCTGAGATACGCGTACCCTGCTCGCACGGGCCCAATCGCGTGTGGAAATTCCCGCGCACCCCTGAAATACACGTACCCTGCTGGAATCGGGTGTGTAACTTCCCATGCACCCTGAAATACACGTACCCTGCTGATATCGCCTGTGGAACTTCACGCGCACCCCTGAAATACACGTTCCCTGCGGAAATTGCGTGTGTAACTTCCCCTGCACCCTGAAATACACGTACCCTGCTGATATCGCGTGTGGAACTTCAAGCGCACCCCGAAATACACGTACCCTGATGGAATCGCGTGTGGAACTTCCCGCGCACCCCTGAGATACGCGTACCCTGCTCGCACGGGCCCAATCGCGTGTGAAAATTCCCGCGCACCCCTGAAATACACGTACCCTGCGGAAATCGCGTGTGTAACTTCCCCTGCACCCTGGAATACACGTACCCTGCTGATATAGCGTGTGGAACTTCACGCGCACCCCGAAATACACGCACCCTGATGGAATCGCGTGTGGAACTTCCCGCGCACCCCTGAGATACGCGTACCCTGCTCGCAAC
This sequence comes from Ambystoma mexicanum, assembly GCF_040938575.1. Taxonomy (NCBI): domain Eukaryota; kingdom Metazoa; phylum Chordata; class Amphibia; order Caudata; family Ambystomatidae; genus Ambystoma; species Ambystoma mexicanum. The sequence goes on from NC_090939.1 coordinate 207,009,482, forward strand.
TGCCCAATCGCGTGTGGAAATTCCCGCGCACCCCTGAAATACACGTACCCTGCTGGAATCGCGTGTGTAACTTCCCCTGCACCCTGAAATACACGTACCCTGCTGATATCGCGTGTGGAACTTCACGCGCACCCCTGAAATACACGTTCCCTGCGGAAATCGCGTGTGTAACTTCCCCAGCACCCTGAAATACACGTACCCTGCTGATATCGCGTGTGGAACTTCACGCGCACCCCGAAATACATGTACCCTGATGGAATCGCATGTGGAACTTCCCGCGCACCCCTGAGATACACATACCCTGCTCGCACGGGCCCAATCGCGTGTGGAAATTCCCGCGCACCCCTGAAATACACGTACCATGATGAAATCGCGTGTGGCACTTCCAGCGCACCCCTGAAATACGCGTACCCTGCTCGCACGGGGCCAATCGCGTGAGGTACTTCCCGCGCACCCCAGTGATACACGTCGCCCGCTTGCTGTGCTGGTACAGGGTTAGCGCAGCCCTTTGCGCTGGATTGGGTATGTTTATGGCTTTTCCCTGCGCGGGAGGCGTTCTTGGGGGCATAACTGGCGCTGCTGCAGGGTCGCTGCACCACTGTGCGCCACGGCTGGTTTTGGTGGCTGGAATCCATGAATACGCTGTGCGCGGAAATAGATTTTAGCGCACGCGGCTGGCACAGGGATTCGCACGCGCACACTGTGCGCCAGCCGCGTGCGCCACTTGTGCGCTGAATTCTATGAATTACCCCCTTTGTGTTTTGGGAAATTTCCATGGCAATTTTGTGTTTGACAATTTTGTGTTTTGGTAATTTCCACACTAGATCATTTAGTGTCCTTTTTGCTCATGAAATATAGTGAATTCAACCTGTAGATAGTGAATTGACACTAATGCCATACATTCTCTGTTTTTTGTTAAATTTGTGGTGAGCTAAAATGTGTTGAAACTGGCATCAATGCCAATAATCGTGATTTTAATGGGTTCAAAAAGATAACCCCTATTTTCACACTATCTCCTATATCTACCATCAGGGGATATATACATTTATATTGATTCTAAAAGAGATAGGACCACAAACGAAATGAACAAATCCTGGTATCCTATGGGAACAGATGAACCTCTCTAATTGATGTTCCAGTACTTATATCTTGAAAGAATAGATATAGTACAACACATAACCCAATTCATCCAAAAATATAATGTATTGTAGTTGAGACCCTAAACTAACACGACAGTTTATCATATTCAATACACTTGTATTGCTATATTTTCATAAAAAAATCCAAACTCAAGTAAATACATAGACACAAAATAGCAGCATATCACAACATCCCAAAATGAATGTGTCACAAAAAACATATATATTCCCGACATGTAACACGTTTCAGTTCTTTATGCCCTTGTGTGGCTGAACTTTCTTCAGGGGAATCAATTCTTATTCTTTTAAAATTCTTTCAACATCGTGCGATAGGGATGCTAAGGACATCCACCAACGGATGTCATAAAAAGCCTGTAAAACAAAGAGGCGAAAGGACTTCAGTTCCCAGTGGTACCATACAATACACAAATTACTACCTTCACCACCTGGATAGGACAGAGGCCTAAAAAGTGAGAAGAGACTACCACCCGTCACCATGACAGAATAATCAAGCGTCTAGAAAATCACCCTTGAAGTGAAAAACAATTCCAGAAAATAAAGAGCTGTTAATTGCCACTTCATATAATGCGATACATCAATTATTAAGTTCGCCTGACCACTTAGATAGAGGTCGTAACCATCTAATGGGTGCTTGAGTCAGCTGGGGAATTAAAGAAAGTGGAAACCACAACCAGAACACAATCTCCAAGTCACATCTAAAATCATGCTTCAATCAGAATTTCAAATACCTGCGTTTGCTCCAACAAGAGTTTTTGCAGACTCTTAATGGTGTGTATTTCAATAAATCACTTATTTCATCAAAATATACATGGACCTTCTTCACAACCTAGACCGAAGGTCCCAGATGCAATGATCTATACAGAAATAGACACATCGCTGGTTACCCATACAAGGAGTTAAATCATTACACCTGATTTACTTTTAGTTTAAAATAGGAAATACCTGTGGTACACTGTAAATCGGAATCCCGGAAATAAGGTGTTCACAAAGACGCTGTCAGCTCAGAACTCCATTATTTATGAAGCACTATCTGAAATGACAGGGATATACTCGCAGGAGTTACACAAAATACCGAATTCACGTCCCCATGCATGTCTCAAAGTACGATAGTATGCCACCATATATTCTATTTACATTAGTTTAAGTGATGTCTTCAGAAATTACTGCTATCATGCTGGAACAGCATTTACAAAAAGCTGCGTATCAACACACATGTGAACTAATTAAGGAACGGCATCGAGGTGAATGAAATATAAACGCCGGGCTCTAAACCTGAAATAACTATGCCATTTCTCACCAAACCTCAGCGGTATCGTACCCCATATGGGCCTTAATAACACTTACCTTTAGTACAGTGTAACGCTGATTGCATTGGTAAAGCAACACACGCCTCAGTAGGCAGCGCGGGCAATGGGGGGAGCCTCAGTCCTCTTTCTATACCATTGTTAATTTAGGAAGTTTAACAAGGACTAAGACCATGACGGGAAACGGAGTACAATACAGCGCCATGTTGGAAGTACCAATGGGGGCGCAGTGTCAGTGTAAAGTGCACTGTAAATTATTGGAGCGCCCTACTGTGCACAATATTGAAGGAATCACACTAGCATTTTGTACAGAGAAATGAAATACTTCATAACTGTGCAAATTCATTTTTCTTCAAATAGATTTCCAAAAATATATATCCGTTTCATGGAGCATGGTCAAATATTCATTAATTAGAATGCCAACATATTAGGTACAAAACAGCAGTAGAAACTCTAAACAGGTACACGTGGAATATGAACTGTCATATGTTCACTTCTCCTTGGGATGAATTTTCAAAGAATACATATTTTTTCATATTATAATGCATTGTCCCATATTCACATATCAATCATTGATATGTCGGAAAGTTTGGAAACAAGGCAAGAGTTCAGATACTAAACAAATGCAAGGGACAAAAGCCTTTCACATTGTACCCCCCCTTATTTTTGAAGTACACATATTGATAAGGGAGATAATTGCAACCACACCACCTCAAAGATGAACTTGGTGCGAGTCCACACTCTTGTTAAGGCCCACAATATGGCTTTGTAGTTTAAAGATCAATTTCTGTTCAAAATTCAACAGCTTCTGGTCAATTTCATTTTTGCTGTTGCTTTCAATTCTTTTTAAAATCACCCAGCTGAAATTGGTATAATCATGTTTCTTGTCTACAAAATGTTTTACCATCGGGGCTGTCAGAACCTTGTTTTTGATTCAGCTGCGATGTTCAATCAAACAAATCCGACTTTTTCTATTGGTTTTACCAATGTAATATAGCCCACGTGTGAAAGTGATCATATAGACAACATTATTTGTGTTGCACGATGTTGAAGGAATTTTAAAAGAATAAGAATTGATTCGCCTGAAGAAAGTTCAGCCACACAAGGGCATAAAGAACTGAAACATGTTACATGTCGGGAATATATATGTTTTTTGTGACACATTCGTTTTGGGATGTTGTGATATGCTGCTATTTTGTGTCTATGTATTTACTTAAGTTTGGATTTTTTATGAAAATGTAGCAATACAAGTGTATTGAATATGATCATCTGTTGTGTTAGTTTAGGGTCTCAACTACAATAAATTATATTTTTGGATGAATTGGGTTTGGCACTGACTACTCCTTGCATTTAGATTGGGTTTAGCTTTATAGTGGTATACATTTTGTTGGTGGTATTTGGTGAGCATAATTTCTTTGTTTTATTTGTGGCCCCAACATACAAAACCCCCTTCTTTTGTTTAGACTGTTTGTGTGATCTCTAGAGGCCTTGGACCTACATTATTCAGAAACACCACATTTTCACATAGAGTGCCACCTATGGCTGTTATCACTGATTTATCTACACCAGTGAACTATGTTTCCATAAAGTATTCACAATAACATGTGGTATTATCACTAATTTATTTACATTAGTGAGATTATGTTTCCATAGGTCTCTTTTTGCTGATTCATGTACGCTCAGCAAGAACTATTGTATTATATCCCACTCAGAAATCACACACACATACACTGAGTGGAATCACGCACACAGTTATTTATAATTGCTAAGTCTTACTTTTAGACAACTTATTCTTTTTGTTGTTTTATCTATATGGGAAAAATGACAAATGCACTACCTCAAAATCTTCCCCATATCACAAGTTCTATTCCAGATGCACTAAGAAAAGAGAAAGACAAAACACACTACACGTCTGCCTTCATGTATTTTTGTGTTTTATAAACAGTTGCATTTCAGAACACCATCTTACCCTTGTTTTTTTTACAGAAATAAACAGAAAAATGTACAGCAGCGGAACGAGATTCACTTTGCATCATCTGTAACAAAGAGAAAAAGGAAAACATGCAGCAAAAGAACAATATTCATTTCGCAACATTATAAAGTGTCAATTAAACACAGGGGATTCCTTTTTTTTCTACTCTGCCTGCCTGATATATAGGTCATTCGTACAGCAGTCACAATAATCTCCATTCACTTTGATAATTACCAGTTATCTGTAGTTCTCCCACACGCGATCTCCCTTGGCTCGTGGCCTCTGATGAATGGGCCCGGGGTTTTCTTTTTAAAGCGCACAGCGAGAACATGCAGTTCAATCTGCAATCTGCAGCTCTCAAGCCAGTGCCAAGTGACCAGGAACCCCCAGTATCTAAAGGTCAACAGTGCAGCTGGAACGACTCCTCCCAGCAGCCCAGCAAAGGCGACCTCACAGCAGCTCCGCAAAAGTGAACTAACTATAATTCTGTCAGAGCTCGTCCAGCAAAGCTCTGTTGCTTACGCAGCCTGTCTTCAGATATATTTCCCTCCAATCATATTAATAGAAAGTGTATTAGGTTGCCACCCACCCCTGTTTCACAAACAATGGGATCTTCATACTGTAATAACTGTTTCTGTTTCTGTTTCCTGCTGCCTTTCCGTCCTTCACATTTCAGTGCAGCCCGAGAAAATCAGAGAAGAATGCACGTTTAAACTGACTCTCAGAACAGGTCATTCCTGCCTCCTTTTTCTACATGGAGAGCACATTATAATGTTATTTAGTTAGAGATAGTGTTAGTTTTGGATAATTAAGTCAGTCAATTAGATAGCTAATGTGTTCTCCTATGAATGAGGCATTTCAAATAAGAAGAAAAAAAAATCTATTATGCTTTTAAATCTGTAACCTGTCTTCATTTGCATATCCATATGTTACACTGGCGACATATGGCTGGCTATATGTGTGCCACATTATAGCAAAAATGTGATCCCATGCAGTGGCGCTGCACTCCAAAATACATTAAATTATACTACATACCCTCCTTTTTCTGAGAATTTGGCAATGGTCCATGCCACAATTGGAAGAAACTCAACTTGCTCCTTTTCTTAAAATGCATGCATATTGGGATATCTTTCATTCCCTGTTGTAGATAATATCATGAGCAACATCTTCACCTTTACAGACAAAACAATAACCATCCTCCCATTATGACCACTATAACAGCTAAACCCACCATAGAACGTTCCCCCCAGGTTCCCCAATTAAACTTTTCCATTTCTATTATACCCAAGTTACTGACTGTGATATTGTTTTTTCTTAAATTCATTTTCACTACATGCTTTTCTTTATAATTCAATAAGAACTCCACATCCGGGTCTATTGGAAATGTACAAACAATTAGCGTCTGTAGCATCAGGAACAAACGGTTTACCCGGACACATGTAATTTTGTTCTTTAAATTTTACACAGGTTTCCAAATTTGGGATCAAGTAAACCTCAGGCTCGCATGACTGAAATGCCACCACGTCTGGAGTCTTAATCTTAATAAACTTATGTTCTTGCCAAAATCCCACATTGTGCACCCACTTAGTTTGATAAATAAGTTCAAGAGCTATGGATGGGATGCATAATAAAAACCCTATTTCCAACCTTTCCGAATCCACATATAAGGGCATTGCATTGCCACTTTCAAATGCAATTTTCACTTGTACCATATCAATCTCCCTTCTGGTCAACCTTTCTATCATTTGATGAATAATATCCTGTGAAACGAAGTACAATGGTATATGTCCACGAATCAATTGTGAAATTGCAGTTTGAACTTCTCTCATGTAATTCGTCAACAGTCTATCAACAGGACTCATTATATTCAGTATTTCACTTAATGTTGGGTCATGCTTAATAATCAATTTAGTTGCCCATTTAATCACATCCGCTTGTTCATTCAATATGACCGCAATTTCATTTATGAACCTTACTTGTTCATCTAATCCCCCTCTAATTCTATCTAAGGTTTTTTGTATTATTTCTAGGTCAACACTCAGTTGTTGTGCTTTAGTACTCAGCGTCCCTACTGAAATGGCATTGGCTGTTGACATCGTGGTACCTATTATGGCTCCAATTATAGACATCACCAATAAGACTACAAGCATTACTGCTCCTCTTTTTCCTCTCCTTTTCTTTATGTCTGCTGAATTCACAAATGTTTTCTCCAATTGCATCAACATATCTCTTATTGACTGCTTAGCGTCCTCTTTTCTTAGTTCCAGCCACTCCTTAGTTTGCTCAGCTTTAATTTCAGTATTGTTAAAATGTTTTTCCATCAGAGTATCAGGATTCAATGGTATATAAATGTTCTGGAAAATCATCCCTCTATCACTCATGATGAATCCTGGTGCTTCTTCTACCGCAATACCAGATGCTGGTCCAGGCTCAATAACAACCTGTGCTTCTAAAGTTTTGAAGTTCCCTCCGAATGTCATCATAGTTATCCATATTGTTGGCGTCATCATCAATGCTGCTTGCTTTGTAGCCTTGGTCTTCGCCCCCTTCCGGGGCTTCTCCGGAATCCGTCCGGATGGACTTCAGGACTCCATCTTCTCCCGTGTCCTCCAGTCCCGTGACCTCCAAGTCAAAGGGCCTCATTACGACCCAGGCGGTAAGTTACCGCCTGGGTCCTACCCTTACCACCATGGTGTAAACTACATTTACACCATGGTGGATGGCGGATTTACCGCCCCATTCCAAGGTGAGTGGGGCGGTAAATCCCCATTTCCCATTTTACCCTTCCCCATTCCCATTTTTGCCCCATAGGGCATAATGGGAGTGGGGAAGGCGCTAATTACGCCACCGTAAATTACGGTGGTGTAATTAGCTCCATGGTCCCTTATCGCCATGGATTTTAACGCCTGCAAAAAGCAGGCGTTAATATCACCATGGCGCTAACGGACCTTGTAATCAGGCATTAAGGGTCGGCGCCGTTTACGGCGCCGTTAACCCCATTAACGCCTGATTCGTAATGAGGCCGATAATGTGTTAATCAATAATCTAAATCAAATAGAAAAAAAAACAAATTAAGTACATAAAACAATACTAACGTCACCCTTTTACCAAAAATAAAACATGCTTTGCAAAACATTTCACCCTTTTCCTCTCGCCTTCTGAAAATAAGCACATGTTAGAGAGAAAACAAACATACATGAAATAGCATTCAACATTTAACACATTTTAATTTTGTAAAATAACTCCATTAATTTCAGCCTCCATTTTTTTTCTTTCATATATATATATATATATATATATATATATATATATATATATATATATATATATATATATATATATACATATGTCACAGTGTTTGTGTTCCATTACAATAATCAATCACCCCTATTTTATTTCTCTGCCGTTGCCCTATAACTAAACTCATTTATTTTCTTTCATGTATTCAAGTGGCTTTATCTGCTTCTACACGCTCAAGTCTTCTTACCTCATGTTTGGGGTGCCATGGCTTAGTTTGATTTACATGAACAAACTGTTCTGTTACTGTTTTACCTTCAGTTTTCAAAATTTTGTATACCATGGGAGAGATCTTATCTATAATTCGAAATGGCCCCTGCCAGGCTGCCAGAAATTTTGAATTTTTCTGTTTACCTTTTCCAAAATTAAATTTATACACCCGGTTGCCCACACAATACTCTTTCACTGATGTCTTTTTATCATAATATGACTTTGCACTGTCAGCAGCTCTTTCTAGATTTCGCTCTACAAAAGCAAATGCATGTTGTAAATGCTTCCTCAGCTCATCCATGTATTCATGAACTGTAGATGCGCTTACAAGTGTCTGCTCATGTGTTCTGTATAGTAGGTGTTGTGGTAACACCATTTTCCTACCTGTCAAAACCTTATGGGCACTAATACCTGTTGCTTTGGCAGGAGTTGATTTGATTGCCATTAGAACAAAAGGTAAACGTAAATCCCAGCTGGAACCTGCTTCTGCCACAAACTTCTTTAATATGTCCACAACAGACCTATTACAGAGTTCAACTCCCCCTAGAAGAAGCAGCTCGATATGCAATGTGTAATTTTCTTTTCTCTCCCAGTATTTGCCATACCTTACTCATTACAGCGCTTGTGAAATGACTTCCCCTGTCTGATTCTATTATTTGTGGTAACCCAAATCTTGAAAATACATGATTCACCAGTAATGTAGCTGCTGTTTGCTCACTACAATCTGGTGCAGGAATACACTCAATCCATTTTGACAACAAACACACCACACTCAAAATATAACAGTTCCCCCTGCTCAACCTCTTTACAGGCCCTACATAGTCTATTTGCAAATCTGACCATGGAAGAGTTAAGCCTCTTTTCATTAATGGGGCTCTATGCATTGGTGAAGCAGGTTTAAATTGGGCACATACTAGACATCCGCTAGTATACAATTCCACATCCTGGGACATATGTGGCCAGTAAGCATAAACTTTTAGTATCTCCAATGTTTTTTGGGAACAACCTCTGTGGCCTGCAGTTATCGCATCATGTGCATGGTGCAGCATTAGCCCTCTGAATGAAAGGGGCACCACCCACTGTATTTGTCCTGTTATGGACTCTCTAATCATGAGCCCATCCTGTAGTCTAATTCGTTTTTTATTCTTTAATAGTACTCTTAACTCTTCTTTTCCCACACAATCATTTTTGTTAAAGGGTTTTGTTCAGGGTCTATCAAATGTTTATAATATATTCCCAAAATTGGATCATCCTTTTGTGCCTTAATCAGATCTTGATCTGGTGTATCATAACTCCACTGTACCACTCCTTTGGTGCTTTAGAGCGTGTTACTGCATCAATTTGTATTTCACCCATTAAGTGTTCAATAGGTAGCAATTCTCCCATTACAGCCCATATTTTAACCAGGTGATCTGCCTTATCATTTCCCTCCTTATCCTCTCCCGGAGTTTTTAAATGCCCACGAATTTTCCTCAAGTATATTGTTAAATCATTCTCTGACACCAATTTGTCTATGGCTTGTATCATTTTTCCATGTTTAAGTGGCTTTTTGTGGTACGTAATCCTGCCTCTCGCTTTCCAGCCAGGTAAATATTCCACAAAGCTATTTGGTGCATAGTCAGAATCAGTCACCAGGACAATTTCACTAAATTTATTATCAACTGCAGTATAAATTGCTTTATAAATGGCTGCCAATTCCGCTACCTGACTGCACCTAGCTCCAATTCTCATCCCTATACTGGGGACGCCTTCACATTTCAACTAGATATTTCCTATTCCTGACACTAATTGTTTATTACTGTCATTTTCAATGTGAAAAGCACAACCATCAACATATACGGTTGGCAAATCCTTGCATGTCTTTTATCAAAAGCTTTGTGTGGTGATTGCTCAAAATCAAATTAGTTCTTGTATGGCTTCTATTTTCTTCTTTTGTGGGTTTAGTCCATGTTCAGTCACTTCATGGCCTAGAAAATTCACTTTTTTCTTGCACCATTGCGCTTTTTGTAAAGATACTTTGGCGCCTGCTTTCTGCAATTGGCCAAGAATATGTCTTATTTCATCAAAGTGGTTTTTCAAGCTCTCATTCTTTATCAGGACATCATCCACATAAACTATGGCACCTCTTTCCGCTGCATCAGGCATGGCCTTTCTCAAAAATATTCCAAATTCACTCCCACTATTGACATACCCAAATGGAACTGTAACCCATGCGTATTGAGTCTCATCAAATGAAAATGAAAATAAATTCTGAATCTCCTCTGCCAATGGCACGCACCAATATCCAGAGGTGAGATCTAACGTGGTAAACACTTTTGAACCATGTACCTGAGCTAGGCCTTGATCAATGAATGGCAGTGGCCATCTGGATACTGGCACTCTTTTATTTAACTCCCTCAAATCTCTACATAGCCGCCATTAACCATTTGGCTAAAATAGGTGTGTTGGATGTGATATGAATAGGCCTGATAATTCCCAGAGACTCAAAACTTTTAATAATCTCTGCCAATGACTCTAAACATGCCAGTGGTAATCTATTGTCATGATGCCTACCTCCAAGGAGCCAGGTCCGACCCAGCAACCCCAGAGGCAGGCATCATTTCCCCCAGGGGAGTGCCAGCGGGCCCAAGCTGGGGCCCTTTGGACGCAGTCCTGGCGCCTTAGGCGCCAGGCTCATAAAGCTAGACATGTGTTCAAGTGTTTTAATGTGCACTTACCTGATGCAGACCATGCTGCCACATCCAGGCCCTCTTGAGGCCTGAATGGAACTACTTTACCTGTGGGATTACTTTCCACCCGGGTGTGGTCGGGGAAGGATACATACCTGATCGGAGGAAGGATACACACTTGGAACTTCTTCCAAAGCTATTTAAACCACACCCGATCAGCAACTCACGCTTCCCGTTGTTCTGCTCCTCGCAGCTGGACGCTCACCGTGTCAGCTCCTGCATCTGGACTTCAGCCACGCCTGTCAGCATCCTGGGTCACCTGCAAAGGGAGACAAGAGACCTTACCAGCTAAATCTGCACCACGGAGACATCACCGACGATCCTGAAAGGGAAGACATTATTTTTAAAAGCATTTCGTTACGATCGCTGCAGCGCTGCATTTCACTCACCTTTCCTGGGTTCCTCCATCTTCAGCAGCGATCATCCGGATACACAGCCACTTCCCAGAGCCTAGAGAAAAAGACAAGAATAAGAGGTGAGAGAAGGAAGGGAATAAGACTTACCTGTTGGGTCATTTCCATTTCATTTCGGGTCTTGCCGCTTCCAGGCATTTTCCGGACCCCGGCCCCTATGGGGAAAAAAGACAAAGACATTGAATGAGCATATGCAAAGACAGTTCCCGAGCGCTCATCCAGAACTAACCTGCCATTTACTGGAACTGGAACTGCACGTTTCACTTCGGGTCGGTGCCATATCTCCGGCATTCCGAACCCCGGCCCCTAAGGGGAAAAAAGACATAAGCATTAGCGCTTGCTGCAAAAAGACAATGAACATTATCATTAAGCTTGGACTTTTGAATTTGCAACAGAACTTTTACAGAGCCTTAGCTGAATAGTCAAGCTTACCAGAACTCCCATCAATCCTCAATCCAGTGAAGTAACTGGGTTTCAACGCGCCCCTGCATCAGAAGCAGGATGGAGAGCTCCTCCTTCCTGACCCTAAGGTGAGACTTCACGGGGAATCGTGGAAGGGTATCGTGGAGGGTTGGAAGAGAGTGGGAGGCTTGAGCATAACTCAGTCAGTAGGTAATACTCCCTTTTCACGCACAGGGGAATATTCCTGCGAGCCGGAGAAGCCAGAGTAGAGGGCCCTTTCTGTCCATCTTCAGAGTCCTGCGCTTCACCATTGAAGAAGCATCAGCACTCAAGGCCAGACCTGCGCCTCCGTGGGAATCAGGTGAGCGTTACATCTATACTGGCGCACAAATACTGGGCTTCTACTACACCCTTCCGGTAGCGTGGCCACATGTAAATCAGTTAAACCGGAATCATAAGCATCTTTTGCAAATACAACTTTAAACTCCATAAATATCTTCCTCAGTTCATTTCTATCCTCATCGCTGCCACATGCATCCACTGATAAAATCTGCTCCTCTACCATTTTGGAAAATTCTGGAAAATCTTCCAGTAGAGGAATCGCTGTGCTTTCCTCTAACTTTGTGGCTGTGTCTCTCTGTAAAGCTGCCACTTTTAAATATTTTGGCATATCAGCTTCCACTTAAATGGGCTGATTTTCTGTTTCATTTTCATTTAAGTTAAATGTTATGCAATCCTCTTGATGACAGCACACTGTCTCATTTGAATCATAAGGGTACAGCCATTTCGCGTTTGCCCTTGCTTGAATGCCTTGTGCTAGGAACGATGCAAAGAATGTTTCTGCAGATGAGAAAAGCTTATACTGTTGTGGGATTTTAGCAAGGAGTTCTGACGATTTGGACGAAATATAATTGGATCTTTTGCTGCGTGACAACTTGGTTTTCAAAGTTTCTTCTGACAATAGTTCATATGCTGGGGGCTCTCTGATTGTCTCATCGGGCGCTGTCGATGGTTCAGCCGATTGCCCTGCTGCCGATGTGCCAGTCGATTGGCCTGCTGTCGATGTGTCAGCTGAAGGCTTTGCTGTAAACTGGACATGGCTCTCTGGTATCACCATTAGTGCCGAGTGAAGTGTGGCTAGGGCACAAGTGCCCCTCCAGGATGCTGGGAGATGCAGGTAAGCTCTTTTGCCACAGATCCAGTATATGTCCATTAATGCAGCAGTGCCTTTTTTCATGACTGGCATTATTAAAGTCTTATTGCACTGCCGCACCATTCCCATGTTCACCTTCCCTTCTCCATGGAAGCAAAGTTTGTGCGGTATTTCCTTTTGAATCTTTATGGGTCTCTCCAGGGGTGTGACCCATGTCAGCTTGGTGATATGCTGTGTCCAGATGGGGATGCACGTTTCTTTTGCCCATTCGTATGTTTCATCTGGTAGCCCTCGAAGCCCCTCAGCTTTGCATTCAATCGTTTCATCATGCCACTTGTCATCTGCATATCTTGTGCCTTTTATAACGAAAAATGGCTCTTGGAGGCAGATTACTCCTTGTCGTCTGCTGGTGCAAGTTTGTTCGTTTTCCAATTTTTCCATAGTGACTGTGTGTGCTTGAAATGTCTTTTTTATTCTACACAGCATCAGATGAATTAAACATTGGGCCTCAGACAAGGGTACTTCCTGTGGGATTAACATTTTTGGGGTTCCAGTTGCATGGGGAATAAGTGAGCAAACGTAACAACTTTCGTTACTTGCTTGCTTTGCTGCGGCGCTCAAGTCTGAATACCATTTGTTTGATTGGTCAGGGTGTCGGGGGTCCTCTATTTCATCTAACGCCAAGTTACGATAAATATCGTATCTGTTTTTCCCACACCCCTTTTTCTCTTCCTTCTGTTTTTTTAATTGGGTACCAACTAGTGAATATTGCAGAGGAATATTCTAGACCATGCTTCATCTATGTTGTTCATTGTGACATGTGTGTATTTAGTAGTGGTTTCTGGTGCAGTGTGTGTACGCATACTTGTATTTCTGGAATCAGTTAACCAATAGTAATCATCATTTACATTCCATCCAAGCTCTATTTCCTTGGCTCCAGTATTATTCAACAATGGAATAGCAGTTTCGTTTACGTGCAATTGTAAAAGGGGCAATGTTATATTTTATCATTCAATTCAATGTTATAAGTGTCCTTCAAAATAGCCGGTGCTTCAGTCCATATTAGTTTAGACCCTGGTTTTGTCGTATCAGTTCCGCTCCCCCTTTGTTCATTTCATTTGCCACATATAAAACAACATTATACCAAATAAGATAAAACATCATTATTGCAAATAATATGGCAGCATATTTTACAACACATTCCAAATTTTTTAATCTACTGGTCCTAGTGGCATCCCTATTTCTATCTAACATTTCAGCTTGCTCAGCCATTTCGTCGCATTGGCTCATGTTGAACCTATGTGGGCGAGACAAATTTGTTAAGTCACATGGAAGAAAAATAATTGCAATTATTCATTTCTTTTTCATTTCTTTACTCAGTGAAGCATGTAACATATGCCAAGAAATTTCTGCATGTCCTTCACTGTTTTTGGTATGATAATGTGTCGAATGGCTGCTGCTCTGTCTGGTAATATTCTTTTTCCGTCTTTAGATATTTGCTGGCCAAGATACACATATGTGTTGAACATACATTTTCCTTTCTACAAGCCATTTATAGACTGGAAGTTCCAGTAGTTTATTGAAATTCAGTTTTTAGAATGCTGTTGAAAGTCTGGCATGTCTATTGCGTAAGGGGGAAGTAGAGATAATTGTAAACTAATTTGTTGGTTGGCGTAAGGGAAAGATTCCTCCTGGACTCTCATGCATTCAATCCATGGTGCATGCACACTCAGGGTGAATTAAATGTGTAGCTAACTATATGTGTGTTACAAAAGTGCCTATATAACTGTAGCTTTGAAAATGAAGTGACTAGCGTATTAATTATTTTTCAGTACAATTCATTATCTTTAAATTGAGACAATTATTTCTATTTGGTTAATAAATATACCTTCTGTGCAACCCTGTGTTTTTCTTGTCCCGAAAAGGGAGAAAAGCTGTAAGAAATCAATGTTATTAAATTAGGGATCTGAGAGTCACAAAAATAACTTTATTGAATATAGGAAAACTGTGCTTGCCTGGTTTGGGATGGGTGGAAAGTTCCCCTGAATTAGATGTTGGCCGATTAAAACATCCTACAAAACTGAAGGTCCCAGGGAGATATGATTTTTGGGTGAACTATTGTCATTGCAACATAGACCTTTTTAACTTAAACTGTACAGAGCTCACAAAGCTTTGTGTTGATGTGAACTATATAGTATTGAAACTGCAGCCTCTAAAAGACATACTAAGGTGTGCACAGAGTAAAGATTGTTGCACAGAAAATTATTAAGGTTTGAATTGTTGTTTTAAGTGATTAAGCGACAGTGCTAATGTAGGAGTAAGAAACGTTTGCATTTCTGTTTAGTGGGAATTGTTGGAGGCAGGTTATTACATTTTAAACAGATATCTGATATAGCAATACCTGTGACAAAGGCCCATGCTCTTTCAAAGTGTTATTTAAGGGGGATTGGACAGCGACAGATATTGATGTTTGGAAGACAGAAATGTTAGACAAAATTGTGTCAGTGGGTGTGGACATTTGAAACTTATCAGACCCTTTAAACCAGTCCCTACAGAGACTACGTATGACGTCCACTGTCAACGATGAGAACTTTAAGCAGATCTGCCTCTCTGCGGACCTGTGTTTTCAACTCCAATTGGTGGAGAGCAGGTTTGCAGAAAGGGATCTTCAGATTTAACAGTGCTAAGAGACGGCCCAGAAAATATTTGAAGAGATGCTTAGCACCAAGCAAGTGTTTAACTATAAACTAGAAGACATTTTGAGGCTGCAGGAGGCAGTGAAGGAAAGTAAGGCTTCCTTTATGCAACAGCAAAAGGTCATTGATCAAATGTAAGTTATAAATAAGACATCTTGTGATGAGCTGCAGAACTTAGGGACACTGTTTTTTAGTCTCCAGGACACTTATAATCAGTGTATGGGGCCAAAAATAAGGTACAATGAAAATATACAGAACCAGTCTGCATGTAATAATGTCTGGTTAGACAACAATATGATACTGAAACTACACATAGCGGAATTAAAAGACAAAAATAGTATGTTTTATTTTTTATTTTTTAAACCTTTATTTTTGCTGTCAAACACATTACATATCACAAGCGGTCAATGTTTACATTGTATACGATCAAGTGAAAAACAGTGTAATTTGAACCGAGTGTTCAGGCCTTTCTGCAGGTGTTGGTGCTATACACGGTTCAATCCATATCCTCCTCTGACCCCCCACCGTTGGTGTTCAGATATCATCTTAGGGGGCCCCAGATGTCTTTTGGTCTACAGGAGGCTACTATTCCTCTTATATAGACTTCTTCGCAGTCCTGCAACCATATAAGGTCCTTCAGCCATTCTTGTACTGTTGGGGCTGTTCTAGCTTTCACTGCCCCAAGAATGTACCTCCTGGCCACTGTGTTGGATATCGTGAAGAATCTGCGGGATTTGATTGCAATTTTCCCAATATCTGCCAGCAAGTATTCCAGTGGGGTAGCCGGTAAATGTGTGTCTAGTATATCACTCACAGTTTTAGCTACCTCTTCCTAGAAGCGTTTAATCGGTGGACACTCCCAATACATGTACATGGAGTTGGCCTCCGGTGCATTGCATTTAGGGCAGAGCATTTGTCTGGAAGTATCGAATTTGGCCATTGTGCTGGGAGTGATGTGGAGTTCATTCAAAATTTTGAATTGGATTAGACTAAGATTTGAATTTATAGAGATGGATTTGGTGTATTGGCAGTATTTAAACCATTGTGATTCATCTATACTAATACCTAGGTCTCGTTCCCACTTCTCCTTCATCTTATTCGTGGATGGAGCGTGTGCTTGCACCGCTTTGTAGAATGTAGATATGCCTCCTCGAAAACCCTCAGGCGGAATGATTGTGGTCAGGAACGGATGTGAGGTCGGCTCAGCAGGGAACGTTGGCCATTTCTTTGTCATTGCTGCTTTTAGTCGGTGGTATTGTAGCATCGTATTGAGGCCTGGGCCCACCTTTTCTTGAACCATCCCCAGCGGCGCAAACTTCCCATCTGGATATAGGTCTCCAAACTTCATTTCAATGCCTGGATCCCACTTTTTTTGTATCGTCGTGTCTGCTGTGGGTATGAGGTCTGGATAATGCCACAGGGATGTATGTGGCCAGTAGGGGTCCGTGCATCCGACTCTTCGGAACAGATATGTCCATGCTCTTACCGTGGAGTTTAATGGATCCATTTCCCCCATGTCTTGTTTGCTTTGGCGAATATCATGGATTGCAGTTTGATTGGGGAGGCTGCAAATTTTTCTGCTTGTATGTGTGCATATCCATCTGTTTTTTCAGACCAGTATTTGGCGAAGTGTGCCTTTGCTACGTAGTAGTACAGCAGAAAATCTGGATCCATCAGCCCCCCTGTTTCATACCTCTCACACATCTTAGGCCATCGGAGTCTCACAGTGCCCCCTCCCCATACAAATGCGGAGGCCAGCTTTTGTAGTAGATTAAAAAATTGTCTTCCAGATTGGTATGTTGCTGAATAAGTACAGTCATTTCGGGCTTACCACCATTTTATGTGACGCAATCTGGCCATATATCGATATTAGGAGTTTGTCCCAGATTTTGAATTTCTGCTCCAGTATTATTAGGAAAGGCTCGTAGTTGTTTGAGTAGAGTGTGTGTCTGTCTGTGGCCATGATGATGCCCAGGTAGCGTGCTGATGACCAGCGGAACTGAGCGGTGGCTGGGGACTGTATAGTAGCTCGTGTGAGGGGGATTATTTCCGATTTCAGGCTATTTATTTTGTAAATTGCCTTATGTCTTAAATTACTGGTGCTAAGTTAGTTTCCGGGTTTCTCAGATATAGTATCGTATCATCTGCATACAATGAAATAAATTGCGGGGGACCCCTAATGTGTATTCCTCGCCATGCATGATTATTTCGGAGTCTCGCCACCATTCCCTCTATTGTGATCGCAAATATGAGGGGGGAAAGTGGGCAACCCTGCCTCGTGGCTCTTTGTACTATAAAATCTGTCGATAGTGTGTTATTAGTTCTGACCATTGCTCTGGGGTCTTTGTATAGCGTTCGTGTATATTTATGGAAACCAGGGCCGAACACCATTTTTTGAGGATAGAATACAGGTATTTTCATGAGACAGAATCAAATGCTTTTTAAGTATCGAGGGCTACAGCCACTGTTTTCGCTTCGGGTCCAATTGTGAAGCTATTGCTAAGAACCTACAGAGGTTTAAAGAGGTAGAGCGGGAGGGGATGAAGCCTGACTGGTCTGGATGTATTAATTTATTCATAAGGGGCAGCAGACGATTCGCTATTGTTTTGGCAAATATCTTAGTGTCCATATTAATCAACGAAAGGGGACGGTAGGAGGTGGGTTCTTGTGGGGATTATTGTGGTTTCAAGAGGACCGTTATCATAGCTTCTTTCATTGTGGACGCCAGTTCCCCCCTTCCCAGGGCTTCCTCCCATACCTCCTTAGTTTTGGGGGCGCGTTCTTATTTGAACATTTTGTAAAAGTCTGCTGGGATCCCATCTGGGCCTGGTGCCTTGCCTGATTGTAGCTCCTTAATAGCCTGAGTGATTTCTTCTGTGATTAGTGGGAGGTCCAGTGCCTCTCTGTCTATCAGGCTCAATTCGGGAAGGGGAAACAAATCCATGTAGATCTGGAGTCCTTCATCCGATACTTGATCAGTGTTCGAGTATAGCTTGGTGTAGAAGTCTAGGAACACATTGTTTACTGCTTGGGAGTCTGTGTGGACTATTCCCTCCGGGTCCACTATACTCGTGATTTGTTTGAACCCCTGTTCGGTTTTGATGAGGTTAGCCATTGTGCGACTGGCTTTGTTTCCCTACCCATATCTTCTGGCCCGTATTGGTTTCACTATGTAGTATACTTCACGTTCCGCCATTGTCTTAAATTTGAACATTTGTTCTTGCAGCGGCTGTAGTGTGTTCTTCCCTGGCGCCTGAGAGTGGATGATATCTAGTCTCCGTAATTCTCATTCCGTCTTGTTGAGATCATTTCGTATTTCGCTAAGCATGCCTGCTGTCCTCGAGATTAAATGCACTCTCAGCCACACCTTAAAGGTTTCCCACACTGTGGTCGATGATTGCACTGATCCAATGTTAAGGTTGAAGAATTCGGTTACCTCCGACCTGAGTGATTCTATTATTGCATCATCTTTAAGCAATGTTGGGGGAATCCGCCATGACCGCAGGTTTTGCTGTATGTCGCCTATTTGTATTTCTAGCAGGACAGGCGAATTGTCTGAAAGCGTGCGTGGCAGTATTGTGCTTTCTTGTAGGTATGGTATAAATTGGGGCGAGCAGAGCCATTAGTCAATACAGGAACTGGACCCGTGCACAAATGAATTAAATGTATATTCCCTTTGTCCTGGATGAATCTCCCTCCATGTGTCTGCTAGGGGTAGCGTTTCCATGATCTGCCGTATGGCTAATGCAGCTTTAGTGTGGGTCCTCTGTACCGTAGATGAGCGGTCAATTGCGGGGTCGAGGATTGTGTTGAGGTCCCCCCCCCCCCATGGTATTTTGGCATAGCCCGCAGGTGTGACCTGTGCTAGTACTTGCAAGTTAAATTCTGGAGAGTCAGTGTTTGGACCATACGTGTTGATTATTATTAACTCCTGTCCGACCAGCACACCCCATATTATGACGTATCTGCCCTTCGGGTCTGTCTCTGCTTTGGACATTTGGAATCCTGTGCATTTGTGCACTAGCGTTAACAAGCCCCAAGCTTGCGATTAGTAATCTGTCGCAATACGTATCTGACCCCAACTGTGTGCAAATGATTCCATAACCTTCTTGATCGCATGTGTGTCTTGTAGGAGAAGGAAATCTACTTTAGGCCTATTTGTATAGGCTAGTATTTTTCTCACCTTGATGGGGTTTGCCAGGCCTCTAATGTTCCAAGTCAGGAGCTTCAGCCCATGGGCCTTCAAGTTTGTGGTCATGTACGCTCTGGATCATGTTCCACAGTATGTTCGGAGCCTCGCTTGAAATGGCTGTGAACCATGTGTTCGACAGTTTTTGTGGTAAATAAACGTTGAACTCCAAAAACATTCAATCAGCAACAGGCCTGCCCCAACCCCCTCCCCCTCCCTCACCATCCCCCCAACTTGACAGTGTAATCCCATGTGTGTTCTGCAACTTTTGCGTCCGTGGGGAGCTCTGTCTTGCCATTTCCTTTCTTTGCATACCAAGTCGCCCCTAGGAGCTTGTGCGCTGTATCTTTGGTGAGTTGGGGTCATGTGGTGGTCGTGCATGTGTCCATTATTTCCCCCCATCGTCAGGTATTGGATCGGGCTGTCTGATCCTTCTTGCCTGGGGGAGTGGGATGTTCTGTTCTATGTAATTCAGTGCTTCTTCTGCTGTTTCAAAGAAGTGCGACCTTCCTTAGTTTTGGAGACAAAGCTTTATCGGGAACAGCATGGCGTAGGGTACGGATCTCTCTCTGAGTGTTTTTTTTACTTGGTCAAATGTTCGGCGGGCTGTCTGCACTCCGGTCGAGAAATCAGGGTAAATGTGGATCCTCGCGGAGACGTATGTCAGCGTGCCTTTCTCGCGGGATAGTCAGAGGATGAGGTCTCTATATCGGTAATTGAGTAAGCGTGCAATAATCATGTACGGCGGTGCTCCGGGTTGAGGCTGTGCGGACAGAGATCTATCGGCCCGTTTCGACCAGGAACTGCTGAGAAAGCTGGGCATCAGGTAGGATAGCCAGCCCAACCACCCTGATATTATTTCGCCTGGAGCGTAATTCCAAGTCTGCGCACTTGGATTGGACTTGTTTCAAGGATTTCTTCATCTCCTCAATGTCTTTGGTTTGTTTTGTAGAGGTGTCCTCTAGTGCCCCTATTCTGGTTTAGGCTTCTGATACCCTCGTGTTTACAGTCTGTAAATCTGATCTAATGGAGGATATGTTGCTGACTATATCATCCAGTCTACTGATGACCAATGCAAATCCTGCCTGTAGTGCCACCATATAGGGGTCTGTAGTGTATTCGGCCATTAGCGGGGTACTGGAATCTTTTGGTAGCGGGGGTCTCGTGTTCTCGCCCTCCATATTAGAATTAGTAAATGCGTCCATGGGGCCTTTCCTGGGACCTTTATTACCCCTAGGCATGTCTTCCGGTGTAGGGAAATACTAGTGTTATTTATGCCCAGTTGCAGTGACAGTCTCACTATATGTGGCTGGAGACTGAATGCACACCTTTGTACAGACCTCTCAGTGTGTAAATACAAACAGGATTGAGTTCATACAACATTTTTTCACACACTCCCAAAATACATGGTCACCAAATTAATGAGGGACTTTGATTTTTGTGAAGTCCGGAATGGGTGATTTCCCAAGCTACTAGGATTTACAAGGTCCAAAAGCCTATAGAAAACAGAAACAACCCCAAAACTCCCAGACCATCCTCTACACCTACCACCGCGAATGTGGCGGAAGTTAGGGGGTTCAAAGAATGCTCCTCCTACCGTCAAACAGAATGTCCAACGGAGGAGGCCCTCTGTCTAGTCCCAATAGAGCTATACTCAACCACTGTTCCAAAATACTGACCCAAGCAAACTGTCCCATCAAGCTGAAGAGAAGTACCAATTATGTCAGCCTGAATGTAATTTGTCACTTTATTGAACAACATACCAGTTAAATTGAATTTCATTTTTAAAATAATCAGGTTCCTGAGATCACCATCATCTTCATAGGGTAACACGGTTGTGAGGGGACCTCATCCCAACAAAAAATGAATCTCCCTGCTAACAACAAATGGTTTTCCACATTTGATGGAGAAACCTTGAAATTCTATGTTCAGGAGCACCCCAAAGAAAACCAAAGCACTCCTGAAAAGAGTCCAGAAAAACATAGTCATAATTTGAACGATATCCAGACTAAGGGTGAACACACATTCTTCCCCATTCAGATAAATGGCCAGGAAGCAACATAACACAGAGAAACAGGTTTGAATCCTGGTGCCGCACTTAGAGACTGGTTTTCAGTATTGAGCGCATTATAAAAGATTAATAATTTTAATTAACTGGAGGGAAAGATCCTGTGTGTAATCAATGGAAAAAGCTTCAGAAGCGAAGCACTGTTTTGGCGACCCCAAAAAGATCTGACCCCTCCCAGCTTTAATTTGACAATTAATGGGAGGTTTGTCTGGAAATCAAAATTCAAAACATGTACTAGCTAGCAGGTGCATGTTAGATATTTTGATTGCAGATGAAACTATTGACCTTAATTGTTGGATCGTTCGAGATGTCACTTCTGATTTTTTTTTGGGTAGTGATATTCTCCATCGATTTTTAATTCATTTAGATTTTATTAATGGCAAAGTTTGGTCAAGACTGGGGAGTAACCCAATCGGCTGTTGAGAAAGCATTTTGTTCAGCTCAACTGTTGTTTAATGCTGTTGAAGTCCAAGGAAAAGAAGAGGTAACTTTCCAAGGACAGGTGTGACAATTTACAGTACCAATCAATATAAAAAGCGGACCAACTATAAAAAATCAGGAAGCAATAATACATTTGAGTCAAATCCTCCAAAAACAAGGATTGTCCCTACATCCAACACTACCTGTCGCTCTAAAAGATGACACCATTCAAATATTGGTGGATAACAGCGACACTAAAAGTATCACAAATAAAATTCGATTGATTTAGAAAATGAAATCATAGGCCCAATTCCGAAAGATTACTACAACAAGACAGAGAGTATCACACCAGAAGAGATAAACACCAAACAGGGTGGACATTTCTAGGTGTATTCTACATGCCCTTATGAAGTAGAAGACATTACATGTGACATCTTGGAAGATGATGTAGAGGTAGTATTTAGAGTTCATAATAGCTATCTCAAATCCATGGAAACCTCTATCCAGGTAAATACCATTCACAGAGATATCTCCACCCAACTGGAGGATACTTCTGAAATATCAAAATCAGTGGTATTTCAGGGTTCCGACAGATGGTCGAGGAACAGATCAGTCTCGTCAATGTCTGTGAGACCGATGAACAGTGACAACCTAGACAGGTATATCTTTTCAGTTGACTCCTATGATTGTTGGCATACAACTATCCATTCTACAACAATACCAATGGACCCTGACATGACTTACTTGTTTGTAAAACAATACTGGTTGCCTCTCACATCCATGGAATCCCTCACAGAGATCACCAGAAATCTGAAACCCTGTGGCATATTTCATCCTATCCACAATACCTTTAAAAATCCACTATTGGGGATCCTAAAACCCAATGGACAATGGAGACTTTGTGCTGACTTAAGGTAGTTGACTAAACGGGTCCACATATCAAGGTGACCTCTTCCCTATATGGATCAAGGTCTGCTATAGATCCAAGGATAAAACGTGTACTCAACCCTTGACTTCAAAACTGTTATTTGACAGTACCCGTGAATAGGGAAGATCATTATAAGCTTGCCTTTACCTTCGGGAGGCAACAATATATACAGACCCATACGCCCTTCATATATATCAGTACAGGAAATTAATTCAACGTTTTCCTTCACAAGGCCATGCCTGATCTGAGTGAAAGAGGAAACTTGGTTTATGTTGAAGATCTGTTGATAAAATGCTCAACAGTGGAAGAACATCTGGCAATAAAGCAGATATACTCTAACCCTGTTGCAAAAAGCCTGTTGCGAAAATATCTTTCCAGAATGCACAATGGGGCAAAAACAGAGTGTACATTCTGGGACATAATATTACAGCTGAGGGTCTCAATCCCTACAAAAAGAAGGTTGAGGCCTTACTCAAATCAAATAACCCCACAAGTCTGCATGAGTTGCAAAGCCTCCATGGACTGACAAATTATAGTCGAAAATTCATTGAGGATTATGCAGAAATCACCCAACCATTGGTCAATTTATTGAAGGCCCGGGGTAAAGTGGGAGTGGAGTGAAGCATAATCCAAGGCAATGAAGCAATTGAAAAGAAGCCTGTCACAAACACCATGTTTTGCTTAACCTATCAAAAATAAGGACGTTTTCTTACAGACTGGTTTCTCAGATACCTGCTTCACAGCAGTGTTATATCAAAAACAAAACAAAGTTAACAGGGTAATATCCTACGCGAGCAAAGCATTATCCTCTGAAGTAGAAATCTACTGTCCATTTATGCAGGTAGAGCAGATCGATGTAGAGACCTCCCATGAACCGTTACAATATCTACAGAGCGATAGAATGCGGGCTGTTAGGGTCTCTAATTCAAGAATCACTTCTTGGATTCTATCAATGCAGGGCTTTCCTGTGGAGGTCAGATACAGCCATAATAAGAAGAGTCCTCTAGCTCAAGGATTGGCAGACTTACATGGTTGTGCTGAAGAACATTGTCTCCAGGATAAAAGTCTAATCAGCAATAATAAAATGGAGGCATACCTGGTGTCTCTGCACAGGGTATATGAAGAAAACACGTGTCAGGGAATACCCACAGTTTATGTGGATGGGTGTTCCTACCATATTACAAAAGACAGTGGCCCTCATTACGACCCTGGCGGAAAGGGGTTTACGCCGGCGTAAACCATGGCGCCCCTTTCCGCCTGAGTACGAGTTCCCTTAGCGCCATGGTGATTTTAACGCCTGCTTTTAGCAGGCGTTAAAATCCATGGCGCTAAGGGACCTTGTTGTTAATTACGCCACCGTAATTTACGGTGGCGTAATTAACGCCTTCCCCACTCCCATTATACCCTATGGGGCAAAAATGGGAATGGGGAAGGGTAAATGGGGATTGGGGACTTACCGCCCCGCCAAGGTCGGAATGGGGCGGTAAGTCCGCCAACCACCATGGCGGAGTTGGCAGCTTAGCGCCATGGACCATG
Organism: Ambystoma mexicanum; assembly: GCF_040938575.1. NCBI lineage: Eukaryota > Metazoa > Chordata > Amphibia > Caudata > Ambystomatidae > Ambystoma > Ambystoma mexicanum. Next base: position 207,033,959 of record NC_090939.1, read on the forward strand.
GTGCAAATAGCACCATGGTTCTCCGCCAAGGTCGTAATGAGGGCCAGTGAGAAATAATTGGTTTCTGTCATTTGGGAATGCTTGAGTAAATGATCTTCCTGAACTCTGTGCTGGTTACAAAATAGGCCCCCGAAGTAGTCAGGTGGCAGAGCTGATGGCAATTTATCAAGCCAACCTCACTGCGGAAAACCACCAACTCATAGCACTGGTGATTATCACTTATTCTGATTATGTCCAAAATGGGTTTGTGGAACAACTGATTAATTGGAAAAAGGCATGCTTTGCACAAATAATTAACTGTTAAAAATGGTATATTGATCCAGACTATTGATGGTCTGGTGACGTCTAAGGAAATGACAATCCATTTGAAAAAGATCAAACCTCATTCCAAGACAGAGGGTCCTGAGAAAACTGGAAATGACTTGGCTTATCATTTGGCCAAAAAAGGAGCTCTACAGGGAGAATTCATAGATATGGAGCACATCCTGGGCGAAATCCCTGTCAAAGCAGTGACCAGATCACAAACTCACACTGACAATGAACTTACAGCTGCTCAGTGGAGCAGAGATGCTCTTGATGCAGACTTGATCACTGCTCAAAAAGAAGATGCCATTAATGGGAAATTCTATAAATACTTATACGATCCAGTCAGGTTTCCTCCGGCAGAAACAGAAAAGGAAGCCCTTCGAATTCCGATGAAATTTCAAAATATGTTTAAGATTCCAGAGGGGCCATTGTTGAGGAAACCCCAATTTGGGAATGACCAGTGGATGGTACCCACCTCATTCCAAAGTTTGCTGCTAAACCATGCCCATGACTCTGCCACTACTGGTCATGGGGAGTTCAAAAGGCCCTTGAGATACTGTAGAAAGTCGCTAAACTCGCCACATATGGCCAGGATCTCAATACATGTTTAAAAGGATGCCTTGTGTGTGCTCAGTTACAACCAAGTTCTCCCACAAACATAGTGTCTGAATGACATTAAGAAGGTCTGCTTGAAGTCAACTTCATTGGATCAGTAACCCATTGTTCCAGTGGAAACAAATGCATGTTGACAGTGACATGCCTCTTCACAAAGTGGATTGAATGCCTTCCTGCCCCAAATTGTAAGGCATAGACAGCCGGCACTTTGATGATCAACCACATCTTTTCTCGATTCGGTCAACCACAAAGGATTGCATCCGATAGAGGTAGTCATTTTACCAGTGAAATGATGACTATGATGTGGGAAATGTTAGGAGTGAAACTAAAACTCCATATCACCTACCACCCAGCATCAAGCCGGGGTGTGGAGAGATACAACAAAACAATTGTGAGTATCTTGAAGAAGTTTGTGGTTGATTCTGGACCAAGTTGGGACATCTAATTGCTGCATGTTCTGGTGGCTATTTGATCTACCGCTGCTTCTGCCCCCAAGATGTCTCCATTTTAATGATAAGCTGCAAAATGTTATTATCTCAACATCTGCTTTACCAGACACAGGAGCAGATGTTGATAAACACCTCAACTATTCATGAGTGCATTGAGAACTTGAGGAAGCATATACAGCATACTCTTGCATAAGCCCAACGCAATCCGGAGAAGTCTGCTGGGAACATATTATGACCTAAGAACAACAAAACGGTAACACAAGGTGGGTGAAAGGGGTTATCTATATCATTTTTATAGAAACCAAGCAAACGAGAACACAGTTTTACTTTTTGGCAAGGTGAATTTGTGATAATTGATACAATTTCTGTCGCTTATAAGATTTGAATCCCAAAAGGAGACCTGGTTCAGGAAAATGGGTCCACATCAATCAGCTGGGAGAGTGAGTGAGGAGCCATCCGAGGTTAGGACTGAATAAAATGATGAATCAAATTGAAAGAACAGAAAAATGAAAAGGAGCAACAAGGAAAAATAACTGGTAACAATCCATTTATCGTGCAAGAGAATTATTGGATGAAAATATTGGTATAAATTAGTGAGGTAATGTAGAAAGTCCATAATAAGAGGTACTGTTTTTGTAAAAATATGTGTCTCTATGTGTCAATAAACAAGCCTTTTTACCCATCCCTGTAGTTCATTAACAGAAGAATACTTTCCAGGACCTCTCGACTGGGGAAAGGGATCCAAACAAGGAAAAAACAACAAGAGAGGAGAATATCCAGCTGGAAAGGAAGATATCCATTGTTCCTTGAATGGAAAGTGATGGTGACGATAAAAGACTCATTCAAGATTAAAATACCCTGGTCTTCCACCTTTTGCTGCATCAAGGAGTAAGAGCAAGGTGGGGATATGTAGGGAAATCTAATTCAAAGAAAAGATGCAGTGCAACATGCTATTTTAAAAAACAATCATGTAAGCCGCAACCTGCACAATGCTTTTTGAAAACCCATGCTCAAGGAAGGTGTGCAATATTTCCGAGTCCCCTCACATCACAGTACAGTGACTAGGCCCAAGATAAACATCTCAAGTACAAGAAAAAATCCGGCAACTCATATTAAAATGGAAAAACTTCTGTGTTTTTGGTGAAAAATGTCAAATCTAGCGGCACAGAAAAATGTAACTAAAATTGGGAGAAACCAACCCAAAGCAAGCACCAGCTATACGTCTGAACTTTGAAATGTGGATTCCAATTCACCTCCCCAAGCAATGCTCAGCCATAAAGATAACGACTGTCCTGTAAGAAAGTCAAAGGGAGGTCAACATTGCAATTAATTCAAAGGGGGCGTTTTGATGGGCTGCATCTTTTTACGTTGGGCTCAAGATAATGAAAAAATAATGGTGGCTCAGCATGACCAAAAAATCTGTTTTGCCCAATCTGCTATTTCCATCTCCCAAGCCTCTCATGGAGGAAGGATCTGCCAGGCTCTGGAAACTACAAGAAGAACAGGCTGGACAGAAGTCATAAACTTTGAGAACTTCAAACTTCAAATACTGTACCACTGCCAGGCAGAAGTCATAAAAACATTTAGCCCAGAACTAACACCTAAAGAACTAAAGATACCAGATATTATGTAGTGGGCAGAGAAATGAATAACTGCATGTCCTATGTGTAAAGTGAGAAATAAAGGTATCTTTTAAATGATACACAGGGATTGACTATTTTGTTCATAATTCTTAAAGGGAATGCTTTATAAAGATAATCTTTTGAAATGTTCAGTTTGAAAATGTCTATTAAATGGACCAAAAACGATTTAACTAATGTCATTTATTAAATATGCAAAATAGGCACATTTGTATTTGGATGTGCAGAAATGGTGCATGCCAGTGTGTCATATGCCCTAGCATCAGGCAGTGGAAATAATGTGTATATAAATGGAGGAATGAAAAATCAATAGCTCCATAACCATTTGCGATATCATGATGAAAATCGCATTGTTTGATTTGTGCCAGAGAGAGAAATCAGGTGAGCTGGTTAATAAAGTGGTCATATTTGTGGAATTTACTATTTCAGAATGTTACAATGTGTAATGTAAGAAATCTCCGAGACGACATCACAATAAATGGAAGGGAAACTGGGTGTAGAAGCTACTCCCAATGGACTGCCCCCTCCATTGGTATGTCCAAAGGCCGCAATTAAAACGATTCAACACACACTCATTAGGGTGAACAAACTGACAGACTCACTCACTCACTCACTGACTGATGGAGCGGAAGAAGAAGAATTGCTAACAACAAGAAGGATAAGGAACAGATTGCTCTCATTTTGGACCCATTGATGGATAATTAGCAGAGACTGTAAGTGAGGCCTACCAGGGGTTAAAGCCCCATGCCCTCTTCAGTGGAAGAAATAGCAGACAGGTTGTGGAGGGGAGCTGATTCCTTCTTGCTGACTGATGCTCACCTTTTCTTAGAGGAAGAGAATTGAACTAGTCCTTAAGAGGGTGCCAACCTCTTTGTGATGAAGCCAAAAGAAATGTATGTGAGTATGATCTAAAGGGGAAACAATTCTGAGAGGACCGATACTATAAAGGGAATTAGATTAAATCCTGGCCCGGTTTTTTGTCAGTACTGAGGGGTGGGAATACATAAATTGTGCATCCTGAGAAGTTAGGGGACATTTTGGAAGTGCATGTGTTTCTGGGAAAATATATATTTTATAGAGTAGATCCCATGGTGTGTCTACAGTGAGATCTACTTCACTCTTTCTCTGTGCGAAGACCTCTAGCACAGAGGAATTGTCAGGGAATTAAATGGACATCTCTCTGTGTGCATGCCTAGAAAAAGAAAATAATGTAACTAATTCCTGGGTATATCAACAAGCATCACGTTTTTAAGTTGTCCATTGAAAATGAGAAAGGTCCGTATTTACATGGCAATTAAAAGGAAACGTCACGCTCATTTCCATACAGCCCAATGCCACAATCATTGGTGGCTCATTTAATGCAAGAAATGGTTAAGAGGGATGTGACAGACGGCAGAGAAAGGGTTTCAGTGGGAGGTGAAGTGCAAGGAATGTATGCCAAAAGAGGGAAGTTAGTCATGCGGCCGAAGCTGCTGGTAACGGAAGAGAATTAATAAAGTTCATGGATGTGATTAAGTTATTTTGCATTTTCGGGGCCTGGCCTGCCTCTAACACAATGAATGGCAATTTGGCAGAAGATTGTTCTATACCTTGATGCCTTTGGAGATAGACCTATTGCTGCATCAAGTGGCCCTATGAGCGAGCTGCATCCTACTTCTTGGAACTGTGATCATTCCAGGGTCTGCTGGTTGTGCAAATAAGTACACTGCAGGAGGGCACAGTAAGGTCAAGGCACCAGTGTCAGTCTTTGAAGCCAATGCAACAGCTTTGAAATGCTTTGCAAGCAAGGGGCAGTAAACTAGGGCAGGTTATGTCCTGATCAAAGGGTAACAAAGAAAGGGACATGATGCAAGAGCATCAGCCACAATCAAATGTGTCTCCATAGCACAGATGCTTGAGCTACAATAGATTAGCAAGCAGCAATACTGCTGATAATGTTAGGCTATCGTATTGGGCCTCGTTAAACAATCCACCCATTGTTATAGCCAACCATGTTGAGATTGTGTTGATCCATGGAAGGGTCTGTGTGTTTTAATGAAAGTCCCCCTTTGAGTCATCTGTTCATTCATGCCAAATAATCTGGACCTGAATTAAATATTCTTGGTTAAGTATTCCCATCCCTTTGGCCCAGAAGCAGGAGAACCAAAGTACCACGGGGCCACACACAATGTAAGGAGCACCCTGTCAAGGTTGTGCTCTGACTGCCCCATTGTATAAACTGCAGCTCAGTTTCAAGAAAACGACTTTCAAAGTAGGGAGAAATCCTGCTCTTCGCACTCCTCTTGTCACATTATCCACTTTTACATTATTGCATCTTGCTCCTCGAAGGATTTTGCCCTTGGATAGACTGGCGTGTTCTGGTTATTTATAGCTATAGAGATCATAATGGACAATGTAAACCTCATCCAGAAGGATCTATGTGATCACTGCACATCACCAAAATTTTGAATTTCTTTTGTTTTTCCCCATTTCCCTGCATATGTATGCGGGGCAGACCCTATAAGCCCCTACCTCCCCAAATGTATTATCATCTTTATCCCCCTCACATATATATGCAAAGAAATTGAGCTGTGAAAATTCGCCATTTTGGGATGCGCCATGATGGGATGCACAGTGATGGGGTGATAACGCCAGGAAAAACTGGTAAGGTGGCAGTGCTGAGATGCAGTGTGCTTCCTAGACAGCTCGTGTGATGAGAGAGCAAGAGGCTGTAGAGTCACCAATGGAGACCAGTCTGACAAGGTCACCAAGTAAACAACAAGCTTTGGAAACACTATATAAATCCAAAATAGTGGAGAGGCAAGCACAAGCTATGAACAAGTGCACAGTCTCATCCGGGCGGGAGAACTGAGAGTAAGAGAGGACATCCATTCCCTGACGGTTTCAGGAGCTGAAGAGATGAGCGACAGAGAAAGCCCTGACTACACAGCCAGAGATAGTTGGCCAGAGCAGATAGAAACATGTGCAAGAGAAGTTGAGGAGATTGGACTGAAGGCTAGAATAGAAGCAAAACCTTGAAGCTAAACACAGGGAGTATAGAGAGAGAGAAGTTTGAGTAGAGATTAAATGTTGGAGTTGTGGTACAATTACTCCCACGAACGTGTACAGTGGCACCAACAAAGGCAAGTGAGTCAGAAAAGAGTTGCCTTGTGGCTGTTGTTGTGATTATTGTGGTGCAACTACTCCAAAGACTAAGCACAGAAATACTCACAAAGTCAAGTGCCCCAGAGAAGAATGGTGTTCTGGGAGTTTGTAGTTGAATCATGCCAAGAAACTAGAGTAAAGGCTCTGACAGAGACAAGTGAACTGAGAAAACAGAGTAGGAATGCTGAGTGACAACTGAACCAAAGAGACATTGCCTATTAAGAGCTCACATTCTTGCACTCTTCCAACTCTGAGCCGGACCCAAGCTGAGGGTGACAAACCTCAGGAAGAACGGTATCCCGGAACTTGCAGAGCCGGCCAAGATAAAGGAAGGGCAGTGTGCTTAAAGGGTATTCTTCAAGTCCAAAATAGTGGGAAGAATCCCAATTAGATTAATTTAATCCCACTTAGAGATGGAAGACGTGTGCAGTAGCGCAGACTCATGATATATCTAAATTAAAAGACTATCTGGTTAAATATTTTCTAGACAAAGAACGCAGAGAGGGGTTGATCCTGAAAGAATTCGAAGATAAAGGTGAAGCTAGAATCCCGTCCAATCCACCAAATTATCTATGCAAGAACAATTAAAAAAGTGTTATATTTTCTCCCAAGCTTTCACTCAACAGCATTATTTGAAAAAAGTTAGTTCATATACTTGGCCAAAGCCCTCTGTCTTTTCTGAGAGTGGAGGAATTGGCTGCTCAGTGTTTCTAACGCACAGGAGTAGGTGGCAAGCATTTTTCTATACTGTGTGATTTTACTATGTTATTGCAACCCCTCTTCACCCAATCATGCCTCTCAAATAGAATGCCGGGGCAAACACGCAATGGGGACATGGGGCTGCATTAACCTATGGAGATACCAAGCTTCTGATGGTAGCTTACCTGTCCGGAGTTTTGGCTTTAGTTCATAAATCTAAAGAAACGGAATACATTCAGAACAAAGTTACCTCAAATATATGACCCCACCTAACTGAGTTAAATCCCTTTTCAGAATCCCATGACACTTGTGGTAGACCGGCCTCCTGACCCTGGACATCTTCCATCTCAGGAAACAGAATTACTGTAGCGTTCCCTCCTGGCGCCCACCCAGCTTATTCTTCCCCAAAAAAGTTAATCACACTTGTCTGTATTTAATGGTTCTCCCTTTGCTGAGGACTTTCAAGTCCAGCTTTTGCTACAACCTGGGTCTACATGTGGTGCATTTCACTGGGTATTTTTCTGGTTTAAGCATTACGCTTGTGTGGCTTCTCTGAGCAAGGCAGTCAAGGTCGCCTCCTCTTTGGCTATTTCCCACAATTTCAGTAACTCACAGGCGTGTAGCTGTCGAGTTAGCATCAATTAGGAAGTTAATGCATAGCTGTGGCTCAGGAAAGGCATAATACGTGCGAATGAAGCATCTTACGGAACAAGCCCATGACGCCAGCAGATTAGTAATCATCCTGAGGGATGAGGTAGAACTTACTATAAATAGTGACAGAGGGGAAACACGGATTCATTGCGAATGGACCCCAGGCCTGTAACGATGCTGGGATGCTGGCTTGCTCTTGCAAAGCCCATGTTTATCGACGTGCAATTGAATGAATTCAATACAGACATTGGATTCTTTAGTGCTGTGTGTCTCCAGGCAAGGACTGCACACCGATATATAAGTGTCCCGACCTTGGGAACAGGGTTATTTCTATGATAATCATGCAGTATCTTTGCTACCAGGACATGATGAGTGGGGTTTCAGTTTAATAAAAGTAATCATTTGAATGGAGTTATGCCAATGGGCTGCTCAGCGTCATATGCAGTTTCTCACTTTGAAGATGGGGTGGGGGGTGACCAGACCAATCATTCATGGGTGGGGCAGGCAGTACTATTTGGGTGAATTTCTTTGCTTTGGAGGCTGCCAGGGGTGCCCCATGAACAAAGGTTTTCACGAGACAGATTTCAGGCAGTGGTGACTACGATGGGAGTTCACCAGCTCAAATGAAGGCTGGATGGTTGGCACTGGTGGTAATGTTCATGGGAATTACATTGTACGCTCTACAGCATGAATGATCTAAATTGGAGCTAAAACCCGCCTGTATTAAAGAGACAAGGTAAACCTCTTGAAGATATTCATGGAAAAGATGTTAAAGGCTTTGTGGCAGGAGGTTGATGACCAATATTTATTTATTTATGTTATATTATTTATGTAGTGCCTTTATCCAAAGTGCTCTGCAGTAAAGAACACTGTACATACCTTTTGGAAATCACAAATGTAGCTAAAAGGATAATGGCAACGCGCCCAGATACATTGCAATGTGCATGGAAACGCAGCCGGAAGTGAATATTTGTTCAAATAATTTTTCAAGAGAGTTACAGAAAGACAATTCCTAGGGAAGAGGATTACACCATTTAGGAGCTAACAGATGAAATGAGTGAGAGCACCCAGCAGCACAAGGCGGGCAAGGCACAGAGTGTAGAAGATGAGAGGAAGATCGGAGCTGACGAGGAGGAGAGCAACGGGGAAAGCGCAGTCAGATAAGGCAGCACTAGATCATGAACACACTTAAAAACAGTATACACTATATGGAACTGAAGCCTAAAGGTAAAAGACGAACAATGAAGACAAGCTCAATAGGGGGAACACGATGAATAGTTTAGATTCAATAAGATGCAAACAGCAGTTTGCAAAATAGATTGGAAAGGTAGAAGAGCACGCTTAGATAACCCAACATGAAGTGACCAACCGTGATTTAAACCAGAAAGTATCAGAGTTTGAAAAAGTCATTTAGTGAAGGAAAACGTGATTAAATCACACATTTCTCTGATAATGAAAAACTGAAAATAACAGGATCAGGTAACCGAAAAAATTGTTTTTTGAAAAAAGAAAAATCAAATCAGAATCCAAAATAGACCCAAGATTCCGAACAGCATCAGCGACAGGAAGCTGGACAGGAGAAAACCAAATTGAAGAAGGAATTAAAACAAGTGGAGTTGAAAATGCGTGTTCATTCAAGATTCACTAGTGTATAGGCATTGGGAAAGTTGCTGGTGTACAGAATTGCTATTGGAAGGAAAAGAAACAAAGATGTGAGTGTCCTCAACATGAAGCTGGATATGACAAAAGATTGAAATAGTGATGCTAGTGGTATCTGCACTCTTACCAAACCTAACTCCATCAAAAATCCCCAGAAGAGATCATTCGTACTCCCTCAATCATTTCTGGGTGAATAATATATTATTTTCCTCTAACAAGGGCACCAAACTGCACCCCCAAGTGAAGGAGAGAAAACAGAAGGCATCTTGAGGTGCTTGCACCCACTCTACCAAGAAACAGCATCCTACAATCAATTTATGGGTAGGAATACAGGGAGTTCAAGTCCTGTGTCAGACACAATGCAGATCAAAAGGGTGCAGAAAACAAAAGAAAATACATTTGACTCATGTCAAAAGTCAAACTGCAAAGTTTGCAGTAAGATCAATCTTTTGGCACGCCCACAACTTCGTTCTTCGTTGGCCGAGCTCATTTTCTCTTGCTGCATTTTTTCGGGTCCCTCTGGATTCAGAAGACACACACTCCTGGGCTGCTGGTGCACTTTGGCATGGATCCTGAGCTTTATCAAGAAGGTGAATTCCCTTCTCTCTGTCCTTGATGGATGCTGACTTTACATCCAGTGCAAAGGAAAGTTGGAAGGGGAAAACCCAATGACAAGGATGTTTCTCTTTGCAATGGTTATCGGCAATTGACCTCAACACACACCTCTTTGCCAAAGTATTCTGGGATACATCCTGCACAATGGGATCTTCACCCCTCTGATAGTGAAATCTATTTGCTTTCTTAGGCCAAGATATTCTCATTAACCTTTGAAATTGTGCACTTTTGTCTTGTTTGTGACCTCTTAGGAATGCTTTTCTCAGGACAAAATGTACTCTACGGCGGGTCGACAGGTTCCAACAGCGACAAATAGTCCTGGGCATCAAGGAAAAAGTGCACAATAATTGCAAAACATTGTCATTACGTTTTGCAACAAAGTGTTTTAATAATACCTGCAGTTACAGTTTTGGTATAATTAGTGGCAGATGGTGAATTGCAGTTCATTTTGAGCCAATAACATGGGTCAAAACAAAAACTGCACAATTCATTCACTCAAAATGGCCACGTTTGTTTCACAATAGTTAACAGCCCTTTTGGCATTGTAAAATAGGCCTGTCCGAGTCTGCTTCGTAGGTTGGCTGCATTTGGTGCTGATAGCATATCCTTAATGTTGGAAGAGCGATATTCCCTGGATCTCCATGGCTCCATTTCAGAAACTCAGGATAGCTCGCAGAATAAAATGCCATAGAGTTACTTGGCTTCACTTTGAGAGAAATGCTTAAGTCAACATGCGGACTGGTACTTCCCCGGCTTCGGCAGTCCTGCAGCGCTCAATGCCGTTGGTGGTGTTCACTGTGTCGCTCAAGGGGGATATGGAAAACCTATCAAGACGATGCCAAACACAGCTCTGAATTTCCATGCACTTTTGTCAGGCTGGCCGCAGTCCCAAACACATTGAGGGCAAAGAAAACAACCTCGGACCAGTAGCTTTAGACTGAGAGGTGGGTAACCATTGACAGGGAATTATCAATGGGAAGATCAGAGGTCACTTTGTTGCCCCTCATTCAATAATCGCCCCACTCAATGATTTTGGACCATTTTACGTTTCAGGTGCTCAGCATCAGCATTGATCAGGAAGAGGAAAAGTGAGAGCGCCACACAGGCTGCTGATCGAAGGAGCGCCAAGTCAGACTTCAGGGGACCAACTCAGATCCGATTCAGCTTTTGGTGTGCTTCTGAAAACAAGGATACCGAGACGGTTCAAGCATCTCAGTTGCTCATCCTTAGAGAGGAGAGGATGGGCCTTGGCTGTGCCAACAACCACCCCCTTTTTAACAGCCCAAACAATTCAGCGCCACTGTTGCTGCCATTTAGGCCCTGATCGGTGCATGAGAAAGAGAAACCGCATTCCACTAAAATGGTGTCAACGAACTTAGATTTCCGATGTCTTCTTCCTTGCATTGCCTTTGGTCGCCCAAATGCAAAGTCTACATGGTAGACATCTATTGCACTCCTGTGCACTAGAAACCTGCCCCTGTCACAGTGGGGAACAGCAACATCAAACAACATTGATCTCTGTCATATATTTGTAATTTTAGAAAAATATTGTACAATTTCGAATTGTGGCGACCCTGCGTGCTTCTAGAATTCAATTATGTTCTTTCCCGGGGAAGAAAGAACGCACTGGCGTAAAAAGCAAAAACAGCCGACGTGGTTACTGACTCAGGGAAAGCCGACCTCAAATAACACTTTTTTATCGAGAACAATATTGCAAAAGATGTCTCCCTTAATATCTACAATATTTCCAATGTGCTAACAAACTCCAGAATTCGACCCTCATTCCAAATGAGCTATTTCACAAACTTAAACAAAATCAGTCCAACTACAAATCAAACCTTGGCTCATGCCCAGAAAAACTTCACAACACTCCCTGTAAGTTATAGGGAGCTTACATCCAAAGTGTGTGTTGTGAAGTTTTGCTGTAATGTGAGTTAAGGTTTGAGATGCAGTTGGGTAGACTTTGCTTATATGTGTGAAGTTGTTCACTTAGAATGAGGGTTCGAACTTACATTTTTGTAGTTTACTTTTTGATTGGTTGCAACAACTTTAGTAAACGAAGCTAAATGAAAAATAATACTAGGAGTGCTCACGCAGTCCTAGGTGCTTTCATAGCCTTCTTTTTAAAAGTCTTCACTTTGTTCGTGCTCTCTTGGTTTTCATGAATTTGACCCTTTTTTTCTTTGATGGGGAGCATGCCCCCCCTTGCCGACACACCCAAGCCCCCACCCTTTTACTCCCCTACCCCTACATACACATACATATACATATTATCACCAAAGGCAGCCGTTTCCAAAACGATTGCAGAGAACAGGCACTTGAGATCCCATCGCGAAATGAACCAGGGAAATACGGAAATAGTGGAAGTCACGGAGTGAGGTTTAAACTGAAAACATCTGTATTGATGAAAAACGGACAGTTATTTTGAACAGACAGCCAGCTTTCAGAACATGTATCTTCATTCATTAAAGTACCTAGTGCTGTAGATCACATATACTTTAGTTCTTTTCAGAATCTTCATTCATTTAATATTCCAGACATTCAAATATTATGGTGCCAAGTAACATATGTAAGATTATATCCATCTTTGAATTTCATAATCTTTTCAGATTCTGTGTATTTTATAGCTGCTCTACAGTTTCTGAAGTCCGCTGTAGTGATAAGTGCTACAAATACTAATGCATTGTGAAAAATTAACAATTGTAGCTGTCATATAAAATATCAACAGTAATTTATATTTAAATCAATAAAGACTTTAGGTGTTACATGGAAACCTGACCCCCTATTACTTCCAATTAGTCCTAGATTAGAATTGAAAGTGGAACATAGGGCCTTAAAATTATCATTGAAATCAATAAAATGCAAGATCTAATACGATTTACAATTGATTTTGGTGGTGTAATTACCAAATGTCAAAGGGCAGTAATTTGATAAGAATTGAAGGTGCATGGTGCATCATAGAAAGTGCCTATTGTTGTGAACCAATCAATTACATTCTGGAATCAATCCTTAACAAGATCTAAACAGTGTTCTGACAACTTTCACTAGAAATTCGTGATTGTACTTGACATTCATGTCTCACACCAGCTTGAACAAGATGAAGTATAATGAGTCTCAAATTGACTTCAAACCATAGTGTGTTATTGTAAAAATACATGGTAACTTTCTATGATGTTCAGACCATTAGGGATTTTACTGTTAAACCTTATGATACGTTTAGTTTCTAATTTCCTAAGGATCAGTTCTCGATTTCACCTTCTGGGATGATTGGGGTCCAATCAGTAGTTGTCATGGCAATGATTGCCCTTACATGTTTCAAGATGCTTATTTTAACTTTGTGCATGGTACTTCCAATATATATCTTGAAACAAGGGCAAACGAGACCATAAACTGCATAGGTGGAGCTGGAGTCTATCCTATCTCTAACGTAGTGTCTCAATTTTACTGAATTTAACTCAAATAGATTGGTGGTAATGATCTTTTTACATGATCCACAAGGAAATGAGCCAGTACATTCACTCAACCAATTGATTTTTTGGCGTGAAGAATAAAAACATCTGTTACATAAATCTCCCAATTGTTTATATCTGGTTTGAGAAAATGGTCTGACAACAGTGGATAATGTGTGATCTTTTAACAACAAATTGCAGTGTTTTTTCACAATCCAATTTTTGATGATTGGAACTGTGACAGGGCCTGTTTTCAGAAAAAGCAGCAGAGTGGTAGTTGGTAGTAGAAGGTGATAGTGTGCATTAGTGAGTAGAAAGATAAGTAGATTGACAGTAGCAGTAGGAAGTAAATGATTTAAATGGATAGTGTTATAATGGAGTAAGAATAGTAGTGGAGGAGAAGCAGTAGGAGCGATGGAATGGGAGAATAGGAGTAGCTAGTGGGAAGAGTAGAGAGAGAGAGAGAGTCTAATTAGAGTGGTAGAAAAGGAACAACAGAGGTAGTAGGAGGTAGCAACAGTAGGAAGCGATAGAGTTGAGAAGTGAGAGGAGAAGTCAGATCATGTCACGGTACATTATACAGCACAAGAAAGTCTGGGATCTCTTTCCCCTGCAATGAATGTGGCACACAATAAAACCACTTTTTATTTTTACAATCTAGATTCTTTTTAAGGAGGCCTCCAACCTGTCTCGTACCCAACCTCCATAAGCACCCCGTGTCACAGTAGACCAGGCCGGTGTGTTATCAATGAATATTTTATTAATTTCTGATTTAATAGGAAAATAGAATAAACAGTTACAACATCCACCAAGGGGTGGCAACACAAAATTTCAGAGTCCTTTTTGATCATGCGACACAGTGAGACAACTCAAACATGTATAGCACAAAGATTTACTTTTTACTTCTCTCACCACTACCATCAAAACAGTTCAAAACACCATGAAAATGAATGCAACCCACATGAAAGTGCATGATCACACAAAGGATTCTTGAGTACCAGAAACCCTCAATCCCCCCACCCGCCCGTAGACCTGCACTAGGCTTGTCAGCTTTGAATGGAAGGTAGTGGCAAGGAATGTGATCACAAGGTTACAATCAGATTTTGAGTGGCGCTTTCAGAAACAATATGGGGAACCAGCAATGAATGGGACAATTTGTTTTTCTGCACCAGGAAAAATGGGATTTTAACTAGTTATGACAACTGCTATGGGACAGCACAAAGGTACTTCGGGCTGTTTAATTTTAGAAGACAAATAGGGCTTTAAAACATACTAGCCGGCACACAAGAGGAACATCGATTTTGGAATATGCCACACATGGGCAAATGGAAAGTGAATACAATTGGAAATTTGTTCTCACAATACAGTAGGGGAAGAGGAACAGACTAGGAAAAACGTTTTTTTAAGTTAAGCTAAATTTCCATGGAAAAGAAAATGCACATGAAATATGTTTTTACTAAGGCTGCAAATGACAGACAAGCTCTGGGTAAAGGGATAGCACACAATAGGAACATCGGTTTGGGTTTAAAATGACAGATGCAAATAGAAATTTGTTTTGTAGGATACCATTTAAACACACAGGCATATTTGTTTTTCAGTTTACAAAGAAATGAATTCTTTGGGGAACACTTTATAACTATATAACTATAAGGGATCACAGTGCACTGAGAAGAGATAGTTGGTTTCAAGTGCCAACTATCCCAATCCTGTGAAATAAATGTGGAGATTAATTGATTTACTGAGAAAAATATACTAAGGATCTACACAAGCAACGGAAGATTCTTCAATGGGAAATGACTGAAATGCACAGGCACACAAAGGATTTTTCAATGGGAAAATTACTACAGTGCACAAACAAGTAAATCATTTTTGAATAGGAAAATGACTGAATTGCACAAACAAGATAGGGGATTTTTCCATGGGAATCTCTATGGCAATGCTGAAGAGGATAGGGCTTATTTAATTTATGGCTGGGGATGTCTATAATTACAGGAGAGGGCTTGATGGACATCAGTGGGGCATCAGAGCAATGGCCAGTCAATGATTCTCTCTGTCCTCCAAAAGGGCCCCAATCCAGCTACTACAGCTTCTGGCTCCACTCCAGGATTTAGGCCTCACTCTGCAAGTATGGTTCCAGATTATGTCAGCTGCACACCACAGTCCTGATTTGAAGCGGAGTGACTTATTTGTAAGGCAAGTGACATCACGTTTGTGTCATAGTGAAAGACCAAAGGGAATATCGAGGCTTAGTACCAACAAAATGAAACATGCCAATCACGAGTTCAGAGTTATAAGTATACTTTTTAATCAAAGTAGCAGTTAGCTATCTGGCTCTCAAGCACCTCACAGTGTGTACCAGCAGACACTGTGAGAGAAGAGAGTGCTGGACATCACAAAGCATATATTATTTATACACAGTTCCGGTCATTGTCCCGCCCTTTCCAAACTAAAAAGTTACAAAAAGGGTTCATGCCCAGTTCACATGAAAAATATGACAATATTTTTTTTTAGGTTTAAGACATGTGTTTCTATACATGAAGTACAATGGTGGCAAACTTTGTTCTGTTCGGCCATGTAGATCTTTCTTTGTTCTTGAGCTTAAAGTAAGTCCAGTTTCAAGAAACAAATTCAATGGTTTTCTGCAAAGGCACATCATTTTAGTTGTCTAACATTCAGTTCCAGTGTTTGTATAAGGATGAAGCTATTGGTGCAGACAACATTGAGGTTAACTTTGGCTCCAAGGTTTTTTAGCACAAGACAAACATTCTGCTCTCAGCAGCCTCAATGTTGACATAGTTCAAAGTTACTTTTGCTCTGCTGCAGCCAAAAACACAGTTTAACATTTTAGTACAGAAAGCAGGAGTTAGAATCAAAATGGCGGATGGTCCTAAAATGGCGGCGAAGCCAACTCTATTCAGGTCTTAGGCCAATGTTCATAATCAGACGGGATCATGCAAATATAGTTTGACAAACCCTCCTTTTGGCCTAAGCCAAGAGCATTACTCAAACATTTTGACGGTACATAGACCAGGTATCGCTATAAGAACACCCTGAGTTGTTGGTTTCTAAGAGGTCAATTGCCATTAACTCTTTGATAGCAATTTCCTGCATTACTAAGGCATTGGTTGCTTTTTCAGGCATTTGTATCTTAGGTCCCAGTGTACCTATTACTTGTGCAGAACATCCTCCTATCATGGGACATATGACAGGCAGACATTGTATACAACAACAGCAGAACAGAAAAATGCCAAAGATCATCATAAAGACTGTGAAAATGTTCCAACCCCAAGTTCTCAACAAATCCCAGAACCATGTACTTAGATTCCAATTTCCCTCTGGGACAATTTCCCTCTGGGACATGTAGTTCAATGCTTGGAGTATGTACATTCTGAATTGCCTTACATATGGTGGGGGAGGAATCGGGTACAAAAACACACCATGCAGATCCCACCATTTTGCATACTCCACCATGCTCAGCTAAAATGATGTCTAACACCATTCTATTTTGGAGGGCTACTAAACTAATTGCCTTTTGCTCTAGCTTCATGTTGTACAAAATATCAGTGGTCCTATTGATGGTTTTCTTAATACCCTTGCTAATCTTCTGATATCCTCGGAATTAATTATCTGTCCCCAGAATGGCACTTTGCAACATCACCGAAGAGTTGTGAAGGAGTATCACCATTCTCATCCCTCCTAGGACGAGCTCTAGAAACTTTGGTGGTGGTGGCAATATATACTCCTGGCAACAATATCGCCAATTAACAAGTACCCTGCCAATCTCTGGGTAACCATGGATAGGCCTCATTGCCGCAAACAAAGTAAACAGGATCTCCTACATACAGAGGTCTATCCTCACTAGTTAACACTGCAATATTTGTGCATTCATCAAATGTACCCATTGATCCAGAAACCTCTCTCTGTATGCAGAATGAAACAGTTTCTGGACTATGGTTGATAGTATAAGAAGGAGGCATGGCAACCCTATTACCTACGGGAGCCATCTTGAAGGTGATTAATGATTGAAAAGGTCTAGAAAATCTGTCAGAAGGCCTAATAGAAGCAACATTGAGTTTGCTCCTATTTGCAAAGAGGGAACATCCTAAAGGTGTTAAAACTCGTTTCTCAAATTCATTTATATTAGCCCCATCAAAGTTCCCAGAAATACTGTCATTCCAATGGCCAAAGAATAGTGCCCTGAGCAAGGCATAGCAAGCAGTAGTTAAAGGGAGAGGAGGAATATACCAGCATAGTCCCTTTTCCCCATGTTGTGGCAAATGCGAGCACACCCAGCAATTCATTTTGTTTAGAATCACATGGGTAGCGTTCATAATCATTAGAAGGGTGTAATTATGATAACCTCCTCTGTGTTGGAAGGCTCGCGGAGGAAGAGTGTGCAGATGCAAATAAGGCGAAGGCACAGTAGGAATACTTTCAGTCGATAATACATTGTCAAGCAGATGCACACTTTCTAGATACCAAAACCCAAATGAAAATACAATGACTAAACAAACTGCTATTGTGACTAGTAAACCTTTCGTCCGAGGTTACCATAACCCTTGATGGGCAGATTCACCATCAGAAAAGTGGCCAACATTCATTTTCGTACGAGTGGCTTTAAAATTGGGAATTGTTTCTCAGAGTCCGTTAAGAAGCCTCTCCGTTAGTATTTTTTAGTTCATCGGGGGCTACTGACCACGTGGCCTATGTTGATTGAAGATATATTTGCCGGTCCCCGCCTCTTATTTGATGCAGCAGAGGAATGATGAGGGACTGGCTCAATGATGGTTTCTTGTAGGCAGAGCCGATGCTGTACTGTAAGTTCGATTTCGTGGTCGCAGATCGTACCTTAAGACTCCAGGTACGGTGTGATCTGCAAACAGAGTGTCATCGTTTCCTGAAGGCAATGAAGACAATGAGGAAGGAGAAGCAAGATTGCTTAATGGTGAAGAAGAATTTGAAGAAGAAGCAACAATCTCCCCAGGCCCCACGGCTTCGGAAGGTCTTTTGTAGACAAAGCAGCAGTCTCCCCAGGCCACACGGGCTCAGGAAGGTTTTCCCGGGACACCCTCAGTGTCGATTACAGCAGGCTCGCTGTGAGCAACAAGATCACCAATTCCCTTCTCCTTGTCTTTGTCGTAGGCCAGTGGAAAAGGAATCCTCTTCACGTGCATCGCGTGGATCCAGTTCTTCTTGTCGGTGACTCTGACAGCAGTCTGCGTGGCCAAGAGTACTTGGTGTGGTCCTCTCCAGCGAGGTGCGAGACAGGAGGCTCTTTCAAAGGGTTTTAGTAGAACCCAGTCACCCGATCGAAGTCGATCACCTGGACCCTCATATTTTACAAGGAAGGCTTCTCGCACCTGTTGATGAATCAAATACAAGTTTTGACTTAACTGGTCACAATATTCAGAAAGAAGTACATGCTCAACATTTTCTAATAACTTGGGTTTTGGCATCTTCCATATGTTGCTGGTCTCCCCATGACAATTTCATAAGGAGAGAGCCCTGTCTTTGATTGTGCAGTTGTCCGCATTGATATTAAGGCTGCTGGTAAGGCATCAGGCCATTTCAAGTTGCTATGAGCGCAAACATTCACAATCTTGTTTTTCAATATGCCGTTATGGCGTTCTACAAGTCCGGCACTCTGAGCATGCCTGGCTGAATGGAACCGTTTATCAATCTGTAATCCCGTGCATACTTGCAGGATGACAGCAGCGATAAAATGTGGACCATTATCAGACCATATGACTCTCGGCAAGCCAAACCTAGGAAAATATTCCTTAAGCATGACTTTGGCAGTTGACATTGCTGTGGCATCTGTGGCAATTTTCAACCCATTTACTAAAAGCGCAGATGACTACCAAAACATATTTATAATTTTGGCAACGCTCCATTTCAATAAAATCAAAATGTATGACCTCAAACAGCATGGAAGGGGGACCAAAACTACCCGATGTACCTTTGCCAATATTATGCTGTAAGAATACCATGCAACTTTGGACAAGACGCTCAGCAGTTTTTTGAATATTGGTATTATACCATACAGGATCTAACAATTTGCAAATCTTTTTTATCCCATATGTGTGTAGGACCATGAGCCATTGTCACCATAGCGGTAACATAGGCATTGGGTAGCATCCATTTTTGCTTTTCATTATCTACCCAACAACCCTCATCATCCAAACTTGCTGGACCCTCAGCCCGTTATTTAATTTAATCTGGAGTAGTGTCAGCAGGAATTTCTTTTATGCAACCAATTCCTTCATCTATCACACAAGTGTTAGTGACCCCTTTTGTTGCATCCAACACATACATTTTGGAATGCAAATCGGTGGCAGTCTGTTCGGCTATTCTGACAGCAAAAGTATTTCCTTTCCCCACATCGTCTGTTACTTGCTGGTGTTCTGCGCACTGCATTATTGCTAACTGTGTAGGAAGTGCAAATGCTGAAAGTCGCCAAACTATTAGAGTGCCATGCTGTATCTTAGTTCCATTCAAGGTCAAGAAACCCCTCTCAGCCCATAGTCGACCAACGTTGTGCACCACTCTGAAGGCATATTGGCTGTCTGTGAATATATTCACACTAAGCCCTTCAGAAAATTCACAATCTCTAATCAATTCAATAATCTCTGTGGCCTGCGCAGAATTATGCAGAATTCATTTGGTCTCCACTATAGTGCTTAATGTAGTGATTGTGTAAGCAGCAGTGGATGTACCATCCGGAGGTTTGAAGCAGAAGCCATCGCAAAACAGCTCCCCTTGTGGATTTTCTAAAGGTGTATCGCTTAGGTCAATTCTGCCCTTAGTCTCTTGTTCTTTGGTATAGAGGCAGTCATGTGACATTTTGTCACTGCAATCAATTTCTTGCGGAAGAGGCAATAGTTTGGCCGGATTTAATTATCAACATGTCTTAATTTGGATATGCGTTGCAAATAGAATCAGCTCGTACCTAGTTAGTTGTGCTGATGTGAGATGTTGCGTTTGCGTTCGTTGAGTAGAATGTCTACAGAGTGAGGTATCATCATGGTTAAAGAGTGACCCAGAACTATACCCTCACTTTGTTTTACAGATGCAGCGGCAGCAGCAACAGCTCTCAAACATGTCGGCAAAGTGCATGCAATAGGGTCGAACGTGGAAGAAAAATAACTGCATTGTCGAATTTTACCCATATGTTCCTGCATTAAAACAGCCAAAGAACATCCATCACATTCATGCACATACAACACAAAGGCCTTTTCGTAATTTGGTGTGCCCAAAACTGGTGCTGAACACAAAGCAGCCTTGAGCAGATCAAAAGCATTCTGGCAATCCATGTTCCACGGTAAAGGCAAAGAAATGCCCTTCTTTGTCAATGCCAACATAGGTTTAATCATTAATGAGAAATTTGGGATCCACTGTCTACAGTATGAAGCCATACCTATTAAGGCTCTGACCTCTTTCTCTGTATTTTGGACAGACATGCTAGAGAAACTTTCAAGCCGATTCATGGAATAAATGTGCGCCGAAAATCCCGGCGCAGAGGGGCCAATGCGTGCGCTGCGCCGAAAATCAGCGCAAAGCGCAGGGAAACCAGCGCACGTCGATTCATGGAAGTCCCTGCGCAAGAAAAGCAGAGGACGTGCGCGGAAAAAACGCGCGGCGCAGGCCGGCGCACAGGTCAACCAACGTCGTGCGCCACGGCCACTGCGCCATCACTCCGAGCGCAGCGCACAGCTCTAAAGTAGGCGGAACACAGGGCGGGACACTCGGAATGGGGAATAAAATGGGGCACAACACTTGGAATGGGGAAGAATGTGGGCGGCACGGGGAAAGTTCAGGAGGCAAGTGCGCGGAACGCCCACACGCTCGCATACAACACGTATTCATGGAATAGAATAGGGCAAAAAAGCGCACGCTCAAAGCAGCGCACAGGCACAAACAGGCACAAACACGACCGCCACAAGAAAGCAGGCGGTAGCGTGTCTGCGCCTGCAAGAAATGTGCGCTAAAAGGCGCGCCAACAAATAGCACCTATATACAGACATGACCAATGTACAATACTGTTGCCCTCCTGGACAAATGACGTACAAAGGGGTACCCACAAACACAGACACGCGCAGAGAGAAAAAATAAACGTGTGCGTGCATACCGGGGTGCGCGGTAAGTTCCACACGCGATATGGGCGGGTACGTGGATTGCAGGGGTGCGCGGGAAGTTCCACACGCGATATGGCAGGGAACGTGGATTCGAGGGGTGCGCGGGAAGTTGCACACGCGAAATGGCCGGGTACGTGGATTTCAGGGGCGCGCGGGAAGTCCCACACGCGATATGGCAGGGAACGTGGATTCGAGGGGTGCGCGGGAAGTTGCACACGCGAAATGGCCGGGTACGTGGATTGCAGGAGTGCGCGGGAAGTTGCACACGCGAAATGGCCGGGTACGTGGATTGCAGGAGTGCGCGGGAAGTTGCACACGCGAAATGGCCGGGTACGTGGATTGCAGGAGTGCGCGGGAAGTTGCACACGCGAAATGGCCGGGTACGTGGATTGCAGGAGTGCGCTGGAAGTTGCACACGCGAAATGGCCGGGTACGTGGATTGCAGCAGTGCGCGGGAAGTTGCACACGCGAAATGGCCGGGTACGTGGATTGCAGGAGTGCGCGGGAAGTTGCACACGCGAAATGGCCGGGTACGTGGATTGCAGGAGTGCGCTGGAAGTTGCACACGCGAAATGGCCGGGTACGTGGATTGCAGGAGTGCGCTGGAAGTTGCACACGCGAAATGGCCGGGTACGTGGATTGCAGGAGTGCGCTGGAAGTTGCACACGCGAAATGGCCGGGTACGTGGATTGCAGGAGTGCGCGGGAAGTTGCACACGCGAAATGGCCGGGTACGTGGTTTTCAGGGGCGCGCGGGAAGTTCCACACGCGATATGGCCGGGTACGTGGATTTCTGGGGCGCGCGGGAAGTTCCACACGCGATATGGCAGGGAACGTGGATTCGAGGGGTGCGCGGGAAGTTGCACACGCGAAATCGCCGGGTACGTGGATTTCAGGGGCGCGCGGGAAGTCCCACACGCGATATGGCAGGGAACGTGGATTCGAGGGGTGCGCTGGAAGTTGCACACGCGAAATGGCCGGGTACGTGGATTGCAGGAGTGCGCTGGAAGTTGCACACGCGAAATGGCCGGGTACGTGGATTGCAGGAGTGCGCGGGAAGTTGCACACGCGAAATGGCCGGGTACGTGGTTTTCAGGGGCGCGCGGGAAGTTCCACACGCGATATGGCCGGGTACGTGGATTTCTGGGGCGCGCGGGAAGTTCCACACGCGATATGGCAGGGAACGTGGATTCGAGGGGTGCGCGGGAAGTTGCACACGCGAAATCGCCGGGTACGTGGATTTCAGGGGCGCGCGGGAAGTCCCACACGCGATATGGCAGGGAACGTGGATTCGAGGGGTGCGCGGGAAGTTGCACACGCGATATGGCCGGGTACGTGGATTTCTGGGGCGCGCGGGAAGTCCCACACGCGATATGGCAGGGAACGTGGATTCGAGGGGTGCGCGGGAAGTTGCACACGCGAAATGGCCGGGTACGTGGATTGCAGGAGTGCGCGGGAAGTTGCACACGCGATATGGCCGGGTACGTGGATTTCTGGGGCGCGCGGAAAGTTCCACACGCGATATGGCAGGGAACGTGGATTTGAGGGGTGAGCGGGAAGTTGCACACGCGATTTGGCTGTGTGCTCCCAGGCATTACCTGTACACCCTCCACGGCCCCTGCAGGCAGCACACACCACAGGGAACTACCCTGCACACCTGCTCATGTCTCCCACCACCCCCACCCCCAGCACTGTGGGCAACCTGCCAGCAGGCCCCCACCCATGGCCAACCCATGTCTCCCACCACCCCCACCCCCAGCACTGTGGGCAACCTGCCAGCAGGCCCCCACCCATGGCCAACCCATGTCTCCCACCACCCCCAACCCCCCATCCACCTGGGGCACCCTCCACCAGGCCCCCACCCATGTCCCCCTGGCCCCTGGTCCTGACGATACACAATAATGGCAGTAATGACCAGCATACCCAGCACAAACACCCAGGCAAGGATTGCATGCACCCACATAGTGAATGCAATCACATGACACAACCCCAAAGGCAAGTAAGCAAAAGAACACATGTCCGCCACACACACATACACAATGGGTGCAAGTCAATGTCAAAACCCATATCATGGCATGTAAGAAACCAAAGAAAAAATGACACAAGTGTAAGATAATATTAAAATGTATTAAAAAATAAAAATAAAGTAAACTCTGACAACTATCTGGTAAAGCAAATAAAAGGTCCATGTCCGGGAACAAAAATGAGAAACCAAAAAACAAAGGATAGAAAAATGAATAGATTTTGTCCAAAGTAAACACATGTAGAATGAAATGAAAGATAAACCATTACGACATGGTGTGACCAATATGAAAGTAAAAAAATTTATCTCACAAAAAATAACTATATTTACAGGATTGTTCAAGGGTCCATGAGCCCAACACCACAAATTAAACCTAATACTAACTATTTAAAAAAATATGTACAAAGAAGTGGCCATTGTCCAAGCGGTCCAAAAAAAAAAAATTAAATAAAGGAAACCTAGCACTAACTAACTAAAAAACTATATACAAAGGCAGCGGGCTAGTCCTGCGGCTCACTTGGTGATGCTGGCCAGGGCATCCTCGAACTCCATGTCAATGTCCTGGAGGCGGGACTCAGTCCTGGCCCCGAGGTCTCGCAGGGACAACCCCATGTGCTCTCCAAATTCCCTGCGAGCCTCCTCGAGGCACTCAGCCCGCCTCAATGCCTGATGCATGGAGATCTCCGCCCTGGCCATGGCGAGCCGCTCCTCTTCCGCCCGCTGCCGCTCCGCACCTATCCGCTGGCCAAACTCCTCCCACACGGAACACACCGCCATGCCAGGGTTGCCCTGCCCTCCGGCCGATGCCTGCCCCTCCGATCTTGATGGCCCTGAGCCATGATGCCTCCCACGTCGAGCCCGCTGCTGCCTGCGACGCCACTGCCTCTGCCAGCACGACGGCATCCAGGCTGATGGTAACCACCGACGCCGTCGTGCACGTGCCCTGCCCGATGATGCCGGCACATCTTCCATCTGCTGGGGTCCACTTGCTGTGTCGTCCACCCCTGCTGGACCTCCGACTCCCAACTGCGGCAGGGATGGGATCCCCACCGAGCTGGCTGCATTGGTCGGGGCAGGTCCACAGGGGGCCATGGTGGCATCTGGGCCGGAAGACGGCAAGGAGAACGACTGGTGGATAGCCTGCACAGAGGAGGAGAGGGCCGTCAGATTGGCCAACACATGCAGGAACCCCCCGAACATGGCCGATCCCAATTGGGCCACGTCGGCACGGTGCACTTCGTGATGACGTGCGTGCTCCTCCCGGGAAGCACGCACGGCATCACGAATCACAGCCGTGCGCATCGCGACCCCAATCAGGACCTGCTCCACGCGGCCAGGGGTTCCCACGGCCGCAGGTGGAGGGGAGTCAGTTGACATGGACATCCCCTCTACCTGCGGACGGGCCTGGGACGGGGCATCCCTGCTGGTGCATGGTGGTGCACTCACAGGGTCAGGGACAGCGACATGCACAGGCCCCTCCACGGTGACCTGTGCTGCCTCCTGCCCCTGGCCCTGGACTGCACCACTTGCACCAGCAGGGATGCTCCCACCAGGGCCCATGTGTGCACCAGTGTCGGCCTCCTCCTCCTCTGTGCAAACCACCAACCTGGATGGCTCCTCACCGTCTCCCGCCGTAGCAGGCCCCTGTGGGGGCTCACCCACCCCTTCCGCTGCAGCCGTGGGGGCATCCCCGCCGCCTTGCTCCACAGCGCCGTCTCCGCCCTCTTCTTCACTAGCCGCTGCGTAGAGGGAGACAAAGAACACAAGCATCAGGCTACTGTACAATGGTCCCCTAGACAGGAAGCAATAGCAGATGAGCACCCCTGTCAAAGTACACTTCCATCATGTCCCTCCACAACACATGGGTCAGTCCAGGCAAAACACACACAGTAACAGGCATGGTGCATGCCATGCACATTTCCATGCATGTCCAATTGACTCTTGAAACATTCAATGAAATGTAACTCACATGCATCATGGCTCATGCATATCACATGCACACACTACACCTCAGTCACATCCATCTGGCCACAATCACACCAAACACAGGCAAAACAAGGGTAAGGTGGGTGCGTCACTGAATCTGTGCATTGTCACACACATGAGTCATGCATCCATGGCATGCACAAGTCACAGACATGCAGGTCAGGCACACAGACATGGCTACCATATATGTACCTGGCATCAGCACCCATCCTCACCCCCATCCATGTCCAGGTACAGAGACTGGCATGCTCTCATGTCCCAAATCTGCATAGTGCTCCCCATGCCGCATTTCTACACATGCAACAACCATGTGGGTCACACATCACTGGTCGCACATGCATTACCATGATGTCCCAGCACACATACATGCATACATGGCACATGGCACACATACAGGCAAGTATCATAGAACCAGCACACCGCAACATGCCCTGTCTCACACAGTGATGCTTGGACACTTACCGCTCAACTCCAGACGGGTCTCCCTCTCAAGGATCTGGGCGTGGAGCGCTGGGCGTACGCGTTCCAGGACCCTCTTCTGGATGGAACTCATGTGGCCCCGGCCCCCCTCCACGAGGCGCCGGGCCTTCACAAGGGTCCTGGACCTCAAGTCCTCCCAGCGCTTCTTGATCTTCAAGACGTTGCGGGTTGCCACCCCCTCCGCGTTGATGGCAACCACACAGTCGGCCCAGATCCTCTCCCGTCCTTCCTTGCTGGCGCGGGACGATCCAAAGAGGGCATCATACTGCCCCAGGACATGCTCCACCAGGACACCAACTTCGGTGGCAGTGAAGCTGGTGCCCCTCTGCCCCTCTGGCCTGGGGTTGCCACTGGTGCCAGATGTAGAAGTGCCCGACATGGCAACCCCAGAGGCAGGTGTGGGTGGGCAACTGGGTCCTGGGGCTGGGCTGTGGAGCGATGTAATCCCAGTTGGGAGTCTTCAGTTCCAGCAGGGGTGGACACAGCAACTGGACCCCTGCAGATGGCTGATGTGCAGGCACCAAATGGCAGGGCACGGTGGCAGCAGGCAGGCAGGCAGGCAGGCAGCAGCAGATAGCACGTGGGAGGCTGCTCAGGGCACTTGGGGGGCAGTAACTCGGCCTTCGGGGCAGGAGCGTGGTGTTCCGTGTGTTTTCGGGTGGCCAGCTTGATACGGAGTGATTTGGCACGTGAAATTCCTGCACGTCAGCGTGAAATCCGAGGAAAGGCCCTTAGCGCGTAAGTGCGTCAGCACGCATACGCGATTCTATTGGACCAGAGTCCCTCATCGCGTAAGCGCGTCTGACGTGATCCGCACGGGCGTTCCCCACTCAGCACGTGAAGACGGAGCACACGTGGAAATCCTGCACGTCAGAGTGTCATCGCGTGTAATTGGCCAAAAGTGCGCGTACACGCCATTGGCCTATGTACGTGTATTTCATCGCGTGTAATTGGCCAAAAGTGCGCTTACACGCCATTGGCCTATGTACGTGTATTTCAGGGGCGCGCGGCCACTTACACAGGCAAGTACGTCAGCGCACCTGTATGCCTGCAGCGTGGGAATTTCCACACGCGATTGGAGTGGGAACTCGATTCCAGGGGTGCGAGGCTCACACGCTGCCTACTACACACGCAAGGCATTAATTTGCGCACTTTTCAATAAACAAGCCAGATGCCAGGATGAACATACCGTTCCTAGCAGCAGTGGCAGTGGGCTACCAAAGGAGGATGAGGAGGAGAGTCAGGGCCAGAATATTCACACCCAGAACCAGCCTATTCGGGATGCCTGATGACCAGGTGTATGGGAGGTACAGGTTTCCAGCACACATCATACTGGACCTGGTCAGTGAGTGGGAGGATGACCTCACATCACCCACCCTGTGCTCCCAAGCACTCAGCCCCCTGCAGAAGGTCCTGAATGTACTGCACTTCTTGGCCACTGGATCCTTTCAGCGGACAAGTGCCATAGTGGGTGGTGTGTCACAGGCCACGCAGTCACGCTGCCTACACCAGGTCTTGAACATCATCACTGCACGGCCTTCAGTCCGCAGGCACATATATCTCCCCAGGACTCATGCAGAAAGGCGGACGTGCATCCAGGAATTCTATGGTGTGGCTCAATTCCCCAAAGTGCTTGGTGCAATTGACTGCACACATGTGGCTCTACGTCCACCCAGGGCAACAGAGCACATCTATAGAAACCGCAAGCACTGGCATTCCATCAACGTCCAAGTTGTATGCAATGCCAAGGGAATCATCACATCAGTATATGCCAACTATCCAGGGTCCACCCACGACAGCTTCATCTACAGAATGTCTACCCTATGCCGGGACCTAGAGGCTGGCCAGCATGGAGATACATGGCTGCTTGGTGAGCATGAATGCCACTCCACATGCATGCATGTCAGATACTGGGTCATGACACAACACCACTAATGATACCCATCACCACCTCCGCAGGGGACAGTGCCTACCCTATCAGCCCCCACATGATGACCCCAATCCGGAACCCCACCACGCCACCCCAGGTAAGGTACAACACAGCCCACATTGCTACACGGGGCATAGTGGAGCGCACATTCGGAGTGCTCAAGTCACGCTTTCGCTCCCTTGACCGTTCTGGCGGGCAGCTGTTATATGCTCCCCGAATAGTGTGCAGGATCATAGTGGCAGCATGTGTCCTGCACAACGTTGCAACACGCCGGGGCCTGCCCGTGGACATGGTGGTGCCCCCACATCCACAACCACATGCACGCCCGCTGCGCATGGGAGGGGAAAGGGCACGGGGGGAGGCAGCCCGTACGCAACTGGTGGCCAACTTCTTCACCTAGGAATCACAGTGCTGGCTAGTGCACACTGCTCTGGCACATACCATCTGACAATCAATGATGACTCTACCTGACAATGTCTGAAAATTACTTGACAATGAACTGTCAGATACACATCAGCCTGAGATTGTTAACATGGAAGTGTCAATATGTGTGCACCCCTAGCTACACATACACCAGCTATGCATCACAACGCAAAGACACAACTCCATCAATCTAAAATGCATTGCCACAGGCGATTCACTACATGACAACATTGCCATGTCACCCACTCCCTTCACAGTCCCGCCACTGAGGACACCATGTCATGGTATGTGACAGCAAACAAACTGGCCATCACAACATGACACCAGTGTCACAAATAGCAGTGCCCCAAATGGAACATAGCCGCACTTGAGCAGCTAACCGCCCTGGAGCCACTACTACACACCTGTGTAAGAGTAATTTCTATCAAATTACACACCAACCCACCCTGAAGCCCACCCAAACAAGACACATTGCATGTAATCAATGGTAGTCTCATTACCTGATTCAGCTGGTATGTCCTCACCGTCCAGATGTACAGTGATGGCGCCATGCAAAAGTGTCAGTGCACATCTACCGACATGTAGTGTGACTCCAGAGAGTATGCCCTTGTGAAGATCTGTGTGAAATACCTGCAAAACATGAGCAACATATGTAAGTAGAGGCACATATCATACCATCATGCATAGTTAGGTGCAACAACAATGAACACTATGAATGTCTACACAGTATTGACTATGGACTGGCCAACAGCTCATGGGAGTCCAATGTCACCGTGTAATTTGCTGTCACTTGGGCACACCCTTTGCAAGCCCATGGAAACGGAAGCAGGAGGGGTGTGGATGTCTGCTACCCAAGCATCGAAACCAAACTCAGGACAAGCCTGCATGTGCCCAGCCACAATACAGTGTATGCCCAGGTACCCACACAAGGCAACACTCTTGCAAAATAAAAATGAAAAAGAGAAAAAATGGCCATGAAAGGGCCGGCGGGGGGGGGGGGGCACCTATGAGGTCCGAGGACAGGATGCACGCCACAATCCACCTGTGTGGATCATGGGAAAGGAAAACACCCCATAGGCTCGTGGCCCACACGGCTACTCTGTTGTGGGAGATGAGTCGCTATGGCTCTGCCCAGACCCTGCAGCTGACTCTGGAGGTGGGGGAGCTGCCTCAGAAGATGGTGTGACAATGGGAGGCAGCCCACGCAAAGCACGAGTTTGCTCCTCCATGGCTGCAAGCAGGCGGGTCTGGTAGTTCTGGTTCTGGGTTATAATCATGCGGAGGTCCCCATGCAGTAACTCCCGGGATGACCTGACCTCCGCACGAGTTGCCTGCATCTCGGCCGAGAGCGTCCGTGTCAGACGCTCCAGCTGCTCCTCTGTCCTTCTATGGGATGAAGCCTCAAGCTCTAACAGGGTCGACCTGAGGTGACGGAGTTCTTCCCTCAGGGCTTCCCTGTGGCGCTGGGACTCCATGGAAAGTGATTCCCGCAGAGTCGCCAGTGCCGCCCGCCTGTCCATGTTGGACGCCAACATATCCTCCCTGTGTGCCTGGCAGATGGACTCTGTAGCCTGCTCCAGTCGCTCCATCAGCCTTTCTGGGGGGACAATGGAAGTGGCCACCCTATCCATGGCCTGTGCAATCATCTCGGATGATGCTGCCTGTTGGGTGGCCATACCGTAGATGGATTGCTCCCATACGGTATTGCCAGGTGGCATACGGCCACCACGTTGACGGGCACCACACCTGCCTGGGGCAAGGCGGACTGCGCCTTGCTGTGCCGGCAAGGCCTCAGGCTGCAGGACTGCATTCCCTCTCTGATCTGCAGCCCCAGGAACAGGATCAGAGATTGGGTGGTGTGGCCCTGCATCCGTAACCACCGGAGGCTGATCTGCCGACACTGACATCCCCATTGAGGCCAATGGCCTGGCTGCAGGTGGGTCGGACAGAGGAGATTCTCTCCCAAGAACACTCACCTGCGACTGCACATAGGTGTCATCCTCCGAGTCTACACCTGAATACTGCTCGGGGGAGGAACCCCCAGAGACACCCCTCGACAGCACGGCCTGCAGCACTTGTGGGTTTTCACCCACAAACACACCACGTCCCTCACTTGTGGTAGGTCGGCCCGGGTTGCCCTCCTGGGACGGCTCCACCACCACATCCCCAGCATCAACAAGTGCTTCGTCCCCTGCAAAGACATGAAAGAGAAAAATGGAAACAGGCATTAGCACCATGGCATGCAACAAGGGCTGATGAACAACATAGGCAGTAGTCCTACGACACATGTCCTACATGACTGGGAGTCCTCCTATGCATTCACCATCACTGGGTCTGTAGGGGAGGCTCAGGGCATACTATGTACTGATTGGAGAGCAACGCCTGCTCACCTTGATGCCTAGCACTGCCATCACACATTGGGCGGTGATTGCCATGTCAAAGGCACATGCCATCACACACATGGCATGTGACATAGCCACCAAGTGAAGAGGGAGAGGAGGGCTACTTTTTTGGATTTCAACCACTCTGGTCCTGACATTGCATCGTCACATCAATTAGTATACATGTTGTACATGGATCTGCTAGTCCAAATTGGCAACGATGCACAGTGCCTTGTCTACATCAACATAATGCAGTAAACATTGTGATTCCACCTCCCCAACACCTGTAACGGAATAATTTTGCATTCGTGAAGCACCGGTCAAGTAATGTTTGTAGGTGCAGCGGAGCACTGAGGGGTGGTGGGGCAGAAGGGGATGCCAGTCAACAATACTACTGGTGCTGGTGTCATTCATGTCACGCAAGTGCAGGGGTGGGTGGCACAATGAAGTGCAAGGGGGAGTGGCGGCTGGAAGTGCTGTACAAGGTAAGTAGGACTTGACGTCAAGGGCAGATGGTGTTAGGCGCAGACAAGTGCTGGGGGGGTGGCCTATAGGGGTACAGAGACAATCATGCTGTGCTGTGGGCTCGGAGGGGACAGGGGAGGTACACACTGCTTCTGGCTCGGCAAGGTCCTTTCAGATTTCTATGTGTCCTGCAGAGTTGTCACATGCCGCAGATATGTGCCCTTGGATTGGGGATCTCATCTTGGTGAGAAGGGTGAGGCGCTATTGCCTTTGGAGCATGTGGCAGGCCAGTTTGCCAGAGGATGGCCATGATGCAGGACATTCCCTCTCTGCCACCCGGCACCTGTGGTTTGGGTTCCCAAGATCCGAGTCATGCCAGGACTCTGCATTGGCATGGGGCTTCAGACAGGTGGTCATGACCGTGGCAAAGACATCCAGTGTACCTGACATGGAGTGGAGCATGGAGTGGGCCCTGTCAGGATGGGAGTGAGCCTAAGGGGGAGCTGGATGGGGGGGAGATTTTGGCAGCATGAGCCTCGACTGACACACACTTCATGGGTCGGAATACCAAGAAGGTGTGTGACAGTGGTGAGGGTGGCTTTGCCTGTGGGGTGTTGAGGGTGAGCTGGGAGGAGAGGAGAATGTGATCACTCCAGGAGAGAGGAGTGCAGAGATGGACGGAGAGGGGAAAGTCAGATGAGATCAGAGCATCAAGAGTGTGCCCTGCAGAATGAGTAGGGACAGACGGGAGTCTAGAGGGTGAGAGGGAGTTGCTGAGGTCACAGAAAGGTCACGTGGGGGCATCAACAGGCATGCAGGTGGATGCGTACCGCACCAAGGATGAGGAATTCTGTGTCTGGGGACATGAGTGAGGAGGAGAGGTGAGGACACTCAGAAAGGAAGTAGTACATTTGACCAGTTTTCCCAGACACAGTACGCACTGTTTGAGAATGTCAAGGTGTGGTGGACAGAAACCTCACACAAGCCATTCCAGAGTGGAGTAGGTCTAAGTAGGTGTGACAGTGGCAGGAATACCCTCAGGGAAGCCAAGGGCACACCCCCCCTGCACAGTAGTGGCGGGCCAAGGAGAGGGTCAAGGATGCAGACAGAGCTGGCCGTCAGACATGTTTCCATGAGACCAAGGATGTCAAGGTGCATAACCTCATGTAAGTGACAGTTATCAGAGGAATGCCTGATGCAGCCGCAGTGAAAGGAGTGTAATTGTGGAGGAGGTTGACAGCCTTGTAGGACTTACGGGGAGTGCTAGAGATCAGAGGTGCCGCATGTGTAGGAGTTGGAGTGGGAGGCGGAGAAGGTTCATGGGAGGGTGCAGGGAGGCAGTGCAGGATTGATGAGGAGAGAGGAGGGGGGACAGCAGGAGAGGTAAGGAAGTTGATGAGATGTGGGTAGCATTTCTCAAGGAGATTGAGGTTGGCCTAAGGGCCTTGGACTGAGACGCTCCCATTACCATGCACATCAATAGTGGTATCTGAGGATTGGAAGGAGGCCAGGAGTACACCCCAACGGGTCCCACCTATGATGGTGGAAGAGGAGCAAGGAGAGAGGACAGGGACCATGTGAAGGGTCTATGGGACAGGCAAAGGCATGTATGATCAGATGTCAGTGAGAGTTAGCTTAGAGTAGGCTCAGATGCACTGGTCAGCAATAGGGTGGGTCGCATTGGAGGGCAGGCTGCCCTCATTTGACTTTTGGCAAGCAGGTGTCGTGCGTAGGGCACGATGGTCTGAACTGTAGAAGTCATGGAAGATAGACCATGAAGAGCAGCATGGAGTGTGAGGGAATGGGGCTCGAAACCAGACGGTACCAAAGGACCCAGGAAGGAGGTGGATGTCAAGGCTACATCCACAGTATGACTGCATGTTGGTAGGCATTTATATACAGAGGACGCATTAGCATGTGGTATCATTGCATGTCAGGCATGTGAAGATGAAACTTGAATGGCTGGGGGAAAGGAGAGGAATGGTATGTAAGACATCAGATGAATAGACAGGGGAGTATGAGCAACAATGTAGTGACAAAATTACTAATCAAGGGCAACTTCCATGGTGTTGGCCCATATGTGCACTGTTGCCAGTAGGGATAGTGCTGTGGCCAGATGGTGTTGCACTGAACATACTGGATGAGGCACATGGGTGCCACTATCAACTCTGCCACACACCCCCTTGACAGGCACCCAACATGAATGCTTCACACACACACCATGCACATGGATAATACACACATGCATGTGCACTCACCGGATGATGCCTCGTAATCAGGGAGGTCTCCCACACCTTGGAGTTGTCCCTCGGTGACGTAGGATCCAGCTACGGACTCGTGTGGTGTGAGTTCTATTTCCTGTGCTGGGGACCCACCTCCAGTCACCAAGGTTGCGGCATGACTTGAGGCCAGCTTATCCTTTGCCCTGCGCTTAAGGTCATTCCAGCGCTTCTGGCAATCACTAGCTGTGCGCCTCACTACTCCAAGGGCACTTATTCTGTCAGCAATGGTCTGCCAGTGTGCCTGGCGTCTGGCATGTGTGGTCTTGGACCCTGCAACGATGACCATTTCCCTATCATGATCTGACACATACTGAACAAGTGCATTAAGTTCGGCGTCTGTGAAGCTTGGCTTCCTTGATGGGCCGGACTGTGCAGCCATGTCTGGGGCATCAGCCTGTGCCGGACGTGCACTCTTCCTCTTGCGCTTGGAAGGGGGTGGGGATCCAGAGTGTCCTACGCCGCTGTGGACACTAGGGGCAGGAGCCGTGGTGGACTCTGTACTGGGTGTGTGTGATTGCCCACTCAGCATGGGAGTAGGTGCAGGCATTGGGGGTAGTGGGATGGGGTCAGGCCTGATCTGAGGTGCATGAACTAGGACCGACACAGTCTTGGCAGGGTGTATGAGAGGTGGGGTGGATTGAGCCACACCCTGGCTACGGGGGCCAGCAGATGACCTATCTGGCATAGATGCGCGTGCCCTGATGACACCAATGTGCACCGGTGCACGTGCAGTGGACCTGCTGACCTGGATGTCAGCGATGGAATCACCCTCGGACAGGTCTGGTGCCACAATGGCCTGGTCCGACATGGGCTGATCAGGGTTGGTATCAGCCACATGACTCTCAACTGGGGGGGGGGGGGACATGGGTGTCCCTGACTGTTCCTCCAGACTGGGGGGAACAGGGGCGCCCTGCAAGTCACAACCACGTCCCCTGTTGGATCCTCCACGGCCACCACGTGTGGCTCGGCCACCTTTGCCACCCTTACGGCTTGCACGCCTCCCAACCATGGCACTGATGGTATTGTGCGTATGGGAGTGGGTGTGCACAATTGTCCTGGGCAATTGGGTGTCAAAGGGGTTGGGTACCAGATGGTATTCGTACCCTAGTGCAGTGGCAAGGCTATATGACACCCCTGGGGAAAGATGACGGGTCACGCAACGCACAGGCACCCCAAAAAAGTTAAGGAACGTGCACAATACCCCTCCTAGACCACGTGTGCTGATGGAAAACCCTGCACTACGCTGTG
Organism: Ambystoma mexicanum; assembly: GCF_040938575.1. Taxonomy (NCBI): domain Eukaryota; kingdom Metazoa; phylum Chordata; class Amphibia; order Caudata; family Ambystomatidae; genus Ambystoma; species Ambystoma mexicanum. The sequence continues at coordinate 207,068,538 of NC_090939.1, forward strand.
GCATCCAGTAACACAATGAACGTATGCGTGTCACACGCGGCCTAGATTGACCTCTGAAGGGGTAGGCTACACACGGGGCAAGCACAGATGTTAGATACGTGCGTGACTCACCGTCTGCCAGGTAAAAGAGCGTGGAAAAAATAGCACTTTTGGTTGGCAACACCCCCGCCAAAAGAAGAGGTGTACGCTGTCTGAGGAGACAGGACAACTGTAGAAGGGGACACTGTTTGAGGGAACAGGCCCAGGAAAACCAGTACAAGAGGAAAAAGAGAAAAGAGCTGTCAGAGGTAACAGGGAGTACGAACTGGAAACGCCGTGAAGTAAATCGCGTGTGAAACGACAAGAAGTACCGAATTCACCCACTCGCTCTCCACGAAAAGCACGTACAAGGAAATTGTGTTCAACACTACCTTTTATACAGGCCCACACGTACATCGTCACTTACGGCGTGTACGTGCTTGGCCCATTTTCACCAATCACACGCTTTGGCACTCCTGCGTGTAGCTCTCTTTTCACCAATCACACGCTTTGTCACTCCTGCATGTGGATCCTTTTTCACCAATCACGCGCTTCGACACTCCTGCGTGTAGCTCACTTTTCACCAATCACACGCTTTGTCACTCCTGCATGTGGATCCTTTTTCACCAATCACGCGCTTCGACACTCCTGCGTGTCGCTCACTTTTCACCAATCACACGCTTTGACACTGCACGTGCAGGTAACTATTGACGCACATATGCTGGTGACGGGTTTTCGCGCGATGAGTGTGGGGTTTTCAGGTGCAAAATCACTCCCTATCAGGCTGTCCACGCGTTCTAACACGAAAGACCACGCTCCTGGCCAGGAGGCCAAATTTAAGTCCCCAAGAAGCCTGAGCACGCTCCCACCTGCCATCGGCTGCTGCCTGACTGCCTGCTGGCCACGTGCCCCACAGTGCTGGTGGGTGGGGGTGGTGGGAGACATGGGTGGGGGCCTGGTGGAGGGTGCCCCTGGTGGATGGGGGTTGGGGGTGGTGGGAGACATGGATGGGGGCCTGATGGCAGGTGCCCCTGCACTGCTGGGGGGTGGGGGTGGTGGGAGACATGGGTGGGGGCCTGGTGGAGGGTGCCCCTGGTGGATGGGGGTGCAGGGGGACATGATCAGGTGTGCAGGGTAGTCCACTGTTTTGTGGGCTGCCTGCAGGGGCCGGGGAGGGTGTACAGGGTACACCTGTGGGGGCCCACCCAGCCTATTCGCATGTGATAATTCCCACGCACCCCTGTGATACACGTACCCTGGCCAATCGCGTGTTGAACTTCCCGCTACCCCTGTAATACACGCACCCTGCCTGTTCGCGTGTGATGATTCCCGCGTACCCCTGTAATACACGTTCCCTGGCCTATCGCGTGTTCTACTTCACGCGTCCCCCTGTAATACACGTTCCCTGGCCCATCGCGTGTTGAACTTCCCGCTACCCCTGTAATACACGCACCCTGGCTGTTCGCGTGTGATAATTCCCGCGTACCCCTGTGATGCACGTTCCCTGGCCTATCGCGTGTTCTACTTCACGCGTCCCCCTGTAATACACGTTCCCTGGCCCATCGCGTGTTGAACTTCCCGCTACCCCTGTAATACACGCACCCTGGCTGTTCGCGTGTGATGATTCCCGCGTACCCCTGTAATACACGTTCCCTGGCCTATCGCGTGTTCTACTTCACGCGTCCCCCTGTAATTCACGTTCCCTGGCCAATCGCGTGTTGAACTTCCCGCTACCCCTGTAATACACGCACCCTGGCTGTTCGCGTGTGATGATTCCCGCGTACCCCTGTGATTCACGTTCCCTGCCTAGTCGCGTGTAGTACTTCCCGCGTACTCCTGATTTGGAGATTGCCCGCTTTGCTTTCCTTGTTTGCCTGCCCTGTGAAGTGGTCCGGGGTTAGCGCAGCCCTTAGCGATGATTTAGCGCTTTTGATGGCTTTTCCGTGCGCGAGGGCGTTCTTGGGGGCGTTACTGGCGCTGCTGCAGGCTCGCTGCGATTCTCTGCGCCACGGCTGTTTTGGGAGCTTGAAATCCATGAATACGCTGTGCGCGGAAATCTGTTTTAGCGCACGTGCCTGGCGCAGACTATCGCAGGCGCACGCTGTGCGCCAGCCGCGTGCGCTACTTGTGCGCTGGATTCTATGAATTACCCTGTTTGTATCTATTCAGTTGTCAGTCTTCTTCCATCCTTCGACAGGAGGTAGCCTAAATAGGCGACCTCTTGTTGACAATACTGAAACTTTTTTAATGATGCCTTATGCCCATGTTCTGCTAAATGAATAAGCAACAACACAGTGCCCTCCTTGCAAGCAACTTCAGAATCAGCAGCTAGAAGCAAATAGTCTACATACTGCAACAACGTGCAAGTAGAAGGCAACTCAAGCGTGTCAAGCTGTTCCTTCAATGCTCTACTATAAATGCTTGGACTCTCAGTGTACCCTTGTGGCACATGAGTAAATGTAAGCGAGAGTCCCCCTAGGGTGAACGCAAAGAAATATCTACTATCAAGTAGCTGAGGCTGGAATCATGGTCAATATTGCAGTAACATCAGGTACAATTGGAAACTGTGGGGCAACAACCTTATTAATAGCGCGTAAGTCAATAATAAAGTGAAAAGGAATCACATTATCCCCTTTTTATACACAGGTTGAATCAGACTATTACACATGCTCCCTGCAATTTCCTCAATCACACCTATGTGTACAAAATCAGAAAAAATACTCTTCAAAGCCTGCTCACCTTTAACCAAAATCTTATATTGCGGAATACGCAGTAATTTAACACCTGGTTTCAATACAATTTTAACTGGTTTAATTTGTAAAATGCCACCGTCATTGTCATTAACTGCCCATAGACATATCGGAACCTTATTCAATTCGGGTGGTAAAGGTCTAGACAAAAATTGTGGAACTGAAGTTTGTTGAGGGGAAATCATTAAATACACTCCATCCAAAGAACAGTAAATTACAGCATTCAATTCTTTCAACAAATTCAATCCCAACAAATTTTCACCACAATTTGTCATCAAAAGAAATGGACATGAATCAGTAAATGGCCCCAGTGAAATCGGTACCGGATGAGAGACCGGACTAACCCCTGGTGTACCAGAGAACCCTACAGAAATGTTACTCTGCACAGACAGGGGAATATCTGGAACTCGTGAATGATCAATAGAACACTTCTGTGCTTCTGTATCTATCAGAAATAGATGCTCCCTATTCCCCACCTTTATTTCAACGTAGGGCCCTTTCTGATTGACGGGAATAGGTACTGGTTCCAGACCCTGCTCCGGGCTGTCCTAACGGAACAGTATATCATCAAATACAAGATCCTTGGAAAAATAGACAGTGGAAGGATTATCAAATATGTTCCCACTATTAACACTATGTTGCTGACTATCCCGTGAAGATGACTGTTGATTCTGAGCGAACTGACTTCTACCAGGACCCCCTATGCCAGGAAGGCCTCTGGATCGTCTACCCATGGCACCATATGTGCTATTTGATCTCTGCTGAAGGATTGGGCATTGTGCTTGCCAATGACCTTCCTGTCTACAATAGGCACATTGGTTCATGTGTACAGGACCCAGTTGCATATTACTCTGTGGTGTAAATCGGCCTCTAAACTGTGTATTCCCACCCGTGGCTCCTCTAGGAGCCTGCTGCAACAATACTCTAGTTTTCAAGTCTCCCTTCTTCTTTTCCACTCTTTCCATCTCTGAATTAACCCTATTTTCATAATACTGGGCCATATGTAATACTTCAGATTGTGATTTTGCTTGCCAAGCACTTTCAGAAGTAATTCTATGTGACTGGATTTCAGGCAATAATCTGCGTACACACTTGTCTACATATAGCCTTTTCCCTGACTCTATACTTAAGTGTTGACCACTAAAGTCTACAAATACTTGCTCAAATCTGTTAAAATACTCAGTTGCACCCTCTGACTTCAATTGTACACAAGCCGTGAACTTGTCCCATATGATTCTTTTCTCGGGAACAAAAGTTTTTAATTTAGCTACTATTCTGTCTGGCATCATTAGTATCACCTGCAGCAGCTTCTCACCAGCATTCCTATCCCCATCTATTCGCACCAAGTTAACCCATGTATCACCCATCCCTGATCATCTACAGTTCTAATCTGCTTCCATAAATCAGCAGGAAAGATCACGGGAAACATCAAATCTATATCACTCAGCATGAAAACTGATGAATGTAAGACAGATTGAATTCCTTTGCAAAATCCTGTTGGATTCTTTCTAATGTCTGGAATTGTTTGTCTAATGTTATTCACTTCCTGTCTAGAAAATGGGACATGAACAAACTGTGAGACATAATGTGCTTCAATAGTAGTGGCTGGTGTGCCTGCTGCGGCATTAGCTGGAATTTCTACTTTCGGAGCAAATGTCGGTGGCACCTCCCTCATCGGCAAATGTAAATTAGGCAAATCTAAACGCTTATTAAGCAACAAAGCTAAATCAAGTGACAAAGTAGTCAAAGCAGTATCGGGCGAGAATGCTCTTTTATAAATGACCATCAAATCTGCGGGACAACAAACCTTTCTCTTCAAAAACTCATCTTTTATATACTCTACCATCACCTGTAACACTTTCCTTTGCATTGCCGGAGCATACTGACTAAACGTGTCATGCACTTCAATGGAAGAAATTGAAATATCCGAAATCCATCTAAGAGCATCTCTTGTGCAAATGTCCATTTCTTCACTCATTGGGTTCAATGGAGGAAGAAATTGCTTCTGCACATATGAGGCTTCCCATCTATTACCATCCAATTAATCTTTCTGTAACCGATGTAGTTCCCTTTTAAACTCAAATGCCTTCTCAACATGCTCATGTACTTTCTCTGCAGTGTCCCTTGAGCGGGGAAGGACATTCAAATCCCTCAACCCCTGTGGGACATTCATGTCCATCAAATCACTCCATATTACTGTTATACCGTAAATGAAATCACATAGCCTGAATGAGATAAATAGTATGTTGGCCAGAAGCAAATCGCATCATGTGACAAACATTGCAAACCGTGAAACCTGAATGTGACCATTGGGAGTCCATTTTGTAGATGCCGGCCATTTTCTTTTTGTTACGCTTTGCAAATATATTCTATGCTTCAGATCCACACACGGAGCAAGGCCACAGCTTCAACTCCGAAAGCTAACGTAGGCAGGAATGTAGAGCCGTGCAGAAATACATTGTTTTCCTCTCATTGAGGCCTTGAAGCCGTGCCTAATCAGTAGCCCAGGTGCCGGTTTGTCTTGGAAACGCTGTTGTAAAAGGCAGTTAAATGTGAGCTATATGCAACTAACAGTGCTCCTTCATGAAGGATGGTATTTTCTCTGCCTCAGAACTGTGTGACCCTTAGCTCATGAGCTACAGCGATCAGATAACATTGGTTGGAATGTCTCCCTGCTAGAACATGATATCTTCCACTGCGCCAGTGCCCTGTGTTCCCCATAACAGAAAACTGTCTCTGCAGCCTTTGCTAGAATATTAATGTTTAGACTGACTGAAGTTACATGCATAGCATACATGCATTCATGTTACTAGCTTGTTTGTCATGTATAAGGGCAGGCCGAATGATATTGTAAAGGATGATGTATTATGTATAAATATATATGACTGCTTTGGCCCTGCTCGCTCTCTCTCATCTCACAGTGTCTGGGAACACACGTCGTGAGGTGTTGAGACCCAGTCGGCAGACTGAGATACTTTATGAATAAACCAGACTTGTTTGGAATTCAAAGCTCACGACTGGCTTGTCATTTAGTATATGGTTATTGTGCCTTTATTCCATATATGGTCTAACAAAGATGGCACCCAAATAGGGACCCTCCTAGTGAGACTCCATCGCATACATTGAAGGGAAGGACGAGTCGAGGACGAGGCTGTCGGACCGGGATCGGAAGGTGTTTGGGGCGCCCCTGCAGAAATGATTAGAGACTCCTCCGCAGATCTGTACACAGCCGATCCCTGAACGACGAGCAGCGGCTAGAGAGCATTGAGGAAAGGGTCCTGGAAGGGAGCAAATTGTGCCAGACACGTGGTTGTGACGATTCTTGGTTGCGCCTGTATACGGGCGAATTGCGTCCTGAGAGACGGATTGATTGATCAGGTGAGTCGTGCCCCGATTCTTAAACATCCTGATATTGGTTGAGTGTTGCACTTGCAAGTACAAACGCCCAGGGTAAGAAGAGGTAAGAGTTAACCATCCCTGGGAAATTGTCTTCGTGTCTAGTGAGTTTTTTTCACTGCGGTAGACAGTCTTTGGAAACTGGCCAGGCCGCACCACCCGAGGGGTTGCCGGCACATGATATGTACATTAAATATGAAATAGGGGCAATGGTGCAGTTTGGCATAGGCAGAGCAGACGTTTATCAGACCTTCAGTGGCCGAATAAGGAGAGCTTCAAACTAGCGCGTATAGAACATTTAGAATCCGTTTTGCTACGAAAAAAGTCCAGACCTGCAGCGTTCGACGTTGTAAGGAACTGGAGGAAGGAAGCAAATCAACGCTTGAAAAGTAGAGAGAAACATGCACATAGACATAAATGAACCATAGAGAAAGCACTAGAGCATGATAAGCAGAAGCAGACAGAAGCCATTAGGAACATGGATAGGGCCATCCAATTAGACATACAGAAAATATATCCTTCCCAAGATTTGCATACATCAGACAAACTGATAAATAAGATACTAAATGAGCAAAGAAATGATCATCCCAGTACTGACCCAGTTGCACCGCCTCCCTATGTATCTCCTCCTGTTGCTATTCTCACGATTCCATCTGCACCTGCAGTAGCCGTCCCATTTGCGCCCATGACATCATTCCCTCCACCTCCTTCAGAGCATGAGTTGTATGCTTTAGCTGGCAGTTCTGCATCAATGGGGCCTGAAAGAGAAAGTATTAGACTGACTCGTAGTACGATTAGCAAGGAACAAAAAGACAAACTGAAACAGTGGGCTGAGACGTATATTGATGATGGCAATGAAGTGGCTGTGCAAAGTTCCATATCTGATCATAGAGGCCTGGGTGAACAGCAGGTATTGTTAGAATATATGGGAGAATACCTTGTTAAAATATGGAGTGATTTGACTAGTACAATGGTACCACAAGAGTTGTGTGATTTGATTGTCCTTTGCAATTTGTGAGATAATGCGGCGAAAATACGAGAACATGTAGGGCGAATATTTGTTTTTAAGCAAGACTTGATCGTTTCCATAAAGAGATAATGAGTAAGCGTGAACCGCAAATGTCATGTGTCCAGAAATGATTTCTCCCGCCGTTGAAACCTGTTAGCGAAGAGATGCGAATTTGTACGCAAGATGTGCTTAGATGGATTACGGATGCCGCAATTTCCCCGATAGAAGTGGATGATACATTTAGTCAATATACATCAGAAATGCAGAGAAAGGTGTTACAGGTTATGGTTGAGTATTTACGGTATGAATTCATGAAGAAGAAGGTTTGTTGTCCTGCTGATTTGATGACGATTTATAAAACAGCATTTTCGCCTGACACCGGAATGGCTGCTTTTTCTCTTGATTTGTCTTTGTTGCCTAATATGGTGCCTCCCACGTTTGTCCCGAAAGTAGGGGTTGCTGCTGATGGAGTGATTCCAGAGCGAACGATAGAAGCCCATTAAATCGCACAGTTTGTACATGTTCCCTTTTCTAGGCAAGAAGTGAACACTATAAAGGAGACAGACCCTGACATTAGGAAAAATCCTGCAGGTTTCTATAAGGAAATTGAATCCGTTTTAAATTCATCTGTTTTTACATTGAGTGACATTGATTTATTGTTCCCTGTGATTCTTCCTGCAGACATATGGAAGCAGATTAGAAGTATAAATGATGCGCCGATGTTAATCGAAACATGGGAAACTTTGATCAGAGTTGATAGTGAGAGAAAGGCTGGGGAGAAACCTCCACAAGTAATTTTAACTTTGCATTCACGAATAGTAGAGAAATTGAAAACTTTAGTGCCTGAGAACAGAATAGTTTGGGATAAATTGACTGCTTGTCTACAAGGCAAATCGGAAGGAGCGACAGATTTTTTTAACCAGTTTGAAGATATATTTGCAGATTTTAGTGGTCAAGATCTAAGCACCGAACCTGGGAAGAGATTATTCGTTGATAAGTTTGTGTGAGGATTGTTACCGGAAATTCAGACATTAATAATGACATCTGAAAGTGCATGGCAAGCACAATCACAAAGTGAAGTATTACATACAGGACAATATTATGAGAACCGACTAAATTCAGAAAAGGATAAGGAAATAAGGAAGAAAGGAGATTTGAAACCAGAGTGTTACTGCAGCAGGTAGCCAAAAATAATAGAGGTGGCGGGAACGCACCGTCTGGAGTCCAATTTGCATTATCATCCAACATGCAAGGGGGTCCAATAGGTATACATCAATGTTCCTATTGCAGACAAGAAGGCCATTGGCAAGCACAGTGCCCGCAATTACAGTATAGAAATGGGACTATTTAGAGAAGACCGTTTAGAGGTCGTCCAGGAATAGCGGGCTAGAAGAGAAATCGGATGTAGCCATAATTTCAGGATAATCAGGTTAATCAGAATCAAAAACAGAATGCCATGAATGGTGGAAATGTTTTAGATAATCCCTCCAATGCATATTACTCTGGAGACTTTACATCTGATGATGTACTGTTCCCCTAGGACAGCCCAAAACAGGGTTTGGAACCAGTACCTATTCCCGTTGAGCAGAAAGGGCCCTACGTAGAAATGAAGGTAGGGAATAGGGAGCACATTTTTCTAGTAGACACAGGTGCACAGAAATGTTCGATCGACCACCAGCGGGTTCCAAATATACCACTGTCAGGGCATAGAAATGTCTCAGTAGGGTTCTCAGGTACGCCAGTAATTAGTCCAGTTTCACAACCAGTGCTAATCACACTGGGTCCATTTGCTAAATCTTGTGCATTTGACAAATTGCGATGAGAATTTGTTGGGATTAAATCTATTGAAGAAATTTAATGCAGTAATTTATTGTTCTCCTGATGGAGTGTACTTGACGATTTCACCACAACAAATTCCCGTATCGCAATTTGTATCTCTGCCATTACTGACTGAATTGAGTGAAGTGCCAACTTTTATATGGGCAGTGAACGATAATGACGTAGGATGTTTCAAAGTAGAACCAGTAAAAATTATTTTGAAGGAAGGAATTACATTAGCGCGTATTCCGCAATACAAAATTTCAAGTGTAGGTGTAAGAGCATTGAAATACATTGTGTCAGATTTAATTGCTAGAAATCTAGTTGAAGAGATTTCTGGTAGTATTTACAATAGCCTGATTCTTCCAGTTTACAAGAAAGGTGGGAATGAAATCCCTTACCGTTTTATAATTGATTTACGTGCGGTGAACAAAGTAGTAGATCCCCAATTCCCATTAGTCCTTGATGTGACCACGATTTTAACTATGATTCCAGCTTCTGCATCACACTTCAGCGTCATTGACTTGAAAAACGGGTTCTCTAGTATTCCCGTTCATCCAGACAGCAGATATTTGTTTGCATTTACATTAGGAGGGCGCTCATTCACATTCACACGTATTCCACAAGGTTACACTGAGAGTCCAAGTAGTTACAGTAGAGCATTGAAGGAACAGCTAGATATGCTAGAATTACTGACAGGTTGCATATTATTGCAATATATTGACGATCTGCTTCTAGCAGCAGATTCAGAGGACATTTGCAAAGAAAGCACTGTCACACTATTGGCACATTTAGCGGCACACAGTCACAAGGCATCATTGAAGAAATTCCAGTATTGTCAAGAGGAGGTGGCCTATTTGGGCTACCTCCTATCGAAGGAGGGTAGAAGATTGACACCAGAACGCATAGAAAGCCTCTCTGATATGCCTATTCCAAACATGCAAAAGGAAGTCAGGGCTTTAATTGGCATGGCCTCATATTGTAGGCAGTGGATTGCTAATTTGTCTATGATTGTGAAACCCATAGTGGCATTGACAAGGAAGGATGTTACCTTACCTTTGCCATGGAACATGGAGTATCAAAAATCTTTTGACCTGCTCAGAGCTGCGTTATGCTCAGTTCTGGTTTTGGGCATGCCAAATTATGAGAAGTGTTTTATGTTATTTGTACATGAAAATGATGGATGTGCTTCGGCTGTTTTGACTCAGGAACACAGGGACAGAAATAGACCATGCGGTTATTTCTCTTCCACATTGGATCCTGTTGCATGTGCTTTGCCACGTTGCTTGTGAGCTGTTGCTGCAGCTACCGGGTCAGTAAAACAAACCGAGGAGATGGTCTTAGGTCAGTCTTTAACCGTTATGGTACCCCATGAAGTAGACATTCTTCTAAATAGAACGCAGACGCAACATTTCACATCCGCCCGACTAACGAGGTATGAAATCATCCTATTTGCACTGCATATTCAAATTAAGAGATGTTGCGCTTCAAATCTGGCTGAGTTATTGCCTCCTCCGAGTGAAAAAGGGAGTGAGAAACGATTATCACATGATTGCTTAATTATTACTGAGCAAGAGACAAAAGGAAGAATTGATTTAAACGATACGACCCTGAAAGAGACAGATGGAGAACTGTTTTGTGATGGCTCTTGTTTTAAATTACCAAATGGCATATCAACTGCTGCTTATGCCATTACTACACTGAAAACTATTGTAGAGAGCAAACGAATCCCATATAACTCAGCACAAGCTGCAGAAATAATAGCGTTAGCCAGAGAATGTGAAATTTCTGAAAACCTTAGTGTGAATATATACAGTGATAGCCAATATGCTTTTGGGGTAGTCCACACTTTTGGCCGCTTATGGGCTGAAAGGGGCTTTCTGACATCAGATGGAACTACGATACAATATGGCACTTTGATAGTGAGACTGTTGTCAGCACTTGCGCTTCCCAAGCGATTTGCAATAATGAAATGCAACACACATAAAAAGATAACATGTAATGTAGGAATGGGGAACGCCACTGATTTGTACACAAAAATGTATGTTGAAACAACAGAGAGGGTGTCCTGCATGATAGAGGATGGAATTGAGACAGTTAAAGAGATACAAGCAGAAGCCACTCCTGAGGAAATAAAACAATGGTCCGAGGGTCCAGCAGAATTAGATCCCGAGGGTTGTTGGGTAGACAAAGAAAATAATAGATGGATGTTGCCAAATGCATATGGTATGGCAATGGTTACCATGGCCCATAGTTCAAAACATATATATGCAAAATAGATGTCTCAGCACCTTGATTCTGTATGGTACAATGGCACCATTAAGAAAACTGCCAAGAGATTGGTTCAGAATTGGATGACTTGCTTACAACATAACATCGGAAAAGGGACAGTGACACCAGTAGGACGTTTTGGTCCTCCCTCTATGCCATTTGAGGTCATCCATTTTGACTTCATAGAAATGGAGAGATGCCACAACTATAAATATGTCCTTGTAGTTGTCTGTGCATTTAGTAAATGGTTTGAGGCCTACCACTTGAAAGATTGTTCAGCTATGTCAACAGCGAAATCCATGTTAAAGGAATATTTTCCCCGTTTTGGGCTACCCCGTGTCATATGGTCAGACAATGGCCCACATTTAATAGCGGCTGTGATATTACAGATTTGTGCAGTCCTCCGAATCGATAAACGATTCCATTGAGCTAGATACCCGATGAGTGCCGGTCTGGTAGAACGCCAAAACGGTATCTTGAAAAATAAGTTGCCCAACATATGTGCCGAAAGCAATTTGAAATGGGCAGATGCATTACCACTAGCTTTGTTGTGTATGTGCCCGTCTGTGTAGGCAAGGACTTCTCTCACCATACGAAATAGTTATGGGGAGACCAGCCAATGTCTGAAATGTGCCACGTCTGAGAAAATTGAAGGATGTTGAATACCCGTTACTCACTGATTATTGTAGACAATTGACTCAAAACTTGCGTTTGATTCATCAGCAGGTACAGGAGGCTCTTCCTGTCAGATATACGGTCCCAGGACATTTTCTGCAACTGAGAGATTGGGCCCTTGTGAAAAACTTTGAAAGAAAACCTTTGCTTGCACTGCGTTGGAAGGGACCGTACCAGGTGCTTCTGGCCACGCAGACTGCAATTCGAGAGAACGGTCAAAGCATTGAATCCATGCAACACACATGAAAAGAATCCTGTTTCCTTTGCCATATGAGAAAGAGACTGATAATCCTGACGTCAAGAGTAAACCAGCTGTGATCTATCACAAAGACATCAGCGAAATTCAGCCGTAACTACTTCCTAAACCCGAGAAGGGACCTGGGGAGATTGCAACAAAAAAGTAAACATCAGATTGACCTCAACTTTGCTTGTCTGCTGAATCATCATTACTGATTGCATCACCTGTTGGCACTGTTTCTGCATCAAACAACAACAGTGCATTGTTCATCGATCACACTGTACCTGGAGCTTTAAGGTACAATCTGCATTCACAAAATCGGAAGTAATCAGCAGCCTTTGTTTCTAGCTCACAGACGGAGCTAGAAATGGAGGCCTAGGGAAAGCGAGTGAATGAGCTGTATCGGATGAGAGCTCTGACATGTGATTTCCCAGTGCTATCATTGAAAGTGAAGGGCTTTGCAACCTAGCATGAAGAAGCAGATGCAAAAGGTACTGACACTATGAAAAATTGATATTGATACTTGCTCCTGCCTTTTTGGAGCTATTGAGGTAAACACCAGCTTGCTGCCATCTTAAGCAGGCTGAACTGAACTTTTTTGCGCTTTGATGACTACACGTGTGTTGCCGTGGAGAAATGTTTTTTCCGGCGAACGCTGAGGAACCTTTCTTGAAATAAGCTTTACAGATCATGCCTGTATTCGCTTCTGCTGCCACCTGCACGGATGCTGTCGTTGATAGAACCATAGACACTGACATTGAATCTGCTCCAAGAAAGACCTGGTCTACAAAGACTAGCCTGCTCCTGATCGTTATATCTATCTGCATTGTATCTACCCTAATCCCAATGTATTGGTACTTGGAAACTATGCATCCCATGAACACCTTATTGCCAACTGTCAATGCTCCCACTATGAATACCCCAGCTCATGTGCTTTCTTACACTCTTCCGTCTCGAGATGTGAAACACAGAAAAGGTTATGATAACAATACTATATTGTTGATTATGAATATGACCCATGCTATCTTGAATAATTCCAATTGCTGGGTGTGTTCACATTTACCCCAGCATGGGGAAAGAGGAATGGGTTCATATATACATCCTTTACCCATTAGTACTGCCTTTTATGCATCATTAAGAGCTCTATTTTTTGGAAGATGGAATGATAGTGCCACTGATAACTTTGACAGAACGAACATAATTGAATTTGAAAGATTGCTATTAACACCGCTGTGTTGTTCTGTGTTTACAAACAAGAGCAAAATGAACACTGTATCGACCAGTGCCATTGATAGACTCTCTAGGCCTTACCAGTCCTTAATTACTTTCAAAATGGCTCCAGTTGGTAACAAAGATGCAATGCCCCCCTCCTGTACTATTAATAATAGTCCACATTCTGTTCCATTTTGCTTATGGAAAAAAGGTTCCCACCCAGTGGGAACATTTACTAGATGCATGAATACTGCTGTACTTGAACACAAAGAGAAACCATTATATATAGGAGGTTCTGTCTATGTTGAGTGTGGAGACGAAGCTTATCATGGTTACCTAGAAACTGTGAAGGTACCTGTTTGAAAACAGAATCAAAATATCTAGGCTGAGTACCCCTAAAGGAAATACACCGAACACAGGTTACAAAGGAACATACAAAGTACTTTATTTTATACTGAATCCAGTTACAAAAACAGAGCAAAATCAGATAGCTATCGGCCCTCAGTACAACACAACGAACTCCAGCGTGGTTCAGTGTGTTCAGTGAGAGACGTTGTACATTAGAATGCATTCGCTTTTTATACATTTGGTGGGCACGATGTCCAGCTCCACTTCGGGTTAATATTCCTTTTAATACATCACCGATCTAGGGTTCGTGCCAAGTCTCAAACAACCGGATATAACTGGGTTGCCTTTAATACATGTATCAACAAGCCTATGCAATAACTGTGTATTCTAAGATTTTCCATGTAAGCCTTCTCAAACATTAATACAATGTAGTTAAACAGATGTTCTACGTTCAGTATTTGAATACATTGTCCTAACATATGCTCGTGGATTAGTTTCATTGCACGAGTAATCCTTCTACACATAGTTCAACGAAGGACAAGGTCTCAGTTCACGACCTCAACGAGTGGCCTGCAGACAAGTTACACATTAGCTATTTACAGAGGTCAAGACGGCCATGTTGTATTCTGGAATGACATCGTCCACCAATTTAACTCACAGGGTGACTTTTACACAACTAATCCTAAAATGGCGGTTTGACCTAAAATGGCGGCTTACATGGATTTAAGGTCAGGACCTTGCAACACGAATTTCTTTCGCAAGCGACTTTCGAGCAGCTTGGCGTAGGCCAATATTAATATATTTATTACAATAGGAGGCACGATATACTTTCTCTTTCGACAAACCGTCCTTTTGGCCTATGCCAAGTGCTAAAAACTACTTTGGATCTCCTTGCAAATAACTCCATGCATCATCATCTATGCACCCTGAATCCCTATCGGAAATATCTATTGCCATTAGGTCATTTGCTACAATATCCTTCAACACATATTCTTTGGAAGTTTTATCCGTGGCATACACTTTATGTCCTATCGGACCTATCGCTTGTGCGCAACATCCCCCTAGCATCGAACACATACCAGGTAGACACTGAATAGAGCAACAAAGAAACAACAGGATTTCCAAAATAATGAGTAAAACCGAAAGTACCTTCCAACCCCAAGATCGCAAGAAGTCCCAGAACCAAGCGCTTAGATCCCAGTTTCCCTCGGGAACATGCACTTCAGAACTAAGGACGTGCAGATTCTGTATTGCCTTGAAGATAGTTGGGGAGGAATCTGGTACGAAAACACTACAAGTGGACCCCACTAATTTGCACACTCCACCACGCTCAGCTAGAATGACATCTAATGCCATTCGGTTTTGAAGTGCTACTAATCTTATCGCCTTTTGTTCTAACGTCATATTATAGAGTATGTCCATGGTCCGGTTGATGGTTCTCTCCAGTACTCTCGCTAGTTTTCTGAATTCGCTATCTGCCCCCAAAATGGCACAACTGATTTAGCTATATCTCCCAAAATTTGTGCTGGGGTGTCACCATTCTCGTCCCGCCGTGGACGAGCCTTCGAAACTTCTTTTGTACTAGCTATAAACACCCAAGGATACAGGATCCCTAAATAGCAGATTCCCTGCCAATCCCTGGGCAACCATGGGAATGCTACATTACCGCAGACAAAGTAGACAGGTTCGCCTACATACAAAGGTCTGTTTTCCCCAGTCAAAATTTCAACGTTGGCACCCCCTAGAAAATTTCCCATTGACTGAGTTCCATTCCTCTGTATGCAAAAAGAAACTGAATCAGGGCTATGGTTAACAGTGTAAGAAGGAGGCATGGCATCCTTATTGCCTATTGGAGCCATCTTAAAAGAAATCAAAGATTGGAAAGGACGAGACAGTTTATAAGAAGGCCTAATAGAAGCAACATTCGGTTTACTCCTATTTGCAAAAAGCGAGCATCCCAGCGGAGTCAAAACACGTTTCTCAAAACTATTCAAATTGGTGCCATCAAAGTTCCCTGAGATGCTATCATTCCATCGGCCAAAGAACATTGCTCTAAGAGAAGCATAGCAAGCAGTTGTCAATGGTAAAGGATGAATATACCAACCTAGCCCCTTATCCCCGTGTTGCGGTAAATGTGAGCAGACCCAACATTAAATTTATTAATAATGGCATGTGTAGCATTCATGTTAAGCAGTAAAGTGTTATTGTGGTACCTTTGTCTGTACTGAGAATCCCTAGGGGATAGAGTATGCAAATGTACAAAGGGAGTAGGAACAATAGGTGCAGTTTCAGTAGGCAACAAAAGTTCTAAAGAGTGAGTTTCCTCGAGGTACCACAATCCTAAGACAGCGACTATTAAAAAAACAAATATCATTATAAGAATACAGCAATACATTTTCGGGGCCCAGGCATTTTGTCCATTGTCCCGGTTGGTCACCCCCTTATTTACAAGTCCCATACAAGCAGTAGCGATGGCGGGCATCGGGGCATCATAGTCTTCAAACAGACACTCCAAAGTTTGTTGCTGGCGACCTCCCGCTCGAGCGACTTCTTAGTCCTTCCACAACCCTAGCCAACAGAATCCCCTTTCTCAAATTTGGGCAAAAAGCAAGCCTTCGATGACTCCTTTCCTTCTCCGAATGCACAGCCGAACCATGCCGTAAGTCTATCAGATGCACAGCAAAACCGTGCCGTAAGTCTATCTTTGTGGTCGTAGATTATATCGTACTTTTCCTGGTACTGATTGATCCGGAAACAATATGTTGTCACTTCCTGCTGAAAGCAACGTGTCGGAGGCAACTGAAGGGGCTGAATTCGAAACAGCAGTTTCCGGGTGCAAAATTAGTGGAGAGTGCGGAGACAAAATGGCAACTTCTCCAAGCCTCCTGGGCTCAGAGAGATTCTCCGACACACTCTCAGTGACACTTACTGCTTTGGGATCATTGGTTGCAGTGTCAGCCAGGGGTTCTGTTTCTTCTGTAACGTGCAGCACAGGGTGAGGAAGTTTCTTGATGTGGGACGTGTGGATCCAGTTCTTTCGCCCAGCGACCCGCACCGCTGTCTGGGTGACCAACAGGACTTGGAATGGGCCACGCCAGCCAGGCGCGAGGCAAGAGGTGTGCTCAAATGATTTGACGAGCACCCAACTCCCAGGCCGTATGCCGTGGCCCGGGCCCTCGTATCGCACAGGTAAAGCTTCTCGTACATGGTGATAAATCAAATACAAGTTTTTAGTCAATTGGCTACAATAATCTGAAAGTAGTACATTTTCAACATTTCTTAACGAGTTACATTTAGGAAGGTTCCAAATATTGGCAGGTCTCCCTATTACCACTTCAAATGGAGAGAGCCCAGTCTTAGTTTGAGGGGTTGTGCGCATAGATAACAACACGATCAGTAAGTCGTCCGGCCATTTTAGTTTGGTGCCGGCACACGTCTTAGCGAGCTTGTTCTTGATGATACCGTTGTGTCTTTCCACTAGTCCAGCGCTCTGAGCATGTCTGGCCGAATGGAACCGTTTGTCAATTCGTAATGCTGTACAAATCTGTAGAATTACAGCGGCGACAAAATGTGGACCATTGTCCGACCCGATAACTCTTGGCAAACCGAACCGTGGAAAGTATTCTTTTAACATGATTTTTGCAGTAGTCATAGCTGTAGCATCTTTAACAGGGAAAGCCTCAACCCATTTACTAAAAGCACAGATAACCACCAGTACATATTTCTTATTATCGCATCGTTCCATTTCAATAAAATCAAAGTGGATCACTTTAAAGCGGACAGAGGGTGGCCCAAAACTACCCCTTGGAGTTACTGTCCCCTTTCCCACGTTGTGTTGCAGGCAAATCATGCACTCGCGGACGTAGCGCTGGACAATTTTCGAAATGTCATTTACCCAAACCTTCTCTAACATTTTTGTCATTTTCTGGGCACATACATGCGTAGGACCATGGGCCATGATGACCATCATCATGACATACGCGTCAGGGAGTAGCCATTTCCCTTCTACTATGTCCACCCAACACCCGTCATCATCAAGTTTCCCCAAGCCTTCAGCCCACCTTTTGGATTCTTCTAACGTGGCATCAGCTTGGATATCCCGTACAGACCCAACACCCTCATCTATCGTATAAGCATCTACAGATTCCCTTGAAACATACCTCTCCGTAAGGAGATCGGTAGCAGTTTGCCTAGCTATCTGATCAGCGAAAGCATTCCCTTTCCCTATATCATCTGCAATCTTTTGATGTGCTGCACATTTCATAACTGCTAACTGAGTAGGGAGCACAAGCGCTGAGAGTAGTTGTACTATTAGGGAGCCATGTTGAATTTTGGTGCCATGCGAAGTTAGGAACCCTCTCTCTGACCAAAGTCTCCCAAAGTTGTGGACCACCCCAAAGGCATAATGCCTATCAGTATATATATTTACTGAAAGCCCTTTGGAAAGTTCACAAGCTCAGGTCAATGCTATAATCTCTGCGGCCTGCGCAGAATTATGCGTGATTCTCTTAGTTTCCACAACCGTGCTCAATGTAGTGATTGCATAAGCAGCTGTGCATGTACCATCCGGAAGTTTGAAGCAGGAGCCATCACAAAACAGCTCTCCTTGCGGATTATCCAAGGGAGTATCTTTCAAATCAATTCTATCCTTTGTCTCTTGTTCGGTCGTATACAAACAATCATGTGGCACTTCATCGCCGCAAGTAGTATCTTGCGGGAAAGGTAGGAGTTCAGCCGGATTAAGAACACAACACCTCTTAATTTGAATGTGAGGAGCAAACAAGATCAATTCATATCTTGTCAACTATGCATAAGTGAGGTGTTGCGTTTGAGTTCGGTTCAGTAGAACATCTACAGAGTGAGGCACCATCAGAGTTAGATCATGGCCTAGGACCATTCCCTCACTCTGTTTTACAGACGTGGCAGCGGCAGCGACAGTGCGCAAACATCTTGGCAAAGCGCATGCTACAGGATCAAGGGCGGAAGAAAAGTAACCGCTAGGCCTAATTATCCCTCCATGTTCCTGCGTTAATACAGCCAAAGCACATCCATCACATTCATGCACAAACAACACAAAGGTCTTTTCATTGTTTGGTGTGCCCAAAACTGGTGCAGAGCATAATGCAGTCTTAAGCAACTCAAACGACTGCTGGTGTACCGCGTTCCATGGCAATGGCGAAGAAATGCCCTTCTTCGTCAAAGCCAACATCGGTTTGATCACTAGTGAAAAATTCAGGATCCACAACCTACAGTAAGAAGCCATACCTATCAAGGCTCTAACTTCCTTCTGTGTATTTGGGACAGACATACCGGAAATGTGTTTTATTCTTTCAGGTGTCAATCTTCTTCCCTCCTTTGACAGGAGATAGCCTAAATAGGCGACCTCCTGACAACAATATTGAAATTTCTTAAGCAAAGCTTTGTGACCATGCTTAGCTAAATGGATAAGTAATAACACAGTGGCCTCCTTACAGGCACTCTCAGAGTGAGCAGCTAGAAGCAAATCATCAATGTACTGAAGCAAAGTACAGGTAGAGGGCAATTCAAGGGTATCAAGTTGTTCTTTCAAAGCCCTACTATAAATGCTAGGACTCTCTGTGTACCCTTGAGGTGCACAAGTAAATGTAAACGAGCGTCCCCCTAAGGTGAACGCGAACAAATATCTGCTATTCTTGTGTATAGGAATACTAAAGAACGCATTCTTTAAGTCCACAACACTAAAGTAAGTAGCTGTAGCTGGAATCATGGTTAGGATTGTCGTTACATCAGGCACAATTGGAAATTGTGGTGCCACAACTTTATTAATGGCATGCAAATCAATTATGAAACGGAATGGAATTACATTATCGCCTTTCTTGTACAGGGGTAAAATCAGACTGTTACTCAAACTTCCTGAAATTTATTCACTCACCCCGCGATGCACAAAATCGGAAACAATACATTTCAAAGCTCGCTCGCCCTCAACCGAAATCTTATACTGGGGAATGCGTGGCAGCTCAATTCCATGTTTCAAGACTATTTTGACAGGTTCAATCTGGAAAACACCAACATCATTGTCGTCGACAGCCCACAAGCTCTCTGGTACATCAATGAATTTTGGAGGCAAAGGTCTAGTCAGAAAATTCCCGTGATGAAATCAACAAGCGCACTGCATCAGAAGAACAATACATCACTGCATTTAATTCTTTTAACAGATTCAACCCCAGCAAGTTCTCTCCGCAATCCGAAGTCAAAAGAAATGGACAATGGTCCGTAAAGGGACCCAAAGAAATAGGCACCGGCATCGAAACCGGACAAACAACTGGTGTACCAGAAAACCCTACAGAAACATTGGTGTGCCCTGACAGTGGAATGTTTGGAACCCGTGAACGATCAATGCAACACTTCTGTGCTCCAGTGTCTATCAAAAACTGATGTTTCCTATTTCCCACCACCATTTCAACGTAGGGACCTTTCTGATTGACGGGAATAGGTGTAGGTTCCAAGCCCTGCTTCGGGCAATCCTAACGAAACAGAACATCATCAAAAGGAAGCTCTTCAGATAAATATGCAGCGGAAGGATGATCAAATATGTTCCTGGTGTCCACACTCAGAGTCTGATTGTCCTGCAAAAAAGGTTGCTGAGGGTCCTGTGTAAACTGACCTCTAACAGGGCCCCCTACACCCGGACGACCTCTGGATCGCCTACCCATATTGCCGAATGTATTATTTGACCTTTGTAGAAGGACGGGGCATTGTGCTCGCCAATGACCCTCTAGACGACAATAAGCGCACTAGTTAATGTTCACAGGATCCAAGGGCACATTCCCCTGCGGGACATACTGACCTCTAACCTGAGAACTATCCCCTCTGGGGCCCCTAACAATTTGCTGTAATAGCACTTTAGTTTTTAAATCGCCTTTCCGTTTTTCAATCCTATCCTTTTCATTATTGAAACGGTTCTCGTAGTACTGAGCCATGTGCAGTACTTCTGATTGTGATTTCGCCTACCAAGCGCTCTCAGAAGTCATAATTTGTGACTGGATGTCAGGCAGCAATCCACATACAAATTTGTCCACAAATAATCTTTTCCCAGACTCTGTGCCTAAGTATTGTCCACTGAAATACGAGAATACCTGTTCGAACTGATTAAAGAACTTGTTAACACCCTCAGACTTTCCTTGGAAACAGGCCATAAGCTTGTCCCAAATAATTCTCTTTTCGGGAATTATGGTTTTTAATTTAGCAACGATTCTGTCAGGCAAAGTTAATATCACCTGAGGCGGTCTTTCACCGGAACCAGCTGGCCTTTCCCCATCAAGTCTAGTCATATTCACACATGTATCTCCCAACCCGGGTACGTCGTCGATAGTTCTAACTTGTTTCCATAAATCTACGGGCAGGAGTACAGGAAACAACAAATCAATGTCACCTAGGGTGAACACTGAGGACTGCAAAACGGACTCTATCTCTTTATAGAACCCTGTCGGATTTTTCCTAATATCAGGAATAGATTGTCTAATGGTGTTCACTTCCTGCCGTGAAAACGGGACGTGAACAAACTGTGATACATAATGCGCAGGAATGTTCACAGCAACTATATTATGTGCAGGATCAGCCACAATCTCAACCTTCGGGACAAATGTCAGAGGAACCTCTCTCATAGGCAACTGAGAAGTAGGTGACTCTGAACCCTTACTAAGCAATAGAGCCAAGTCGAGCGCTAAAGCAGTCGAAGAAGTGTCAAGTGAAAAAGCTCTCTTATAAATGCTCAATAACTCTGTGGGACTACTAATCTTCCTCTTTACACACTCATCCTGCAGGTACTCTACCATTACCTTTATCACTTTCCTCTGCATTTCTAGCGTATATTGAATGCATGTGTCATATACCTCAACTGGAGTTATCGGTATGTCTGAAATCCATCTAATCGCGTCTTTCTTACAAATTCGTGTTTCTTCAGATATCGATTTACGACACGGAAGGAACCTTTTCTGTACATACATATTTTCCTCTTCGTCATCCTCATTCTGTAACTTTTCTAACTCCTTTCTATACCCAAACAACCTCTCGACATGCTCATTTACCTTCTCCACAGTGTCCCTAGAAAGCGCTAGAGTATTTAGATCCCTTAACCTTGCGGAAAATCTGCATTATTTAATCTTCCCCACATTATACATAACTGAATCCCTAAACCTTCAATAAAAACATTTTTCTCAGGAAAATTATCCGCATTACAAAGTGTGGCAAAAACGCTAGCTTGATCATCCTTCTCCATACAATGCTTAGCCCATGCAATTAACTCACGTTTCTTCTCCGGTGGTACGGTATTGCGAGTGACAACCTTTGTTCCTGTACCTCGATCGATTACAAGCGGCTCAGGACCACTTGGAAGAGAGGGAGCAGGCATATTTGATGGAGATACTGTAACTGGTGCGATAAAAAGAGGTGCAGGAGCTGGAGGAAGGGGAACATTAGGCGGAGCAAGAACAACGGGAACAACAACAGGTAGAGCAGGAATAACAGGAGGAAGAGGCAAAGCAGCAGGAAGAGGAACATACGGAGGTGGCACAGAGGCACCAGGCCTTCGTTCATTTAATTTTTTGTCAATAAACTCATCAGAAATATGAAGATCTTTAGAAGGATAGATTTTCTGAATAGCGAGTGAAAAAGCCCTATCCATATTTTTAGTCGCCTCAGACTGTTTGTCCTGATCATATAACAACGCTTTTTCAGCGTTCGTTTTATGGCGGCGTGCATGTTTCTCTCTACTTTTAAGTTGTTGCAACGCTTCTTTTTTCCAATTCTGCAAAACATCAAATGCTGCAGGTCTAGTTTTTTTCTTTAATAAAATTGAGTCTAAATACTCAATGCGAGGGATTTCAAAACTACTATTGATTGGCCACTGAAGTTCGGAGGCATGTCTGGTTTGTCTGTGCCAAATGTCATTAAATACTATACTTCCAATGCCATGCTTACAGTACATAGTACATGCCGGCGACCCCTCCTGTGGTGCGGGATGGCTAAATTCCAAAGATTGTCTATCACTGCGGAATAATGCCCTAAAGCAGGTAGACAATTTCCCAGGCATATCTCAAATTCTTGGTGTTACCTGGTCAATAATTGTGTCTGCAGATACAATGCACCAAAATTCAAATTGTCAGGGTTAAATTAAGAATCAGGTCACGACTCACCTGACTAAACCTAAAGAGGTCCGATCGGATTTCTAAGAATCTTACCTAACTAATCTTACCTTGTGTATGGTGATTTCGGCAAATCTGCTCGCCTCGATAAGTGGACCCTCGTCAAGATGCCGTCTCGGATCACATGCTTATCGTCCAAGGATCGGGTCGTGCAGCGCTTCTGAAGTGTTGCGTCTCGTTCAGGGGGCCCCTTATGTCACACCGTCCGATCCCGGTCCGATAGCGTGCGTCAACCTTCAACAATCCGGCATCAATCTTGAGGGTCACTATTCGGGAGCCAACTGTGAAAACAGAATCAAAATATTGAGGCTGAGTACCCCAAAAGGAAATACACCGAACACGAGTTACAAAGGAACATACAAAGTACTTTATTTTATACTGAATCCAGTTACAAAAACAGAGCAAAATCAGATAGCTATCAGTCCTCAGTACAACACAACAAACTCCTGCGTGGTTCAGTGTGTTCAGTGAGAGACGTTGTACATTAGAATGCATTCACTTTTTATACATTTGGTTGGGCACGATGTCCAGCCCCACTTCGGGTTAATATTCCTTTTAATACATCACCGATCTAGGGTACGTGCCAAGTCTCAAACAACCGCATATAACTGGTTTGCCTTTAATACATGTATCAACAAGCCTATGCAATAACTGTGTATTCTAAGATTTTCCATGCAGGCCTTCTCAAACATTAATACAATGTAGTTAAACAGATGTTCTACGTTCAGTATTTGAATACATTGTCTCAACATATGCTTGTGGATTAGTTTCATTGCACGAGTAATCCTTCTACACATAGGTCAACGAAGGACAAGGTCTCAGTTCACGACCTCAACGAGTGGCCTGCAGGCAAGTTACACATGATCTATGTACAGAGGTCAAGATGGCCATGTTGTATTCTGGAATGACATCGTCCACCATTTTAACTCACAGGGTGACTTTTACACAACAAATCCTAAAATGGCGGTTTGACCTAAAATGGCGGCTTACATGGATTTAAGGTCAGGACCTTGCAACACGAATTTCTTTCGCAAGCGACTTTCGAGCAGCTTGGCGTAGGCCAATATAAATATATTTATTACAATAGGAGGCACGATATACTTTCTCTTTCGACACCTTTTATTTAGGGATACTATTACCTGGTGTATTCCTCGCCAAAACTTCTGAAATACCAAAAATATCTAGATCTCAGCCACAACGAGATGATACTGCTGGGCACATTTTTTGAGACATAGCAAAATCCTTTATACCTTTCTGGGGACAAGCAATAAACTCATAGAATATCAGAAAACTGTCTAGGGTGTTAGAGAGAACAATTAATGGAACCACTGAAATACTTTACAATATGACACTGGAACAAAAAGAAATCTGGTTAGTTGCACTTCATTATAGAATGGTTCTTGACATTGTTGTGGCTGACCGTGGAGGTGTATGCAAATTAGTGGGATCAGTATGCTGCGTATTTGTAAGTGACTCCTCCCCTACAATATTTGAAGCAATTAAGAAATTACACGTCCTAAATTCTCAAATTCATATTCCCACAGGTGGCTTAAATTCACGGTTCTGGGAACTGTTACGATCCTGGGGATGGAAGCTAATTGTAATTTTTGTTATGATATTCAGTATCCTCATATTCTGCTGTTGCTGTAGACAATGTTTGCCAGCCATTTGCTCCACAATTACAAGTAAATGTGTACAGACAATTAGTACAAAGATGGTGAAGCCCACACCTCATATGATAACTGATCGGCTCAAACATGAAAATGAGATAATCAAAGTGTTTATGTCAATTAATATTTCTGATGATGATGGTGATAGTGACATGGGTAGTTCGGAAAGTGACACTTGGTCTGATTAGGATGCAATGTTTGGATGATGATGACAATGGCTTATGGCCAAAAGGAGGGTTTGTTATACCGTTAATGAAATCACATAGCCCGAATGAGATAATTAGTATGTTGGCCCAAAGAAATCGCATCATGTGACAAACATTGCAAATCGTGAAACCTGAATGTGACCATTGAGAGTCCATTTTGTAGATGCCGGCCATTTTCTTTTTGTAACGCTTTGCAAATATATTCTATGCTTCAGATCCACACAGTGCGAGGCCACAGCTTGAACTCCGAATGCTAACGTAGACAGGAATGTAGAGCCGTGCAGAAATACATTGTTTTCCTTTCACTGAGGCCTTGAAGCTGTGCAAGAGCCGTGCCTAATCAGTAGCTCAGGTGCCGGTTTGTCTTGCAAACGCTGTTGTAAAAGGCAGTTAAATGTGAATTATATGCAACTAACGGTGCGCCTTCACGAAGGATGGTATTTTCTCTGCCTCAGAACTGTCTGACCCTTAGCTCACGAGCTGCAGCGAACAGATAACGTTGGTTGGAATGTCTCCCTGATAGAACATAGCTTCCACTGCGCCAGTGCCCTGTGTTGCTCATAACAGAAAACTGTCTCTGCAGCCTTTGCTATAATACTAATGTTTAGACTGATTGAAGTTACATGCATAGCTGTCAATTACTGAACCCTAGCTTGTTTGTCATGCATAAGGGCAGGCCGAATGATATTGTAAAGGATGATGTATTATGTATATATATGACTGCTTTGGCGCTGCTCGCGCTCTCTCATCTCACGGTGTCTGGGAACACCTTCTATCAATATAGTCTGTTCGGGAATACTTTCTTGGACAGAAATTGCAACTAAAACAGCTGATTCTTCATGTTCTTCTATATATTTCTTAGCCCATGCATACAATTCTTTTTTTCTAGCTTTAGATACTGTACCACGAGTCACTATTCTTGACTCAGCTCCCGCCCCTTCAACCGCTACAAGTGGAGCAGAACCACTTGGTAAAGAAAGTTCAGACAAATCTTGTACAATAGGTAGCAGAGATACTACCGCTAGCAGTGGAGACAGAATTAAGGGAACGGTGACTGTCGGCAAGGGTGGAGATGCAGGAGGAGGAACAACAGCAGGAAGAGGAACAACACCAGGAAGAGGAACAACAGCAGGAGGAGGAGGAACAACAACGGGAGGAGGCGCAACAGCGGGCGGAGGCACATAAGGAGGAGGTGCAGTTCTACGTTCATTCAACAGTCTGTTAATTAGTTTGTCTGAGGTATGAAAATCTTGAGACAGATTTATCTTCTGTACCTCAAGTGAAAAAGCCCTATCCATACTCCTAATAGATTCAGATTGTTTCTGCTGATCATGCAATAATGCTTTTTCAGCATTAGTCACGTGCCTAAGTGCATGTTTTTCTTTACTTTTGAATTGCTGCATAGCTTCCTTTCTCCATTCTTTAATTGCATCAAATGCTGCAGGCCTAGCCTTTTTCTTCAACAATATAGATTCTAAATACTCTAAACGGGCAATTTCAAAACTACCATAGACTGTCCACTGAAGTTCGGAAACATATCTAGTTTGTCTGTGCCAAATATTAAATACGATGCTATTTAGGCCCTACTTACAGTACATTAAACAAGCCGGCGACCCAACGGGTGGCGCCGTTTGGCATCGTCCCAAAGATTGTCCATCTCTGTGGAATAATACCCTGAAACAGGATGACAATTTCAGATCACTGGTGTTACCTGGCGTCGTTTGTGCTGATGAGTACAAAACTGCAACCAATATTAGGAATCTTAGGAATTGGGGCACGACTCACCTGATTTCCAAATATTAAGGCTCCGATCAGATTACAATGGATCGTCGTGGCTGGCGATTTCGGCAAAAATACCTGCCTCGATATGGGGACCGTCGTCAAGATGTCCTCTTGAACCGCTTGCTCACCGTCCAGGGATCAGATTGTGCAGTACTGCTGAGGTGTCACGTCTCTTGCAAGGGGCCCCTTCAATCTCTGATCCCGGTCCGATAGCTGCGTCTCCTGTTCAGTGAGGTGATATCAATATTGAGGGTCCCTATTCAGGCACCATCTGAAAGACCAAAGGAAATATCGAGGATAAGTACCACCAAAATGAAATACGCCAGTCACAAGTTCAGAGTTATAAGTATACTTTTTAATCAAAGTACAGATAGCTACCTGGCTCTCAAGCACCTCGCAGTGTGTACCAGTAGACACCATGAGGGAAGAGAGTGATGGACATCACAAAGCATGCATTATTTATACACAGTCCCGGGCATTGTCCAGCCCTTCTCCAAACTAATAAGTTACAAAAACGGTTCATGCCCAGTTCACATGAAAAATATGGCAACATTGTTTTTAGGTTTAAGACATGTGTTTCTATACAGGGAGTACAATGGTGGCAAACTTTCTTCTGTTCGGCCATGTAGATCTTTCCTTGTTTTTGAGCTTAACGTAAGTCCAGTTTCAAGAAACAAATTCAATGGGTTTCTGCAAAGGCACATAGTTTTAGTTGTCCAACATTCAGATCCAGCGTTTGTATAAAGATGAAGCTATTGGTGCAGACAACACTTGAATTGAGGTTCACTTTGGCTCCAAGGTTTCTTAGCACAAGACAAACATTCTGCTCTCAGCAGCTTCAATGTTGACAAAGTTCAAAGTTAATTTTGCTCTGCTGCAGCCAAAAACATATTTTAACATTTTAGGACAGAAAGCAGGAGTTAAAATCAAAATGGTGGATGGTTCTAAGATGGCTGCAAAGTCAACTCTATTCAGGTCTGTTTAAACGCGATTTTCAGTACAAATGTGAATGCGCTTAGGCCAATGTTCATAATCAGACGGTATTATGCGAATATTCTTTGACAATAGTTTTTGCAGAATGGATTGGGCAGTGTTCAAGGGTTCCCTCCCATCTGTGGGCTGAAAGGTACAGAGAATGGGGGAGTGTTTTGGGAAGCCATGGCGGGAAAGCCAATACATCATCTAACTTGGACAGGGGGCTGGGTCTGGTTTTTGCACATGGAAATCTCAATGGATGACAAATGCACTTTCTCTTCATATTTGGACACATATGCCATCACTTTTTAATACTACATTTTCCGGTGAATTGCATAAACTTTGTCAGGTGTCTGTGCGACCTACTGTTGCGAAGCTACAGTATTTTCTCATTTACTCCTGAACTATATCAATAACACATATGATGCTCGGTGGGCGGAATATGGATCACATTTTACATATTTTCTCAAATTTGTATGGTTCTCACATTTATACAGAGAGCCACATCAAGTTTTTCTTCATAACTTTTGGTATGTTGGTGTCACCAAAATCGTTTTTGGAACACCAGGAGCGGCTCGCTGACAGCTTTTCAGAATTCCGAGCATGAATAGTGTGCGATCAATATTGCCAAAGTAATCCCATAAACAGCATATCTTCCATTTTGTACAATGGTAGTGAAACCACTCCTTAGCTCTTGCCCCCACCCTTGGGATGGATCTGTTACTGTCTGTGACATCAAGAGTGGTTCCTGTGTTTAGATTAGCCCAAGGCTTCAAGGGCTAATTGCCAGCTTTATTACAGCCTAAGTGGTTTGAGTCATAAAAGCTGGGGAGCAGGGCAATTCCTTATCTCGCTCCCTGCACCAAAATGATCTCTACCAGCCTTTGATTTGTATTTCTAAGAGAATGGACTCATGTTTGAAGGGGTAACCAAACTTCCATTCCCATAACAACAGCCATTGAAATCTAGTTTGACATTTGAGGACCCACAGCAGAGAAACGAAACCAGAAACCAAGATTTGGGGCCTGTCTATGCTGAAGCATTTTACTTTTAACTAACCCTAGAAAATGCGCACAATCTGAACATGTAAACCCTCACAAAAGTAGTTTCATGCAAAGAGTAATTACAGAAGGGACACGTAATTATATGGTATTAGAGACTTTAGCTGTACATCTGAATCCTTAAAGTGTTAATTTTAAGTGCAATTGCAATGTCACTGGGGGACGTTTTAGCCATGAAACCTTCATTCTGCTGCAGTCCACATTTCCTTGTAGATTCTGTGAATCTTCGTTTCCTCTGTGATGGGCTCCTGATGGACAGAACTCCAGTTCATCTATTACAACTCATGCACACATTTTAAGGAGCATATCTTTAACTGAAAGGGAACAACTGATTTTACATGCAATTATTTCTGTCACAGGCTCCATTCTGTTGCGCAGGCTTGCACCCAATCTTGGCATTTTCATTTAATATTCTGGATACTGCTGTTTCTGAAAATATGACTTCAGTTTTCCAAGACATTTTGCAAACGTTGTCTCATGTCTTTACCTTATGTAAGGGAATGAACATTTGAAGGCATCTCCATGTTTTGATGCTAAATTTCGCTCCTTTTTGCTTTGAAATTGCAGGGCATAATTTCCATGTTAGTTAAAAGCAGGCCTTTCATTTTGGGGAGCCCTCATACTCACTCCAGCCTTGAATTATGGCATTCAGGGCTATTTCAGCCCACAATCAAAGAGGTGGAAATGCAGAGTGAGAGATCCTGTGGACAGTAGTACGGTGTTAGGAGAACATTTTCTGAGCCCAGTGTAGTGAAGGGGCAGGTAAGAGCATGTGTGGAAGAAGGGAGCATGATACCAGGAGGAAGAAGGCACCATCCCTAATCCCTTTAGACTACTAAGCAGGATAGTTTAGGAAATAAAACAGGGAGTTAGCTAACACTTTTAGAGAAAACAAAAATAGGATTAGTCAGAACAACAGACAGAAGTGTCCATGTTGGCGAAATATTAATACCCTGTCACGGACGCTTGGTCAATGGAGCAGGTAAACCGATGGGTAATAGCTAAAGAGGGACGTCCCTAGTGCCAAATTCTCCAAGACACTATTAGCCCTGAGACCTGCCCAGGATTCCCTTAGAACAACCACATGTGATTTTAAATAAATGCCCTTGTTACTTCTTCCAGTCTCCAGCATGGTTATTTGTGGCGGGCCACCCTGTCACATAACCCACAAGTAGTTACAAGTCGAATAACGTCTGACTTAGTTTTGACTTTTGATTCCAACGAAGTGGCTCTAGATTGAGTTTTAGCTATTTTTGTATTGTTCTCTTACTGTTGCCTCTTTGTAAGAACATGTTTATGTATATGTAATTGGTCGAAATTGACTAAAACTGCACAAAGTGCAGCCTTTAAAAAAAGAAGTCTTTTAAAACACATATTACGGTTGCACGCAACCACTGTTTTGCTATAGATGAAACCACTTAGAAACATCTATACACTTTTGCCTCTGATGTGTAATTCCACGTAACTATGATGCCTTTAAAAGTCAATTGAACTCCTTCAATGTTGGGAGAATGTCTGGGAAGATGTAATTTATCTGTGAGTCAACACTGCCAACATCAAGGCTGACTATTCTTTAAAAGTGACAAATCCTAGAAAGCAGCCATGCACCACTGCCCTATTATAAAGCAATGAAGTATGAGAGCCTCTCCTTAATTATCCTGCAATACAGCACCACCCTTTGACAGAATGAAGGGCAGTAAAGACACTGGCATGTGACGCATAGGGCATCACCAAGGAATCATGCAGTGTTTAAAGGAGTTTCCAGATGACACATCGTGATGATTACATGTGTCACATTAATAGCAAAACAGTGTTTAAGTACGCATAGTATTATTTTTCATTTAGCTTAATTTTTAAGCTCTACAAAGCCAACAATATTGATGTGAGCGCAAACAAATATATACATAGACTTTTCCAAAGGTTTTATTGCTAATTACTTTTAGCTTGCTGGACAGATATAGATGGAATGTTCCAATAGAGAAAAAGTGCATCGATTGAACACCCATAGCAGGATATTTACCAAATAAGAAACAAATTGGCCCCAAAGCGTTGTAGATATTTCTTTTGGTAGTGCGGAATAAATCTGTCCAGTAGATTTTAAAATATTCTACGGAGAAGGAGTACTCCCTGCTCCCAAAACACGTTTGTATATCTCCCATGATGCTTTGCAGCAGAGAGGCTGAGATGCTTTTCAGAAATAGAAGTCACCATTTTTTTTTTGATGCAAGCGATTTCCATGATAATACCATCAGAAGGCGAAAATTAAAAGTGCTCAAATTGCTATTTGGAGAAGAGAAAAGGGAGGCATTGCATCAGGCTAGAGGTGGCGAGGTGGAAAGATAACATCATGTGTAGATATGGAGTTGGTGGTTGGCTGGAGAGCCAGTTACGAGTAGCACATTTTCGCTAATCGGGGGGAATACCATGGGAATACTAGGGGAATCTCACAATAGAACCGCGGCAACAGCGCAAGACGCACTCGGAAAAGAAACTGCATCCCACAAATCGAAGAGTGATAAGGGGCAAAGGGAGAGTATGAGAGAGGGGAAAAGCAATTGAGTGGGGTCCAAGAAAAGAGGAGGGGGATACATGGTGAGTGCCTGTGAGGATGGAAAAGACTTTTTTAATTTTCAAACGTTTTACCGTTATCGTGGGAATAATACTGCCTGGGAGATTATTGCAGGAATAGGGAGACGAAAAAATTATTTTACACCCGCAGCAATCACCTCAACTAGGCAGGAGGCAATGGGTCTTTGAGGAAATATTATAGGTGTACAGTATATAAATTATAGGAGTAACAAGCACAGAGCCCACAGTCAAAATCAATTGTCCATTGCCAAAGGCCAGGCCTAGTGCATCCCAAAGAAACTTATTGGTGCAACATGTCCAGTGGCCATGACCTATGACCATGGCTATTGGGCGAGGCCATGGCTAGTGGGTCCCTGATAAACATATTGGTGGAATATGTACAGTGGCCACAGCCAAAGGCCTATAACTATACCATAACAAAACCTCTGAAATTCAGGGAACAAATGTGATTTAAGAGAGAGTTAAGGTGATCTGATTTAATTCAAAAAAGCCCTTGAAATTCAGCGGATGTGGGAAGTGATCACCATCTTAACTCTGCATCCTCCTGTTGCGAAGCTCATGAGCACATACATATTATAACAGAAGGTATTGGCAATGACATACAAAATGACATCATGATGGACATCTACAGCGGGACGACGAGTCATCACTTCCCACATCTGCTGAATTTCAAGGGTTTTGTTGCGTTAAATCTGATCATCTTAACTCCCTCTTTTGACTGAATATATATGTTTAGTTTCAGAGCCACATCAGCATGGCATTGTGGGTTTCCAAATTACCTAAAATGTAAACCTTTAAACTATGTTTAAAACAGCACTGCCCTCTAAGACAAAGGCAACTTTTTGAAGCACAATATTGCAGCAACGTGAAGCCCTGATTATGGCAGCTGAGTGCTCTGGCTCAGATGATTGCTTTTCATGCATTGACAAAACAGATGATAGTTCCCATTCCATCCCATGCATAACTTCTAACAACTGCTAATGATAATGGTATGGCACTAATTATCTCTGCTAAACCTATTGTTTATCATGTAATTGCAGAGCCCACAACTGCAATAAGTTGCTTCACAATGCATAACCACTTCCCAACTCCCTTTGCTTCCTAAGCCTTTTGATTGCAGCATTCCCCTGATGTCTGGAAGAGTTCTATGACCAGTGGTAGAAGTGTACCGAAAAAAGTAGTGGAACTGTGGTCTTGGCAGGGGAGAGGATAGGCAGAAGAATAGTGCAAGATGTGACTAGGTGTTGCGGCTCGGGCGTTGCAATAGTCTAAGTGACTAGTAACTAAGGCTCCTATTACAACTTTACACTTGCACAAGGACATGAATGGACAACTCCTCTGTATAGAGTGGTGAATATAGTCCTAAAAAGTAGAGGAATGCAAAACAGAAAAAAATAAAAACAGTGGAACACCGCTCCCGACCATTCCCGCTCACTTCGATCACTGTCTATGACCCAATTTATAATCCAGCAATCACTAATTCATTGACATAGTCAGCAACCTTTATACGGTATACAACCTTTAAGTCCAGCACAAAACACTTAAAGCAACTTCCATTCATTACAATTTCCAGCAAAAGTACTACTGATAAAAGCCGTGGCAGAATACAGGTTTGATGAAAAACTTGTGACAAAAGATAAAAGAATGAATAAAAAAAAGATGTACAAAATGCATACAGATTGGCGAGGGGAGCCTGCTCGCAGCCCCGCATAGAAATGTACCACATTTTATTTTTTTTAAATAATTTTATTAATTTCATTTCAACAAACAATACAAACCAAACTTGCAGTGCATACAATAACATTATAAGCATACATCGCTTCAAAATGTCCACTGCTTCTCCACCCCCGCCCTTACGAGCCTATTCCTTTCCATGTTCTGTTTCTGCATCTTGTGATAAGGATTCATCCTCCATGTTTTCCATTGGGTCTTGAGGTAACCCAAATAACTCTGCTATTAATTGTTTCCAGGCTATCAGGGTCTCAGTCCCCCACCCCCTTACATTACTTGCATCCTGCCATACCACAGTTTCCGCTTCGGCCCATTTCTGTAGATCTTTCCACCATACCTCTATTCGTGGTCTCTGGCATGCCTTCCACCCCATAGCAATTCTTCTCTTTGCAAGTGCATACGCTAAGTCCTTTAGTTTACTCACATGCTTGAGTTTACGCGGTCTCGGAAACCCTCTCATCAAACAGGCCCACACCGTATCTACCACAATTTTGATTCCTTTTTCATCCAACCTGTGCGCCACCTCACCCCAAAAACGCTCAATGACTGGGCATGACCAAAACATATGCACCATTCTGGCATTTTCCTCATCACATTTGGGGCATGCTTGTCGTCTTACATTTTTTAATTTGGCTATTCTCTGGGGCGTCATATACACCCTATGGGTTACGTACAGTTGTATCTGTTGCAATCTTGCATTCCTCGACACTTTTTTGTGGTACCCTTGGGCTCGTTCCCACATCCCATCACTCATTGGTGCTCCCACTTTCTCTTCCCAGGCCCGTCTCAGTTGTGCCACTTCCTTCCCCACCTTGGACATCATCAGCTCATATATTCTGGATATCTCGTGTCCCCCCTCTGCAATGTCGTATATTGTGTCTATGGTAGTGCCCGGTTCTTCTGCTAGTGCTAGTTCGGACCATGTCTCCTTGATTTTCCGCACCACCCTGTGGTATGTAATATACTGGCCCGTATGTAGCCCAGTTTCTACCTCTAATACCAGGAAGTCGCTTATGATCCCTCCTGCCATATATCGCCCATGGTTGCTATCCCCACCGGTTCCCAGTGTTTCCTAATCATCATTCTTAATAGCTTGTCTTTGCCCGCCAACGCCACTAGTGGTACCTGCAGGGAGCACGGGAAAAAATTCACCATCAGCTGGCAGGCCCTGCGCCATATCTTCCACCCTAGTATCATCATCCTTGGGCGCCCTTCCATGTCTGCCTTAGGCAGCCACATCATTTCCCTCAGGAAGTATGGGGCACAATTCTGTTGGAACAGCCTGGACTCCGAGGTTGACTCTTCAGAGAGACATTTAGCTACATATTGCAGCTGGCTTGCTATGTAGTAAATTTTCGTAAATTGGCAGTTTTATGCCCCCTTTTTCATATGAGTTTTGTAGTTTCCAACGGGCTACTCTATTCCTCGTCCCATGCCAGAGGAAATCCCTGCACAAGCTTTCTATCTTAGCAAAGGTCTGCCTTGTTATAAGGTATGGAATATTTCCAAAATAAAGTAAGCGTCTCGGTGGGACCACCATTTTCAACATTGCCCCTCGCCCCATCATCGCTAGGGGTAGTTTCACCTAAAACTTCATACTATTTCCAATTTTCCTGATCGCTTCCTCTGTGTTATACTGGTGTTTCTCTTCTACCGTATGGTATATATCTATTCCAAGATATCGGAACGTGCGCACCTCCCATGGTATCTGTAGAACCGGTAGCTGTTCTAGCGGGGTCCCTTTGTACCTGCCCAGTGGAAATATACTAGATTTTTGGGGGTTCACAGCTATGCCAGACATCTTCGCATATCTCTCCATCACTTCCAGAATGTACTGGAGATTTTCTTCCGGGTGCCTTAAGTACAACAACATGTCATCCGCATACAAAGAGATTAGGTGCGGTTCCCCTCCTACAGCAATGCCTATCGGGTTATACTGTTGCCTCAGGTATATGGCCAAGGGTTCCAGGGCAAGAACATTCAACATAGGAGACCACGGGCATCCTTGCCTACTACCTCTATGGAGTTGCCACCTCTCTGATATCACCGCCCCTGTTTTAACTCTCGCCAAAAGCGCGCTATATAGCATTTTGGCCCAATGCAAGTACCCAGGCCCTATTCCATAGCCAGCCAGGGCCGTCATCAGCCACGGCCATTTGACCGAATCAAAGGCCTTTATTGCGTCTAGCGATACAATTGCCAGTTCGCCTTCATGCTCATTTGCGTGCTCAACAACTCGATGGAGTCACCTGAGATTGTTGGATATGTTCCTGTTTGGAACATAGCCAGTCTGGTCGGGATGTATTACTTTAGCAATAACCCTCCTCATTCTATTTGCCAAAACAGCCGTCAATATTTTACTGTCTTGATTGAGCATTGACAGGGGTCTGTATGATCCCACTTCATACGCTTTGTTCAGCATTTCTAAAAACGGAGGAAGAACTTCATCCTTATATGTTTTATAAAATTCACTTGGGAGTCCATCAGTCCCCAGAGTCTTGCTAGTAGGCAACTGTCTCACTACTTCTTTCAACTCCTCTAAGGTAATCGGGGCATCCAGCTCCTCCCGCTCTTCAGCACTGATCTGCGGCATTCCTATATCTTCCAGTGTTTCTACTATTTCTGTGCAGTCACTGTCCTCATCATCTCCATACAGGAGTCGATAATACTCCACAAATTCTTGGTTAACTCCCTCTTGGGTGTCCACTAATCTCCCATCCTCCCTCGTTATTGTTCTGATTGTGGGCCTGGAGGTCTCACTCTTATATAGCCATGCCAGGACCCTCCCTGGTTTATCCCTCCCCCGCATGCTGTCTCTCCATATACTTCTTATAGTTAAGATTGCACAATATCTCCCAGTGCCCTGCACCTTTCTGCTGCAGCTTAAGTATTACTTCATTATCTTCCTTGGTGTTACCTCCCTCCCTTAGTGCCCTTTCTAGTTCCCTCTCCGCATCTTGCAGTTCAGCATGGAGCCCTCCTTGTAGCCCTTTGGACTAAGCTATAGCTACCCCCCTCATTACCACTTTAAAGGCCTCCCAAAGCGTACCCGCAGTCTCTACACTGCCAGTATTTATCTCAAAGTAGTTTATTATTTCCTCCCCCATGTCCTCCCGGAAGATGGTGTCTTTCAGCACCTCTGCTCTGAGGCGCCATGTCGGGATCTTTGCTCTCGGGGGTCGGTATTGCCATCTCAGGGTTAGTGGCGAGTGGTCTGAGAGGACCCTCGCTTTATATTCCGTTTCCGTTATCTCAATCATTAACTCTTGCAGGGCAAACATATAATCCAATCTAGTATGCAAGTAGTATTGTGGGGCTGGGTAGTGCGAATACTGCCTCTCCTGGGGGTGGTGTGACCTCCATACATCCACAAACCTGAAATCATACAACAGCGTATGCAGTGCTCTAGCGGCTGGGGTGGGTCTATCCATTTTACCATCTGACCTATCTACCACAGGGTTTAACACTCAGTTGAAATCTCCTCCCCAGATCACCGCCCCTCCCAAGTACGTACTGGGCTTGTTGCATAAGGTTTTAAATATGCCGCCGTGTTTTGGTTCGGGGCGTACATGATTATAATGCTTATCTCCCTATTTTCCACCAGCCCTCTCATCATGACCAAAATCCCATCTGCCTCCACCGTGGACGGTAACAGTTGGAAAGGGACATGTGGCGCCACCCAAATGATCACTCCCCTGGCATAGGCCAAATATGATGCCCCCACCACAGTCCCCCTCCATTTCTTCCGGACCATCTCCATCTTGTCTTGTGTAAAATGGGTATCCTGCAGCAGGGCTATGTCTACTTTCTGTCTGCGTAGGTATAGCATGACCTTATTCCTCTTTAAATAACTATTGAGCCCTCTGACGTTTCAAGTAATTATTTTAAGATCCCCCCATGGCATATCAGGGTCCCTCTTCTCCCACCACAAGTGCAGTCCATGACCAAATACATTCCCATTCTATGCGGGCTCGTTTCCCAACATGAACTTCCCCAAACAACAAACACCCCAAACATCCCAACCTCCCTCCCTCCCGCCTCCCTTCCCTGCCCCAACTCACTCCCCTCCATTTCCTCTCGCCCAACACCCTACCCAACTGTTGCCCAGCTCCATCCATGGATCTCAGGCACCGCCGCATCTAGCCCTTTTCTGGCAATCGCCTTTACCCAGGGCTCAGCAGGATGAAGTCACCCTAATGGCAGCCCTACTACTCTAATTCCTGGGGGTAGGTCGTTTCCATCTTGCCATTCCCGTTTGCTTACATTTGAGCGCACTTAGTGCTACCCAATTTACATTCACATTTTATATTCTAGAACAACAAGTCCAAATGTCTCTTATTGCAATTCTCAATGTTATCTGTCCTTGCCACGTCCCTGTTACCCATGCGACAATCCTTTTATTTTTCACCAGGGCCCCCCCTTTTCCATTCTTGTATTCTACATAATGTGAGCCCCTCACTTATCGTGATCCTCGTTATCTTGCTTCTCGCCTTGTTTCGGCTAACCCTGCATATCCAACCATGCCGCAGCGTCCTCTGGGGCGTCAAAAAAGTATGCCTTACTTTTGTGCAGGACCTTGAGCTTTGCGGGATACAAAAGCATGTACTTGATTCCAGTCATACACAATCTCCTCTTGATCGCCACATAGTTATAACACTGTCTCTGTACCAACATGGTGTAGTCTGGGTATGCTGTAATGGTTGCAGATGCCCTTTCGATCGTTCCACCTTTGTGAAAGTATTCCAGGATCTTCTCTCTATCTTTATAGTTCAAAATATTTGCTATTATCTCCTGAGGGGGGGGGCTCCAGGTCGTGGTTTCCTCATCAGGGCCCTGTGCGTCCGTTCGACAGCAAATCCTTGTGAAAGTTTGTCGGCTCCTATTTCTAGCAGGGTCAAATTCTCCACGTAGTCCGTGGGGTCCTGACCTTCCTCTCCCTCCGGTAGGCCGACCACCCGTATGTTGTTCCGTCTCGCTCTCCCTTGAGCCTCCTCCACGCGGTTCTCCAAGTTGGCGACCTGTTGCTTCAGAATGTGGACTTCATTTGCGTTGCTTGTGCTGGTTTCCATATTGGTTTTCACTGCACTCTTTAGGCCGCTTGTTCTTTCAGCCAGCACTCTTACATCTTGTCGCATCAGGTTGACCTCTAGCCCAACCGCATCTATTTTGGTTTCCAAAGCGGTTCTTAGGTCCACCATCACTGTACCCCACGAGGCTTTCAACTCCGTAATGTTTGTTAGGATCAAGTGATCCTCTTTTGTCAGGGATATTTCTGCAGGCGCGGCTGCCGTACCCTGTACTGGGGTGGTTGGAGTCTGTTGCGGCTTGGCAAAAAGGTCCATAGTGGGCTGCTTACTCTTGGTCTTGTATCCTCTCACCGACATTGTGCAGTCCTGCCTGTGTACCGGGGCCCAGCTTTTCTGTAGCGTGCGGGCCCTGCTTCCCCGTTCCTCCTTCTCCGTGGTTATAGCGCGCTGTGGCACCACCAGGCCTGTGTGTCTCTTGTGCCTTATTCCAGTCCACTTTCTGGGGCTACACCTCTCGCTCTCGCGGGCAGTCCGCTGCAGCTCACGCGTGTCGTGAGCAGCTTGTGCACTGTGTTGTGGTCCGCTTCTAGCAAACTCTTTCTATATCCCCAGTTCAGTTTTCTCAGCCGCAGTTGCTTCCCGCTTCACATTCCACCCACTGCGCTCTCCTTGCCAACGTTCGTCCGCCATGGGGTTGCTGGGTCTACCTCAGCCTCCTTTGTTCTAGCACGCCGGCCATTTTGTCTGGGGTGTCACACCGTGGCCACTAACTTTCAGTTGATCTTGCCAATCTTCCTGTAGTCATTGAGGACTCAGCTCTCCATCAAACTTGCCCCACGCCTTTACACATCCAATAGTGTAATTCTGAGCGCGATCATGCCTTTTTTAGCTTATTTTCACATAGGATCATATCGGATCGTCAGGAACAGCTCGGAAGACACGTCCTACTCCATGGCCCCCTAGCCACGCCCCCTGAAAGAAATGTACCACGTTATTAACAAATTGGCGGTCTATGGGTGCATCTTTAACACTATGCACCTTCCTTGAACACACATTTGGTTCCAGGCGACTCTAGGAGCCTTTGTCTTAGCATCCATGCTCTGTGTAGATAACGTGCAGTTGCAAAAACGACATGTTGTGCCATAGAGTATATCAAAAGGTTCAGGCCTTCGCTCGCAGTTCGGAACCAGGTCAGCCTCACAATTGGTCTCTAGTAAAAGTGTCTCAGTTTGAGGGTCATAGCACATATCAAGAAGAAACCGGTCACTGTTTAGTTTTCTGCCCCGCGCAGGGGGCATTCACCTTTGCCCGAGCTGCTCCAAGATCTTCAGAAGGATGCTAGGGGCAAAATCCCCAGCCTAAGGAGGACAAACAGTGACCTTTTGAATGGTGGCACAGTGACATCTAGGTAGGTTTCAAATCCAGGACCCATTTTATGACAAGAGACACTGGTTCAAGTTTCAGTCCGGAAGCCTTATCTATCCGTCATAGTCAAACATATAGAACTACCCGCCCAGCACATGACAGCTGTTGAAGATAATGTTACAATATTAGCAATTTCTGACAAAGCAGTTGTTATTTTCCTGTACGCCGTATGAAATAATGCTAAATCTATGATCTATCGAAACACCAGACAGCCCATATTGCTTCAAGTTCATAACAATGGTAGGAAGGTGCTATACAAATACTACATGATATAACTAGTGGCATGTTACAATAATGCATATGATGACAGTGTCGGTCCTGTAGGTGGCACTAATGAGTGGGTGCCCGATGCACTGTGCACTCACACACCCACAGAGAGGTGATTTTTAGCAGGCCGTTTTCACACGAACTTTTTCTTTCACCATATCTGGCACCTCCCAGAGCAATGAGCTGTCCTCACCTTGGTGGCCATCATGTGTAGGTCGCTGGGATTTAAATGTTTGTGTTGGTGGATTAAGCTATCTCTGCCCTCTCAAGGTTTCTGACAGATGAAGCAGGACCGGATCTGGATGGATCATAACACACGTGAGAGAAGGGTTGCGAAACATGTGCCCAGCTGAAGGCGTGACTGGGGAATGGTCTATCTGACATGTATTAGCATGACTCAACCATTGCTCATGCAAAATATACGCTTCTAGGACATGCGACTACCGACACGCCAGGTGTTTGTGACTCTTACTTTTAAATGAATAGTGCAAGCTGTCGTCTCTTCCTAAATATCCTTACTACAGCCATATATCACTGGTTCACACCAACCTGATAGCAGAAAGGCCCCCAAATGCAGGGCGTACTGGTGAGGCGAGTGTGCAGAACGTGGCTGCATGCAAGCTGCTGAACACGCGTTGCTTCCGCCATCTGCATTCACTTCCAGGAAGTGTTCATATCCAACTAATCGCAGTGGCTTACTAAGCCAATATAAACTTAGTGCACAGCTATGTGCAGAGCTAGCTTTTCACCAGTCAATATACTCTACTACTCTTATGCCCCATTCCATGTACCACATAGCGCCTGCTTTCAAGATCTTTCTTCCACTGGTGTTCCGCACTTCCATTGCTTATTTGATTTGATTTGCATTTATAATGCGCCGTAGCCCACAAGCATCAGGGCGCAGAATACAATGATACAATATTATTATAGACACATTAACTATACATTCATATTTTTGATAATGAGACTTTACACTACCTTTTCTGTGAGCTTTTGCATGAAAACGCAATGGTTAAATGCTTCAATGCAAAATACCGTGGAATCTTCAGTCGTTACTCCTCCCCTAATAGAAATATTAGTTTTTAAAAATGCATGTCGTATTCCCCACCCCAATGCACCACAATGCACCCCAATGCATTGAATGTTGTGGTCTTGGTTTTTTACAGGCGTGTGGGGAGGGGGGCAGACTGGGGCTTCCTAATCACTCCTCCATCCCCTGTCCTAAAACCACTCTTCGTTTTCCTCCCAAAACAACATCCAAAGGCGAAAAACATATTACACATGGTGGAAAAGACTGGGATCCTCTTATCACTGTCCAAAAAACACCCCCACACTCTACCCTTTGCTAAGCCTCCACAGCTCCTTGCATGTAGTCGTAAAGTGTTAAACGTATTTCCAAATCCCAACCCGAAATAAGAACTTAGATGAGAGGCAACCAAGCCCGAGCATGGCTGCTTGCATCTCCCAAGGGCTGCTGTAAGGCAAGTCTGCGTCGAAAATGCAGGTCACATTTTCTAATTGCTAAGACATTTTTAAAAACTCTTTTATTCTTGAATCAGACCAAGAACACAAATCTGGGCACGTCTAAAACTCAATTGAAAATGCACTTGAAAACGTATGCTTTATAATTTCAAATACAATTTTTATGTTTTGCTTGTGTTTTTTCAATCTATTCTACACTTTTGAGGCCCCCCAATAAAGCATACTTTACAGGTAAGAGATTTGATACGCCTCTGAGGGTCAGGTGGCTGTTAGGTAGAGGGTATTTTAAAGTACCTTTGGTGGGTGATCATGCTGGTCAAGCCCATCCCCCCCCCCTCCCGAACTCCCTCTGTTGGTGAGTTTTGTGACTAGGCTGGGCTTCATTACAAGTGTGCCGGCGGACCGGCACACTCGTAATGAGGCCTTGTGTGTCAATTCCTGAGGCCTGTGTTGATGTTGATGGACTTGACATGATCTTAGGGGGTTTGAACACAAGCTGCAACGTCCTTCCGGTATCAGCAACTGCTCCTTGTTTTCAATTGCAGAGAAGGAGGGAGGAGAGGTGGCTGAAGAAGGGCCAGAGGAAGAGCAGAGAGTAGAGGGGGAAGGGGAGAGGAAGAGAGAGAAGACAGGATGTCCTGAGTTTTAGAGATGAAATGAGAAGTCAGAGCCGTACAGAGGGCCTGGGAGGGTACAGGAGAGGTGGAGACTGCAGCAGGACTGGCCAGCTCCTTGCAGATTTTAAAGAGTTCGGCCGAGTTGTTAGATGCCGCAGAGACGAGGGCTTGTATGTGGGCTATCTTCTTGGTGCGGACAGAGAGCCGGTATTGCCTTTGGAGCAGGCTGCAGGCCAGTTTGTCAGAGGATGTACCGGAAGCACACCATTTCCTCTCAGACACCCTGCACTTGCGTTTGAGCGTGACGTGGTCTGAGTCATACAAGGAGTTGCACTTGGCTTTGGGCTTCAAGCGGATCCTCATGACAGGGGCAAGAACATCAAGAGTATCAGATATAGTAGAGTGGAGCATAGAAAGGGCTGTGTCAGGGTGTGAGTCAGCCAAAGGGGGAAGGGGGTTGAGAAAGTGGCGCTGAAAGCCTCAACTGACACACGCTTCATGGGTTGGATAACCGAGAAGGTAGGTGGCAGTGGTGGAGTTGGCTTGGACTGGGGGGGTGGGGAGAGTGAGCTGGGAGGAAAGGAGAAAGTGATCACTTCAAGAGAGATAAGTGGTGAGAGGGATAGAAAGGGGAAGGTCTGTAGATATCAGAACATCCAGAGTGTGCCCTGCAGAGTGAGTCGGGCCAGAGGGGAGGATGGAGAGTGAGAGAGAGTTGCAGAGGTCGCGAAAGAGTCCAGAGGAGGGACATGAAGCATCCAGGTGGATGTTAAAGTCTCCAAGAAAGAGAAGTTGAGTCGTCGAGACCAGGAGGAAAGAGGACAGGTCTGCCCACTCAGAGGAAGGAGGAGATCTGACCAGGTGGCAAATGACTGAGAATAGCAAAACAAAAGAGGTGATGGCTGGTAGGTTTAGAATTAATCTTAACCTCTGGCATTGCTCTGGGCAACCCTCCAGACCATCGTTCTTCACCTGCCAAGCCATTCCAGAAGGGGAAAGACCATATGCAAATCAGGCTTGACCCCACCCCCAAAGGGGTAGTCCAGCTGAACTGCTAGGTCACAAGCCCTCTGCACGAGACCACAGGCATCCCAACAAGGCCGAAACATGTCTGGGATTGCTTGTGTTTCCGTACAGAGGGGACCTGGCCTAGCAGTTTGGACTGGGCTGCTACCATTGGTGGCAGTACCTGACTGATTTGCATATGGCTGGACCCCTTTTGAAATGGCGCAGACGGGCCAAAAAACGGTGGTGTGCAAGGTTGCCCAGAGCATTGTCAGTGGTACAGATTTGTTCAAAACCTTCCACCCATCACTTTTGTGGTCACAGTTTGTCTCACTATGTGAGAGAGGGTATGCCTAGACGTGGGTCCCTTGCTCGCTGCAACATAGGGAACCAAGCTGCACCTCACTCAGGAGGCCCAACAAGGCCGAACCATGTCTGGGGTTGCTTGTGTTTCCATGCAGAGGGGACCTGGCCTAGCAGTTCGGGCTGGGCTGCTACCATTGGTGGCAGTACCTGACTGATTTGCATATGGCTGGACCCCTTTTGCAATGGCGCAGACGGGCTAAAAAACGGTGGTGTGGGAGGTTGCCCAGAGCATTGCTAGTGGTACAGATTTGCTCAAAACCTTCCACCCCTCACTTTTGTGGTCACAGTTTGTCTCACTATGTGAGAGAAGGTATGCCCAGACGTGGGTCCCTTGCTCGCTGCGCTGTAGGGAACCAAGCTGCACCTCACTGAGGAGGCCCAACAAGGCCGAACCATGTCTGGGCTGCTTGTGTTTCTGTGCA
This sequence comes from Ambystoma mexicanum, assembly GCF_040938575.1. Taxonomy (NCBI): domain Eukaryota; kingdom Metazoa; phylum Chordata; class Amphibia; order Caudata; family Ambystomatidae; genus Ambystoma; species Ambystoma mexicanum. The sequence goes on from NC_090939.1 coordinate 207,112,080, forward strand.
GAGGAGACCTGGCCTAGCAGTTCAGGCTGGGCTGCTACCATTGGTGGCAGTACCTGACTGATTTGCATATGGCTGGACCCCTTTTTCAACGGTGCAGACGGGCTAAGAAATTGTGGTGTGGAAGGTTGCCCAGAGCATTGCCAGTGGCACAGATTTGTTCAAAACCTTCCACCCATCACTTTTGTGGTCACAATTGACAGAATAATCGTGTTAAACAGAGTAGTAGTACATCGAAATGGAAAAGAGGCAAAGTCATTGCTGTGGCGTTACACTTCCATGACACGGAATTGTGACAATTGCAGTCCTTTGGAATATCAGCACAGACTTTTGTACTTTAATAATCATGAGTACATACAAATTGAAGTCAGGGAGCGTTCCTGCATTAGGTTCTGGGTTTTCAGAGTTTCTTTCAAATGGATTATGGGAATGATAGCCTTTTGATGTTTTGTACATTTTTCTGAAAATATGAGTTTGTGAAAGTAGAGGTTGGATTGGTATGCCTGGCGATTTCGAGTGACTGTTGTCAAGATGTAGGCTGGTTTGCAGACACAGCGCCAGGGAGAGGCAGTCTTGTTGTGTGGGACATTCATCGTCTGGAGTACATCCAAAGTACTGCGTTGGATAAAGGACCCGTTAAGCTGGAACAATAGATTGGTGGTCAGTCAGAGAGCAAGTCAGGTTAAGAGCTTACTGAGATCTATGTGCGATCTGCAGGGCACAAGTTTGTACTCCACAAAGACCAACGTACACTTCCATCCACCTGAGGTCTGTAAATGACCACCAATTTCGATTGGGTTATAATAACTGTATATACATTTTTCTATAGACAGTAAAATGCTTTGGCAGAAGAACTATATACAAAAAAAAGATGTTCACCAAGTGCAGTACTTTCTATGGGCTTCATTTAGAGTTCGGCTGTGTAAAAAAAAATGGTGGTACTTCTATTATAAGCACATTTTTGGCAGTAACCGAATTGCTACCACATTTACTCCAATGCCGAATTCTGGGTTTGGCAGTAAAGTGGAGGATTCACCGCCAGAAAAATACTGGAGGCGAATCCTCCACTTTACCTCCAAAATGTGTTTTCTTTACCACATGGAATTACTGCTCGCAGTGAATCTACTAAAAATACTCCTGGAGTCCTATGCACTCCAAAAACAAATGCATTTACACTGTCATACCACCAGGACAGAGTTGTGGTAACAGTAAATGATTATGTCAGTAAATTGGCAGATTTACTGCTGATTTACCGCCAAACTTGTAATGAGGCCCTAGGTATCCCTTGTGGTAAACAGCCCATTCGATCTCGGCTCATAGTAAGTGATGTTTGAGAAAAAACTTTGAGCCTCATTACGAGGTTGGCGGTCCGGTAACAATGGTACCGGTATGCTTACGGTACCGTTGTTACCGGTCCGGCAAACTCCAAAATGTGCCGCGTGTGCCTTTCATTCCGCCAGGTCTGCCCTGGTGGAATGAAAGGCACCCGCGAGCACAGCATGCCTGTAGGACCGGCACCGTTATGAACGGTGCCGGTTCTACAGGCATCCCCATTGCCATTGAGCCCTGTGGGGCTGAAATGGGAATGGGGAGCTACCGACATCCGGCGGGGTCAGAATACCCCAGTAATTGCCCATTCGCGGGTGCTGGATTTCCATGCCGGTATGGAGGTAGCCTTGCCGATTTTACCTTCAAGTCTACCTCCAACCTCGTAATGAGGCCATGTGTCCTTAAAATACCCTATTTTCACGATTACCTCATACATATGAGTCCATTAGCGCTCAGAGTTGACTTTTTCTTATTTTGTGCTCTGCTGTTCCCAGGGCCTTTTTTTTCAGTCCCTCTGTTTTAATATTGGCTTCTCTTCTCTACCCACATTTGAACTCACTCCCCCCTTGCTATGCTACCAGGCATCCTATTTGACCACACCTGTGCCTTCCCTACCCTTCTGTGCTTGCCCAACCACTTGTTTCCCTTTCAGTTGCTGGACTGGAAAACACTATAAAAAATGTCACGTGAATAATAAATGCAAGGACAGCCGGAGCGATGTAAACACTACCAAGAACACAGTGACCTTCCCTGTGGAGAAGACTTAATTCCAGCGCCTACTTTCCTCTCTCCCCTAGCATAATTGCAGTTTGTATCTCGCGTTTATGACGCACAGTAGGTCAAAAGGAGGAAGCTGTAACTCCACTACCTCCCCAAAACCAAATGATGTCTCTCCCATGGCACTCCCTAATTATCCGAGGTGACCAACCAACCAATTGGCATTATGATTAGCGTGGCGACTCCCAGCAGGAGGGTGGGTCTGCTCACGTCTATTTTACATATTTACTTTCAGGGCAGCGTGTTGTCACTGTTCATCATTTCATCTTTTCCCTGGACTTGGATTATGTACTGGTGCGTTCATTAATTTAGGTCAATCTGAGAAGATTTTTGAACTATACACACAAAATAAAACGGGACAGGTCACCAACATAAATGTAGGACTACAATTTGGCAGTGGCCGCCAGGACTATACCTCCTTAGTGGGTAAAGTGTTTGGGAGGTTGAGGGGAGGGATTCCAGACAATCCGCTGGATATGAACGGGAGGATAACTCAGTGGCAACATGCTCGCCTTCGAAGCAAGACGACACGAAGCAACACAGGTTCAATCCCTGTGTCCGCGCTTAAAAACCTCTGGGTATATAAGCGCGTTATAAATATGCAACTAAGACAAAAAAAAAAAATCTGTAACTGCGCCTTGATGCCGCCAGACTGTGAGCGCTTTAAAAATGCACATAAATAAACGTTAAGCATTGCCTGCGACACTTAGCATACTAAACACAAAGGTGTTTTTGCTATGATTGATATTCCAGTCTTGGCTGTGAAATCATTTCACAAGTAATCTTGTTGATGCATACGGTTCTGAACTGAAGGCATGGAGGAAATCTGGCTTGTTAAGTGCTACTGTAAAATCGCCTCCAATAACATGATTTTGGATTATAAATATATGAACTATTATGTTGATTTCTTGGTAAAAAAGCAAAGCAATGCAATCTATCTCTAGTGTGCTAGAGATAGGAGACTGAACCCTTTGCTGTTGGATGTGGAGCAATTGATACCGAAGATGTATTCGTTATGTTATGTTAAAGCTTCTTATACCGTGCGCTGTTGCCACCTGCATGGTCTCTTGGCTCTCTGGCAGATCTGTAATGCAAGGGGGCCGAGGGAGTAGTAAGTAGGTTTGAGCAGGAAAAAAGAGATAGAGAGCTGTGATGTGCTGTCGGCAGCATCAGTTCGGACACCCAGTTCACCGAGCATATGTGTGATTTCCAGTTGGTGGCCATCATGTGGTGTTGGGAGAGTTTATGTGTGGCTTGTTTCATTGTGGTGTTGTGAAGCACATGCGGTTTGTGGTGCTGAAGAGGTATGGTTGTGTTTAGTTCAGAGTTTGAGCGGTGTATGCAGAAAGGTGAGTTTTTAGTACGGTTTATTTGTGGCAGTACATTTCTTACCCCCCTGTTCTTACTAAATGCAATCCATATCCCTTCCACTGCCTATCCTTCTAGAGTGTAGCAATTACCACCCCCATGAGATTCTCCAGGGTAGTGGGTTCCCAGTGGACCGGCATAAGCCTGTGGGCTCCCCGGTAACTGTGTCAACCCCTATTCCTTTATGTGTGACAAGTTTCACCCTTGGTGGTCCGATTAAGTGGGACACATCTCCCTCCCCTGTTTCCACCTTTGGCCTTCTGCCAAGATGGGTACACTTCAGGTCCAAAACCAACCTTGCCAGTCAGATGCCTCTCTTCTCCCCTGTCCTCCACACTGGTCCGGCTTACTCCCCACTCCTTATCATTGCACTTGCTGCAAGTGGCCATCTGACTCCTCAAAACCAGGACATGAAAAATACTCTTGGGACGTGGGGACAGAGCCCCCAATTTCTGGATAGTCCCAGCAAAACCGGATTATCTGTTCACCCTAGCTTAAAGGCAGGTTAATTTAATAGGTAGAGTAATGTGGTAACAGTGAACATGCTGCCATTCTGAAATATGCCATCTTTTTTGTGTGGAGGAAATTGCCTCCACACAAATGTGGTAATAGAGGCAGTATCACCTGTGCTGTACTACTGCATGGAGAACCATCTCCTTTTCCTAATGGAGTCCAAGGCATCTCCAAAATGGGGAATAACTTCTGGGTCTACATGGCTCTAAATCATGCCGACCCTTCCCGTTAGCGCATCAGTACCACATCCCGTAAAGTTAATTGAGTTTTGCGCTAGTATCAGAGGTAATGCAGCCCACAAACATCGTTGCCTGCTGACTAACCAAGGCTGAGCTCATTGTCACACCACTTAGAGTTCAATTACTTGACCAGACAGTTGGCTACACCCCAATAAAATAGGAAAGCCTTTGGGACCATTGCCAAAGGGGAAGGTTGTGCCTGAGTAATTAACCCATGAGTAATGCAGGCCTACGCGTGAGAGAAACTTTACTTCAGAAAGAACAAACTGACACAAATGCGTTAATCTCTGCTGTCAAAAGAAACAGTACTAAAAAATGGACAAAGAAAGTGCGTATTTTGTTATCATCTATTATCTTTCGTGTTCATATGCTAAGTAGAGTTAGAAACAATGGGTCTCATTACAAGTTTGGCAGTAGCCTTGCCGGTAAAACCGGCAGGCTGCCAGCAAACTTGCAATTTTTTCCGGCACCAGCAAATGGGCAATTACAAGGTCATTACGGCCCAGCCGGACCCGGTAATTGCCCATTCACGGGCACCGGAATGCATTACTCCCCATTCCCATTGAGCCCTATAGTCCTCAATGGGAATGGGGAGGTCGGATGCACCGGCACCATTGAGAATGGTGCCGGTCCATCCGGCAAACTCTACTCGCGGGTGCTGGTACAGCCGCCAGGACATGCCTGGCGGCCGTAATGGCACCTGCAAGCAGAACTCGTAGTTTGCCGGTCTGGGAACTAAGGTACCGGCAAGCTTACCAGTATCTTATTCCCAGACCGGCAAACTTGTAATGACCCCCAGTTGACTTCACATTTGGATATTGTGAGTTATCTCTTTCTCATTATTGCAATGTTGTTTACATTAATATTGCCCCTTCAGTCAGGATCACCCTGTCGACCTGACATTCCCACAAAACCTCTCTTACTCGTGTCTGTTTCCTAAACCTTGCCTACCTGGAGGAATACCTGCTCTGGTCTTGAATGGCTCCATTGATATCGACACGAGGGATCAGCAATAGCCTACCGAACATGCACAAACTCATGCATGAACAAACTGGGGGTGGTGACCAGAGATGTTTGGTATGTAAAATAATGGGGGTTGTGAACTGTTACTGAGCCAATTGAACAAATCCCTTTCACAGAAAGTATGTGTAGGGGTTGGAACTGTTGAAGGCATTTCCAAACAAATGGGGCCAACTGAGTCCTGTAAAAGTCAATTTCTAAAAGTAAGTATAGTAGAATCTGGTTAGTCATCGAGGGCATGATTTTCATCAAAGTGGTCTCTGGGTAGTGAGAACTCCCCCGAACCAACCGACCAGCCAACTTGCCCTCTTTCATTTGGAAGATCGAGATCTTGATGCCTTTCGTGTAAGTTATGATGCTATTTTAAAGCTAGGTTTGATAGTGATCTGATTTATTTTATTTTATTTATTTATGTAGCAGCCAGACCCAAAGGTATCACAGCACTTGTACAGGTAAAAAACATCAGAACATAAGAACAGTAGAAAAACATCATTAGGTTAGAATCTGTTAGGCTAAAAAGACAGGGTAAGTCAGTTAGGCATATTTGTTAAATAGCCAGGTTTTAGGAGTTGTTTTAAAACCATGAGTGACTGCTAATTTCTGATGTGCTCAGGGATCATGCTCCAGACGGTGGGGGGCAGTCACGCAGAAGCTGGATCCCCTGTCCGCTTGCATTGGAATCTGGGGGTAAGTAATGAGTGGCAAGATGAGGAACAGAGGCATCGACTCACTGGCTTTTCAGCAGTGCATTGGAAGAGGTAGGAGGGGGCGTTCAAGTGGAGACATCAGTGTGAGAGGGCCGGCGTTTTAAAATCAATTTGTGCTTTTATAGAGAGCCAGTGTACCTATTGCAGCTGAGATGTGGTCGGTGAGTTTAAAGCCAATAGCTTCCCTTAGTGCCTTGTTTTGTAGGAGTTGAAGTTTTGCCAGATTCCTTGAGGAGGTACCGGTGACCGATGATCAGCACATTGCAGTAATCAAGCATATTGCCAATCATCACATGTGCAAGGGTGAGGTAATTTGTGGGTGAGATGAATTTTCTGCTTGGGGATATGAGCTTAGACGAGCAGGCAGAGCAGGCTGTAGAGGAGGCCAGGGGGTTGATATGGCTTGACATGTTCAGGTCGGTGTCAAGATATACGCCCAGTGTGCTGTGTTACGGTCTTAATCCAGTTTGTCTTGCGCCTAGAAGATGGTGTTGTTCAAGATGGTTTTGGGAATAGGCCACATCGTCCAGTATTTTAAGGAGTAAGGGGACGGTGGTGATGGGTCAATAGTTGGTGGGGAGGGTGGGATCAAGGTCTGGTTTCTTAATCAGGGGGAGACCCATGCTATTTTGAGGCAGGTTGGGACAATGGAGGATGTGAAGGAGGCGTTAACAAATTCGTCAAGGGCTGGCGCAAATATGGCTATGCAGAGCTTGACAATGCGTGCTAGGCAGGCATCACCTTTGCAGTTGGATAGCTTAAGGTGTTGGACTGTGGAGGTGATGTTTTCCGTGGTGATGGTTAAAGAAATGGAATTGGGATGGCGGGTGGCAAGGGGGGTGGTGTGGGTGTTGAGGAGGTTGGTAGGATGGCAGGCGGTTTGGACAGAAGTTGTTTTTTTTGTGAAGATTTTATCTTGCAGTTTGATAATTTGTAGCCGGGTAGGGGCATTGAAGGTATCTCTCTGAAGGCCAGAGAAGTTTTGCAAATGAGGGTGACGCCTCCTCCTGCTTTTTTGGTTCTGTCCGTTCTAAGGATGGAATAGGTGTTAGGTACGGTGATTGATAGGAACAGGCCTGCAGCACTGTGAAGCCAGGTTACTGTTACTGCCGTAAAATCAAGGTGTTGTTCCAAAATGAGGTTGTTGATGTTGGTGACATGGGCGCAGAGGGAACGTGTTGATCATGGCACCTTTAAGGGAAGGGGTGTGGTTCATCAGGAGTTTGTCTGTTTCGCTTTTATGGGGAGGCCGTGGGGCGTGCTGAGGGCATTACAGGGTGGGTGAGTGCAGGGTGTGTGCTGGGGGGTGAGGTGTACTTCTGAACCCAAGATGGGGTGGGTTGAGGGTGCATGAATACAAGAGTAAGGTTGGTGATGTTCTGGATTTGATTCGAAATGTTCGTGGGGCTCCTTGGCAGTGCTGGGAGTACTGGGGGAGGGAAATGGCCTGTGTCTTGTGGAAGGTAGTCATGTGTGGGTGCTTGAAGGCATGCCGGTTAGAGGACGTTTTCATTCTGCATTTGTTTAGGTTGTCATTGGGGAAATGGGCGATGTGGTACTGCCAATTGGATGGTGCGGGCTGCTGGGGTGGGTGTGCAAACTGCCTAAATTGGGGCAGGAAGGGTGTGGGAGGGGCGGTGGCAGGTCCCTGTGTTTACAGGTTGCTTTGCTGTAGCATAGTTGTTTAGTTTCAGTGGAGTGGATGTAGTAACTTGACAGGGTGTGAAAGGCATCTCCAAAATGGCGAATAACTTCTGGGTCTACATGGCTCTAAATCATGCTGACCCTTCCCGTTACCGCATCAGTACCACATGCTGTGAAGTTAATTGAGTTTGGCTCTAGTATCAGAGGTAATGCAGCCCACAAACATCGTTACCTGCTGACTAACCAAGGCAGAGCTCATTGTCACACCACATAGAGTTCAATCACTTGACCAGACAATTGGCTACACCCCAATAAATTAGGAACGCCTTTGGGACCATTGCCAAAGGGGAATGTTGTGCCTGAGTAATTAACCTATCCGTTATGCAGGCCGACACGTGCGTGAAACTTTACTTCAGAAGGAACAAACTGACAAAAATGCGTTAATCTCTGCTGTCAAAAGAAACAGTAATAAAACATTGACAAAGAAAGTGCGCATTTTATTATCATCTATTATCTCTCGTGTTCATATGCTAAGGAGAGTTAGGCCCAATGACTTCACATTTGTATATTGTGAGTTACCTCTTTCTCATTATTGCAATGTTGTTTACATGAATATTTCCCCTTCAGTCAGGATCACCCTGTCGACCTGACAGTCCCACAATTCCTCTCTTACTCGTGTCTGTTTCCTGAACCTTGCCTACCTGGAGGAATACCTGCTCTGGTCTTGAATGGTCCCATTGATATTGCCACGAGGGATCAGCAAGAACCTGCACAAACTCATGCATGAACAAAGTGGGGGTGGTGACCAGTGATGATTGGTGACCAAATAATGGGGGTTGTGAACTGTTACTGAGCCAATTGAGCAAATCCTTTCACAGAAAGTATGTATTGGTGTTGGATCCATTGAAGGTATTTCTGAATAAATGGGGCCAACTGAGTCCTATAAAATCCAATTTCTAAAAGTAAGTATGGTAACATCTCGTCAGTCATCGAGGGCGTTGTTTTCATTAAAGTGGTCTCTGGGTACTGAGAATTGCCCCAAACCAACCGACCAGCCAACTTGCCCTCTTTCCTTTGCAAGATCCATAGCTTAATGCCTTTTGTGTACGTGATGATGCTATTTTAAAGCTAGGTTTGATAGTGATCTTATTCATTTTATTTTATTTATATAGCGACCAGACCCAGAGGTATTACAGCACTTGTACAGGTAAAAAACATCAGAACAAATAAGAACAGTAGAAAAACACCATTAGGGTGTAATCTGTTAGGCTAAAAAGTCAAGGTAAGTCAGTTAGGCATATTTGTTAAATAGCCAGGTTTTTAGGAGTTTTTTAAAAACCATGAGTGACTGCTAATATCTGATGTGCTCAGGGATCATGCTGCAGACGGTGGGGGCGGTCATGCAGAAGCTGGATCCCCTGCCCACTTGCGTTGGAATCTGGGGGTGAGTAATGAGCGGCTTGATGAGGAACAGAGGCATCGACTCACTGGCTTTTCAGCAATGCGTGGGAAGACGTACGAGGGGGAATTCAAGTGGAGACATCGGTGTGAGAGGGCCGGCGTTTTAAAATCAATTTGTGCTTTTATAGAGAGCCAGTATACTTATTGCAGCTGAGATATGGCCGACGAGTTAAAGGCCAAGAGCTCCCCTTAGTGCCTTGTTTTGTAGGAGTTGGAGTTTTGCCAGATTCCTTGAGGAGGTACCGGTGACCGATGATCAGCAGGGCTCCTTGGCAGTGCTGGGATCACTGGGGGAGGGAAAGGGCCTGTGTCTTGTGTAAGGTAGTCATGTGTGGATGCTGGAAGGCACACTGGGTAGAGGACATGTCACAGTTTTATAGCACGGCACACTCCAGCCTGGGACTCCTTCCCCGACAATGAACGTGGTGCACAATAAAAGCGCATTTTATCTTTAATAAACCATGGATTCGTTTGGAGTAGGCCCAAACCCGTCTCGCACCCACCTTTTACAAACAACCCGTGTCACAATGGACTAGGAACCAGGCCGGTGTGAATCAATAAGGTATTTATTTATTTTATGATTTAATGGAAAAAGCAAAATCAAACAATTTCACAACAGCCCCCAATGTTGTGGCACAAAATTCAATGCTTCCTACAGAACAATTTGATCAGAATTCAAACACAGTACGCATGAATATTTAATGGCAAACAAGAAAATGTATTTTAAAGCATGTGATAGCCCTGAAGTTAAGCACTCCCCCTTAATTCCCTTTGGATGGAAGGCAGTAGCAAGGAGTAAGGATAATGAGAGAAAAATCAAATTTAGAATGCAGCCCACCACCCCAAAATGGGAAGTCAGAAAAGAAAATGAAAACCCAATTTTTGAGCAAAATAGCAGAATCGGATTTGCTTGTTACTCGCACAGCAACTCGCAACCGCGGTGGGACAGCTAGAAAGGAAATGTGTGTTAAACCCTTGTTAAAATAAGGAGGTCTAAAGACTACTACTCAGAACACCAGGGCTATGTGAAAACAAGGTAGGAGAATCAATTTTGGGGAAGAAAGTAAATGCAAAAGAAAAACCCACACAGCAAAATGAAAATTCGTTTTTACATGGGATTTGTGATCGCAGGCCACTAAGGAAGGGGCAAAATCGGAAAACGGTTTTAAGGACAAGGGCAGAGGCACATAACTGATAGGATTCTAATAGAGAGTGATTGCTCTCAATAGGACTACGGTTTGGGATTTCAATGGGACAGATGCAAATTCAGAATTCGTAGGAAGGCACACACACGGACACATTCGGTTTTCAGTGACAAAGACTAATTTTGTTGAGACTATACTTTAATGACTATAGTTATTAAAGAAAGAAACTGCACACAAGGGGGTTCATTTAGAATTTTAACTAGCTTGCACCGTGAATTTCCTTATAGGGGAATTCATTGATTTACTTCAAATGATACTAAGGACTTATACAGACAACTGAAAGATTCTGGAAAGTCAGTGGCATCTCAGGACCCTCATGACAGCCAGGCAAGGGGTCTGGTCTCTGCGCTCTCCTAGATGGGATTCTGGATAGCCAGGCTGGATCTTAGGACTTTCTGGACAGCTGGGCAAGGGTCTGGTCTCTGCACTCTCTTGGATGGGATCAGCTGCATCCATCCTCCCTGGATTCTTGTGTGTGTGTGTCAGATCCTATCTCCCTGTGTCTAGTACAGTCCACACTTATATAGCCCAAATTACATCATTTATTTTACAATCAGGGGGAAGTACCTTTAGAATTACACCTACACTGGGATAGAACAGCCTACCATTCTTCCCTCCGTCCCCTGGCATCATTGGTTCAGGGGGAGAGAGCATCACCAGTCTGTTTGGCATTTATGGCAGTTCTTTGTTTTTCAGGTCCACCTTTTAGCAAAACTGAGTTATGCATCATACCTTCAAATTTATACTATCCACCGCCATAAGAATTAGATAGGCGGTTTTAGTGGGCTACAGGGAATTAGACAGTCCAATCGCCAACTTGGTGCGAGGTAGCATGGCCCTTTGGCACATTTTCCCTTTTTCATGAAATTCATAACAGTTACAATTCTGCAAATGATCAAGCATATTCATAAGGTACATCTCCACCTTCCCACCGATTGCATATTTGTCCAATTTTAAATCAGCCAGAAATGAGTCTTGACTGGCCATTTCAGTTCACAAAGTCCTAGAAGCATACTGGCGGTAAGGGGTTAATGGCAACGGTAAGGATGCCGGTGCCGTAAACCCCCTACTGCTGCATTCCGAGGTACCTTAGCGGGTCCCACTATGGCCGGCTGGTTTTACCAGCCGCCCCTAGGCGGGAGACGCTAATGGACAACTGAGTTAATAACAGGCCAGCTATTTGCGGGCCCGTTATTATCTCCTTCCCCATTCCCATTGAGCCCTATGGGGGCTCGAATGGGAATGGGGAATGGTTTTCAGAATGGGGACTTACCGGGTCCTCCAAGGTTGGAATGACCCGGTAAGTCCCAATTCTGACTACCTGGACCCGAGTTTGGAGCAATGGGGGCTCGAATGGGAATGGGGAATGGTTTTCAGAATGGGGATTTACCGGGTCCTCCAAGGTTGGAATGACCCGGTAAGTCCCCATTCTGACTACCCGGACCCGAGTTTGGAGGCAGCATGGTGCTAACAGCACCATGGCTACCTCCAAACTCGGAATGAGGCCCTAAGTATCTGAAAATCCACCTGGAAATTACATGGAAAAATGTCATGAAACAAAATTGCTTCTGATTCTGAGTGCTGGGAAAAAATGCCTAAAATGCATCACTTTTTTATGTCAATTGAGTGGATCGCTCACATATGGGAGCGGTGCTTCATTCCCCACAGCAAACTATCTCCTCCTGGTTCAGTTTGCAACAAAGGACTTTTATTGCCCCTTTGAAGTTTGTCAGTTTGTCCTTTTGAAGTTTGTGGTGGATGAACTCACACTTCTGGGTCAAACACTGGCCACACTTGCATTCTTTGTCTTTTCTGCCAAAACTCCCTGCTAGTCTGGCAGAGCAGGTAATCATCACACCCTCATCCACCTCAGATGTCATTTCAGAATAGTTTACTTATAAGTGTGACTTCCACTGGAGGCCAGGCTTCCAATTGAGCCCAAACACTGGGTTTTCTAGTATTCCTGAGCCTCTGCCAAGTTGATTGAAGTCTTGTGGGGGAAAAACATAACATACATGGTTTCGTCAGCCTCCCACCCACAACATATTCACGGACAATTCTGTGCAAGCAAAGCTTTTAAAAGACATTTTCCTTTTTCATGTTCACACGTGCGCAATCGGTATTTCATTTTCTGTTGGAATGCAGTTCTGTAAATCAGGGGATGTTCTTTTAGTTTGACCTTTTGGGTGGGTTTGAAATTACCATTGGTTCATGGACACGGAGAGGTAAGGCACAGGGTTCTTTGATGTGACATGAAATGAAAAGTAAAACCCAAGCCGTTTCTTTCATTTGCAGTGTTTTTGAGCCCTCCGGTTTACATAAAACGGAAAACAAAAGCTGTGTCGGGTTGCATTTTGATTAAATCTTTGCCCCTCATATGAATGAACAGTCGGACAAGGCTGTTTTTTTTTATTTAGTGCATAATTTATTTTTGTGATGCAGATGAAAAAAAGCAAGGCAGGGCCATTTCCAATATAGTGCATCACCTCTTGGTATGCCGATGAAAGAGAGGCAAACATTTAGATGACAGATGAAATTCAGCAAACACATAACTTGGGGGTTCAGATGAAAGCAAAAACACAAATGCAGGGCCGTCTTGAATGCAGTGTTCAACTGCTTGCCACACATGTGCCAGGGAGAACACAAGACAGCTGTTTCTGGTGCCAATGTTTAAATGCAGTTTTTAGGTAAATGATTTCTGTTAGGGCCTGTAAATGCACCCCACAGATGTTTTCATTCTGCATTTGTTCAGATTGTCATTGGGGAAATGGGCGATGTGGTACTCCGCTGCCAATTGGATGTTGCTTGTGAGCGGGACACCAGAGTAGGTGTAGGCTGCTGGGGTGGGTGTGCAAACTACCTAAATTGGGGAGGAAAGGAGTGGGAGGGGGCGGTGGCAGGTCCCTGTGTTTACAGGTTGCTTTGCTGAAACATAGTTGTTTAGTTTCAGTTGAGGGGATGTAGTAACTAGACAGAGTGTCAAAGCTGGGCAAGAAAGTAGTAGGAGGAGAGAAGAGGAGATATAGCTTATAAATGTTGTTGATGGTGGGTATGCCTTGTTTGATACGAGCCAATTTGGTGGCGAGAGTAGATGGATTGGTATCATTTAAATGGGTGTGATAGGGCGGTAAGTATGGAGTGGGGGTGGGCATAGTATCATGGCATGCTGCTGATGTGATCAGAGAAGGTGGGAGAAGCGCAGCGCCACAAGGCAGGAAGATGATGTTGGTTGTGTTAGCCTGCATAGTTGCGAATGGTACCGGCAGGGCTGGCCATAGAGGCAGAAGCACCTTGGGCAAATTGGCGCCCCTGGTCAACAAGGGGAAAGTGGGGGGCTTGAGGGCAGGGTCAGGAGCGCCACATTTGTTTTGTCCTTCCCTGCTCCGGCGCCTCGCAGTGGTCACTGTAATAGGATGCTCATGATAACGCATGAGCGTGCATCCTATTCCAATGAAAACCTCCTCACTCCCACGTGGGAGCAGGGAGGTCATCATCATGTGAATATGGTGCTATCAGCACCCTATTGTTATTAAATGTTCCCGCTGTCACAGGTACATTTAATAACATAAGGGCGCTCGCCATGCCTTCTCCCACTATGCCAGCTCAGGGGAGCCCTTAAAAGACTCTCCTGAGCTGGCGTGGCGGGGGCTAATGGCGCCCTTGGGGGGCACGGTGCCCCAAAGGTTCGCCCGGCCCGCCCTGCCCTAAGGCCAGTGCTGGATGAGCAGAGGTTGTGGCAAGGCGAGAATGGGGACAGAAAGCTGGTGTGGGGGGAGGGAGGGTGGATTGAACACAGACCTCAATACGGAGGGGAGAAGAGAAGTATCTCTTCTCACCTCGTGTGCTAATTTCAAAGGAACCAGAGGCGGCCGTAGTAAGCTCGACGTATAAATGCAGAGAGAGAGGGCAGATGCAGGTTGCCTGGTGCCGTCACGTCCGTGCACGGTCAGGCACAGAGGAGTTACCCTTTGATCTGGTCCTTCTAGCTTGGACATCGCCAGCTCATGCATTCATTTACATATTTCCCACAGTGCCCGGCATGCCTTGGTTTTCCTTCACTTCAAAAACTTGTATGTTCTCTTTAGAAACATCTTTGCCCATTTCTGGGGCATCCTGGGTGCACTGCAAGGCAATTCATGTTCACGATCAGTTCCTTTGGCCTTTTAAACAAGAGCAGTGTTAATGGCCACTTTAAATATAGCACTAGGCGAAATAATGACCGCTAGGTATTGTATGTTATGTTAAAACATATGTATAACATATAGTAATAGGACATTTTTGGCCATCTGAAGTACTGCGTTCGGAATAAAAGCATTGCCAACTAGTGTTACTTTAACATTTGTTATATCACCTCCATATAATATGCATGGCACAGTGCTTCTACGAATGTTGGGCACATACCACGTCCATAAAATACTGAGCCACCAAATATGGTCTTGAAATATTGTGCACTAAATAAAATGAATCCCCTCAGAGTTCTGTTCTCAATAAAATGCAAAATTGATCTGAAAGAGCTCTGCGTTTGGGGCATCTAGACGGCCATCCTTATGTGTTCAGCCGTCTTTTCCCAATAATTATTGCATGCAGTACTTACTGTCTCCGCATTAGTCTTGGAATTCGGCTGATTTCTTTTTTTTCAAATTCATGTTCACCCTTGTATTAAGGATGGGAATGATTGTTGATAGTAGTGGATCATGGCACTTCCGTACACCTTTTCAGAATGCATATTTTGACCCTGCTTCGCATTATATTGAAAAGGGCACAAGAAGATTGGCATCTGTAACATATGTTTTGGTTAATGTATGGTTATCTTCTCAAGTGAACACCTTGACATAATGCCCTCTAGTTATACAGTCCCACCCCACAATTCGGGGCAAGCAACAGTCTGTTTGATCAAAAAAGAAATTCAAGTTGAAAACGGGGAAAAGGTGCTCCAAAATATTACAAAATAACAGGTAGCTTGTCTACAAAAAATGTTATCGCCTGCTTGATTCCTTTTTTTTAATTATTTTTTTCTTATTGTTATTAGCTTGTTGAACTTCACAAAAAGAGAAAATACATATACACATTTCAATTGCAATACATGATAATAACTTACTTAACAAAGAAAAAACAAAATTCAACGTCTTTTAACATCCATTAACACTAGATTCTCATTTTACAGTCCTTTTTCATTATTAAAAAAAAACACTTTCACAAAAAGATTTTCTTTTTAAAGTACAAAAACAATTAATTTATCTGAGAAATAATTCATACAAAAACCGCAAAGCAGCTAGAGGCCTCATATTGGACCTGGCAAGAAGAACGTTAAGCCACACAAAAGTACTGGGATAATGTACCTGACTGCATTAATTTCACAATATCTCACACACATGCATTAATTTCCATAATTAATTCTGTAAACATATTGTGGTCTGAATAAGAAAAGCATTCTAATTGTAACTCTTCCTCTTACAGGCCATTGGGTTTAAATATTCCACATAGCAATCAAGCCGACAGATGGGTTGTAACAGTAACACAACTCACATTTTTCTTCCTCTAATATGCTAGCATCTTTAAACTGCAAAGAAAGTTACACTTGCACATAACACACATGACCTTTTTCTTTACCCAATATAACTAACAAGTGCTGGTATGAGAGAACCGTTGGATTCCCCCGGCTTTCACATGTAATAATGGTGCTGAGGTTTGCAAATATGTGTAGGTCATTTAAAGCAAGCTCATGGAAAATCACATCAGAACACTGCAGGTTTCAGGTTAGGGAAGCAGTGCCACTGATTTCGAGTGGACACCATTTCAGCAGACCCACCCTAAACTGGAAGAATGATTTTCAGATTTTAATGTACGCTTATTGTATTGTACAGATATATAAGTACCATTTGCCTTTCACTTCACATACGAATTTCACTATGCAATTTCAGAATGTGGGGTTGCCTGGGATTTACATTTACACTATTTTATGGGAATAGAAATGACTCATCTAAGCTCCATCCATTCATCCCTAAATATCTCATTAAATATCTTCGGCATCCACAGGTTGCAAATTACTAATACATTCTCTGCCAGGCTATGAAGCATTGTCCCTCAGTTCACAGTGTGAACTGCCAATTATAGCTGTGAAAACACGCATGGTACAACATGATTTGCAAAATTGTGCTTAGATTGCCAGAAGTGCTATCCGTTTGACATTGCGTACACAACACAAAATGCAATTGGTTTTCTTGAAAGGAAATCTCACATGACACATTAATATAGTGAGCAGCAAAATACATGTTACGTTACAATACTCCTCTATTCTATTGGGAGCTAGCACCCACTAGCACTTCCAAACCATCCACTCCTGAGACTTACAATAGAAAAGGCTGAAACGCAAATGTGATTTGCTTCAGGGGATTTTTATACTTACTTCAGGATCATTTCTTTAGTTCATGGAACTAGCATCAGTGAGGAATCCTGACCTTCCTGGCCTCTGGTTCCTCTAGGTGTAGGAGAAATCTGCCACCACCTGATGCAATCTCCCTCCCGGATAAGGCTCCTCATCTCCAGATATTCCCAGCTCAACATGCTTTCAGTTGAGCAAGCAGCTTGTTGGTAATCATAATCCAATCTGTCTGTCTGTCAGAGAGGGAGTTAGCTCACATTCTGCTCTGTGTTTTGCCTCATGTAGCCTCTCCTATTCCCACGTGATATAATATATATATCTTTTTTATTATTGTGTTTGGTTACATATAAACCTTTACAATTAATATGTCACATTTTCATAAGCACTTTTCAACATATACAACAATTCATCATCCTCAGATTAAAATTCTATATTCATCAAAATCCCTCAAAAGGAAAAATAAGTGGACTTCACGTCATATACTTTACATCATCTAAAACTAAAAAAGAAACATATTATACAACATCATTACTTCCAAACACATTACATATAATGATTCAAAAGACCCACAATCATCACATTTAATTACACATGTTATAACACGTTTAACAATTCCACTATTCCTAATTCCACTGAGACATTTCTATTCAGTAAGATGAGGGTATTTTCTCGCGCAACTGTTTGTCCACCAATAACAACCTTTTTGTAAGTCTGATTACCAACTTAGTACTATTTCCATACATACAGTGATTTCATAATGCATCTCTACTTAATTTAGAACTTGACACAAGATAGTGTTCAAATGCATTAACCCTCAAAACCTCGAAGTACTCACAAAACATCACAACGTGTTTAAGAGTTTCAACTTCACTCTCATTCTTACAGAACCGACTACTGCCTGCATGTTTGGACCATTCTTTCTTTTTCTTTTCCCAAAATTGTACTTGTTCATTTGTTGGGAATTGGTTTAGCTTATGACATAGATATAGGTCATGTGCAATCATACATGGAAATTGTAACATGTATCTCGGGTGATCGTCCCATTTTCTTGTGAATTTTGCATATTCATAATAAGCTTTATATCCACCAATTCTGTCTATCTGCATACACCAATAGTATCTTTGAAACTTCTGTTTGCCGCTAGGAAGACCTGCAGCTAAATCCTCATGAGTAACCATAATCACTCCAAAATTGTGTTCATTTTCACCGCAAATGTAGACAATGAATTCACAGATCCTGCCAACATCATACATTTGAGGTCCACATATAAGGTATTGCTAGGTGGATATAGTATCTTAACATAATTATTTAGAAGGCGCCATTGCCACTTTACTGACAACGGAAGTAGGCCTAATTCATGATGTGTAATGTCATTGGGGATCGCAGTAGATAAGCCTAGAACCTTTTTCCACATTATTTCTTGCAAAGTATCCAAGGTTTCATCAATTTCAATGTTACAAATGTCCAAAATATATAAAAATAGAGGGTTCAATTTTTAGCAAATAAAACTGGATAATCGGAAGCAATGAAAACTTACAATATTTTTTGCGTATAATTCTCATTTGAGACATTAGGGGTTTAAATTTGTCCATCACCAACTCTTTCCACCATTTCATAGAGTATTTATCAGACAGTGTATATCCCACATACCTCACTGATTGCACAACTTCAATTCTTTCACAAATTATTGACCATTCAAACCATTCTACCATTTTTTTTCCATCTGAAAAAATAACAATTTTTGATTTTGATTGGTTCACTGTAAGGTTATGCGCTTCCGCAAATTCAGTGAAGCAATTCAATTTGGTTTGCAGACCAAAAGGAGTTTTATCAATAATTAGCAAACCATCTGCAAACCCAAGCCAATATAAGTTTTGCAGGAAAAATAATAGCCTCATTCCAACAGTTTTCAACATTCGAGATGTATAAATTAAAAAGAACTGCTGTCAAAGTGCAACCATGTTTGAGCCCAATTTCCATCATTATAGATCAAGTTAAGACACCCTCTTTATTTAGGCGTACTCTATAGGAGGTAGAAGAATGTAATAAAGCAATGAGCACCACTAAATGGGTGGAAATCCTAAGTGCAAGAACGTCTCCCATTAAATCTCCCTAATTACAGTATCAAAGGTCAAGCTCAAATCTGGGGCAGTCATATAGATTGCCCCTGTGTGTGAACTCTTCGAACGACCCAGAAGTAGGGACACAATTGTTGCATTCAGAGAGCACCCCATACATTTTCTACAGCCTGGTTGAAATCTAGACAGTACATTGTGCTTATTCGCAAATTCCTGTAAGTCTTTTAGGATCAATTGGGAAAAAACATTTGATGAAGCATCATTCAAGGCAATAGGTCTAAAGTTGGAGGGATCACAAGCCAACCCTTTTTTGTAAATGGGCACAATAATAGCTGTACAACAGGTGGTAGGAATCTGTCTACTCCTAAAGACGTTGTCACATTTATGCTTGAGAATCCTTGCCCATAAATCTGGATTCACTTTTAATATACAGGGTGGAATCCCATCGGGCCCAACTGCCCTTGACTCATTTATTTTCGTTAGAGAAAATATTATGTCTTCAAATGTCCAGGGGGACCTTTCCAATATAGAATTGGCATACTCCCTTTTACTTTGTATCACAAATTTATCTGGCATTTTAAATTTCTCTTTAATATATTCCATCCACACTGGGGCCAATATAGCAGGTTCCTTCAGCCCTTCAGTTCCACTATTTAAAGTTCTAAGTATTGTCCAAATCTGACGAGTTTAATGTTTCAACAGATGGTGCATCATGCGTTGATTGACCTGTAGCATTACAATCCCCTTCAGTCTCTATATTTTGTTCTTGTGTGCTAGTATTTTACGCTTCTTCTCTATGCAATGCACCACAGCCTCAATCTGCATGTTACCCAATTGGTGAAGCTTCCCATTTTTTTGAATTTTGGATTGGTGTATCGCTAGACTTAAAGCATGCCTATGCAAATTCGGTTTACATACACATTTTGAGGTTAATGCAATACTATTTAGATGATCCTGTATTCTAGATGTCATCAGTTCTTCAAGGTGAGCACTTGAGTGTAAATCATACTCTCCCCTTTCCCAAGAAATTGGGTCATTACTTATTCTATGCATCAACTGGTGGCAAGTAGCAGGACTCCATCTAATAGACAATCACGGTCTATCCATTTCCATTAATTCCAGAATTGGAGTTGCGCTAATGCACCATTTTGGTAACTGCAAGCCTATAGAGATTGCAAAATGATCACCCAACACGAGATCTTTAATTTTGACTAGTTTGCTTTCCTTAAACAAAGATGTCGACAAGAAAAAATGATCTATATAAGATCGTACACCTCCATGGGTCCAAGTAAAAAGGGAGAGTTGTTTTTTTGGCATTACCAATTGGATATCCCAACTCAAAAAATACTCGGCCCATTTGTGACCATTCCCTACAGATAAGGGACGCGTATAGGCATAACCCGGTACCCCACTGGACCGTACCTGGTAACATGTGAAGTTAGAATCACCTCCCACCACTATACCAACTTGAGCATTTCTAACAAATGCACTTTTGAGAATTGCATCCAATGTTTCCATCGGTAGCTCAATATAAATACCTACTCTGTTTCAATAAATACAAAGGAACAGAGTAACAGTCCTCGAGTAGCCATATGAGCATAATTCCACAGCCATAAACGCTGAATCTTTGTAAAGCATCTCCGATGCAAATTTACAGGACTTGCTTATAAGCACAGCTAGTCCGCCTGATGGGCGCCCCTTTTCACCCCTCGTGGCATAGGGCCTCATTACGACCCAGGCGCTAAGTGTTTAACGGCGCCGTAAAATGCTGCGGTGCCGTTAAACACTTAGCGCCTTACTACGAGGTCCCTTTGCGGGACCCGACCTTAACGGCTGGTCTACACCAGCCGTTAAAGTAGGGACCCGCAAAGGGACCTTGGTGCTAAGTACGGTACCGCAATTTGCCCTACGGGGCGAAATGGGAATGGGGAAGGGCCATGGTTCAATGGGGAATTACCGCCCCGCCACCCTTGGAATGGGGTGGTAATTCCCCATTGAACCATGGCGGACCCGTTACAACACCGGCACCAACCATGGTGCTAATAGCGACATGGTTTAGCGCCGGTGTTGTAATGAGGGCCGTATTGTGTGTAGCATTCATAACCATCTACATCAAAGTGACCAGTTTGCATGGTTTCTTGAAGAATAATTACAGCAGGTCGACCAACTGTATCAATCTTATTATGCCATCGAACAAAATTTGCTAATCCACAACTATTCCAAGACATGACTCCAAATGGCAATTAATTATGCCAAGGAATGCTGTTGTGTTATGGGAGTTGTACTTACTTTGGGCCTCATTACGACCCAGGCGGTAAGTTACCGCCTGGGCCGTGACTTTACCACCATGGCGTAAACTACGTTTACGCCATGGTGGTTGGCGGACTTACCGCCCCATTCCGACCTAGGCAGGGCGGTAAGTCCCCAATCCCCATTTACCCTTCCCCATTCCCATTTTTGCCCCATAGGGCATAATGGGAGTGGGGAAGGCGTTAATTACGCCACCGTAAATTACGGTGGCGTAATTAACTCCATGGTCCCTTAGCGCCATGGATTTTAACACCTGCTAAAAGCAGGTGTTAAAAGCACCATGGCGCTAGGGGACCTCGTAATTGGCGGTAAGGGGTCGGCGCAGCTAACGCTGGCGTTAACCCCTTACCGCCAGGGTCGTAATGAGGCCCTTTGTTATTAGTTGGACCAGAAATCCCACTTATTGCTGTTGATAGAGCAAAATTTTGCCTCATAATGTCTTGGTATTGGTTGGTAATGTCCCTTGCAATACCATTTCAACTTTAGGTTCCTCAATCTGAATTGGCTTTTCCAAATAGGCCATAGCCTCCTGTTCAATTAAAAAAATACTTGGAGTCAGACCAAGTAGGACAAAATTGTCCCTCTGTTCCCATACCATCTTCATTATAATCATTGATTGCAAAACACATATAACACGATTATTGTGATTAATGGCAAGACGTACCCTATTGATATCTTCAGAACGTAATGTCCTTAATGATGGTATTGCTTGAAAGATTTTTATCATAAAAGTTCTGTTTAGACTCACTTCTCCTCCGTGTTACCTTCCCATCCTATAATCACTGGGGTGTCATGCTGGAACACTTGTTCAAATTTAGGATCCGACTTATCAATCCCACTCACTCCCATATCCTCCTCACCACTCCCATTAGCCTGATCGTGCCTTTTGTCCAACGTGTCATTTTACACAATCTCCCCGATCATTGGCAAAGACCCCTCATCCAAAGTGGGCAGTCCTATACCTAGGGTTTGACCAGAAGCACAAACCGGCACACATAGCACTCTTTACAATTGCCTCTGTAGCCCCCTTTTCAGGTTCCCTTATTTGCACATCCTTTCCCATCATTGCCATCATCCATGGCTCACCCTCTATCTCCTTACTCATTTGAACCTCCTTACCATTGCCCATATTAGTCAAAGGGCCATTAGATCGTTTAGCTACAATTTTCTTGTTAGAAACAACGAAGAATTGGCACTTCCCCCCAACATTCCCAGTAACTTTTATGGTTTTCTTCAGAGACCTCCCCTGCACATCCTCTGGGTGTTTACTCATTTGAATGACTAATTCGCCATCAGAGTGATTAGGCTTCTGCTTTGTCTTTCTAGGAGCTTTTATCTCGTTATTCAGCCCTACAGAGTTTAAATTCAGGAATGCTTTTGATTCGATGGCAACATCATCCTCTGGCAGTGAAGATACTTTTTTTAGAAAGGATGCGTGAGACACTATCTACCCTGATTTCTTTAAAAGTCCTTTCTTTGACTTAGTCGCTTTCAGCCTTCTTTTTTGGGCTCTAATCGCAAGTCTCTTTTCTCTGCGAGTTAGAACCACTATTGACTTCTCAGCCAATTCATCAACCTGTAATTCCAATTCATTCTGAACCACCCCGCTAACATATTCTACCGAAAGATCTATTAGATCAGTCAGAGGTGCAATATCATTCACTATATGCTGAATTGCAGTAACAGTCTTTCCATCAACCATACCTGCCAAGTATTCATCATTAGTACCTACCAGTCCCCCATTTTTAGCCCTCAACGCTACCATTTTGGCAAAAGATTTAATTTCAACATCCACCATTCTAAGGTCACCTGGGGTTTGGGTCGCATTATCGGCCATGATTTCCACCATCTTTGTTTTTGTCAGAATGCCTATCTCACAGTGAGTCTGCTCATGGCCTTTATCCAAAAGGTCTAACAACCAGGACAATACTGGAAATTCCACACCAAAACCTCCTCACATCAGATAGACTTGTTTCACTAGGTTCAACCACTACAGGTAGATCTTTATTAATTATTTTAGGGTTCACCCCTGAGTCCTGATCAAACATATTCATTTGTTCAATTGGGTCAATGAATGGATTCATCGGGGTAGGTGAGCTAACCTTTTGTTCGTAATAACCCCCTTCAAGGCCTAGAACTCCTTGCCAATCCCCTTTTTCCATCCCTAAGTCATGCGTACTGTAGGAGTACGTAGGAGCCCTCATTTTTATGGGTGGGATGCTAAACATGTGCACACCCTCTATGCCTGTGATTCTTTGGGTAACCGGAGTCTATGGTCCCATCGACAACCTTATACGCTTTCCCAACTCTGCATCAATAGCCGGACCAATTATTGAGCAGTCAGCTATACTCCTCTGACATACTTGACTACTCCCCCATCACAATTGACCACCAAAGGTTGCACATCGACATCAATATCATTCACCTCCTTAATTTTATACTTAATAGAAGGTGTCTCCAAAACAGAGCTCTGAATTTCTTTTGACATTTGGGCACATTGTGATTCATTGGGACTAACACTGGTCTCTTTACCGACCATTTTCTCAAAACCTAAATCAGGACTTTGTTCCTTACATAAGGAGGCACCCACCGCCTCCTGCAATGGTGAGTTGTTCACACTGTCACTCCCCTCATTCATGGGCAACAGTATATTTGAATTATTTGATGCAGCTGAAATCGAGCCAGTCAATTTCCTCCCACTTCTTAGACCATTAACCATGATGGATTTTTATTCAAAGCCTCTTACACAGCCAGGCACGTGTATCTGCAGATTTCTATTTTACTGATGATCAATACCCTCAGCCAACAGAAGTGCGTTAAATAAGCACAATTTCCAGTTTACCCCAGCAGTTGAATTGTGGAACATAACCGCAAAAACGAGACTCATAACACGTGATCCAATATTGTCAATCAACTCTTTTCCTTCAAGAATCGTAAGCGCTTCTGCTCTCTTAGATTTTTATGGCAGCTAAGACCTATTCCTGGCGAGGCACCGCTCAAAAAAGGCTTTTGAAAATGACCGAGACCCCAGCCCGTGCGTTCCGCCATTCCACCCTAACAGCACAACAGCACACTTAACGCACTTTCAAATGCGTGCACAAATACGCTAGTGCCCGCAATTTTGTAGTGAAGCTGGGAAGGAAGGGGGCGGAGTCCAGCCACGCAATGGTTCTGAAGTGAAAGAAAGTAGGAAAACGTGAGTCGTAGGCAGAGCGTGATACTGATGTCACAGTCCTAGTAAGTCCCAGCCCACTCCAACAAACAGTAGCCAAGCCCACTCCCCAAAGTTAAGCCCAGCCCACCACAATCAGTCCTAATACAGCCCACCCCAACACGTAGCCCTAATAAGCTATGCAGCTCAGCTCTCAATATATTTACTTTGGTTAGTAGAGTCCGTGGCGTTTCACCTTGTTGATACACACAGTCCTTCCTCTGGTCCTTGCAGGACTCCGGCAGATTGAGGGAAAAGAGTCAATCAGGAGCAGCAGCAGGGTCCTTTGCACAACAGCACACTTAACGCACTTTCAAATGCACGCACACATGTGCTAGTGCCCGTGATTTTGTAGTGAAGCTGGGAAGGAAGGGGGCAGAGTCCAGCCACACAATGGTTTTTGGTTAGTAGAGTCTGTGGTGTTTTGCCTTGTTGATACACACAGTCCTTCCTCTTGTCCTTACGGGTCTGTGGCAGACTGAGAGAAAAGAGTCAATCAGGAGTAGTAGCAGGGTCCTTAGCACAACAGCACACTTAATGCACTTCCAAATGCACGCACAAATGCGTTAGTGCCCACGATTTTGTAGTGAAGCTGGGAAGGAAGGGGGCAGAGTCCAGCCACGCAATGGTTTTTGGTTAGTAGAGACTGTGGCGTTTCGCCTTATTGATACACACAGTCCTTCCTCTTGTCCTTACAGGACTACGGCAGATTGAGGGAAAAGAGTCAATCAGGAGCAGCAGCAGGGTCCTTAGCACAACAACACACTTAACGCACTTCCAAATGATATAATATTTTGCTCATTGGATAATTCTGTCCATTGCCTTCTTTATAATTATACACTCCCAGAAATACACCCTTCAAATTCCATCAAATAATTATAATTTCTATGCTCTTGATTAGAAAAATGTGGGTCAAATCATAGAGGAGACTTTTACCTTCAAACTGTACCCAATCCCATGTTTTTACCTAGTATGGTTTCAAGGGTATGAGTTAAAATCTTTTCCATACATGATGTTATATTTGAATCATATTGTCTGAACAATACCACTGCTCAGCACATAAATTATATGTAAACAGCTCTTTGTGAAGCCTTAATCAATGACTGATTTGGCACTTATGACAGGCCCTTTTTTCATGCTGCTTTAGTTTATAGATATCTGGTTTTATGGATAGGCAGAGTTGTAACGGGGATCTATTAAGTGTAAGAAGAGGTTTGAAGTTGGATTATAAAGCAGAACATCTTTTCTGACAGCATACTTTAATCTCTATGTACACTTCAGCCCTCCAGTGATTGTTTCTTGCAAAGGTGTGGCCTAGACTGCCAAGGCTGAAAACCCCTTGAACGTGAAGTCAGCACAAAATGTTATTCAATTCAACATAGAACCATTGTTTCACCCTCATTTGCAATGTAAAATATTATTCGAAATCCACCATATTATTATAAGCTGTGTTGCTTCTGGAAATAAAGAGGTTAATTCTGAGTTGCACTGCTCATATTGCCAAGATTACCTCTCGGTTAATACTTAAAACCTCAAACCAAGCTCAGTTCATGAACAGACCTCCTTTTTATCACTGGAAGCTGATCCACTGATGATACATAGATGTGCCCAGTGCTTAATTTTTTGTAGTAATCAAACTCACTCTGGTCTTTGATTTTCATAATAAAATAAACTTAGGAATGGGTTTTAAGGTCTGCTTTTAGGCGCCATCAATTGGCGTGTCAATTTACCTCTACAAAAAAATCATTGGAATATGGCAACAAGAAGGAGTGGTTTTTTAAAAATCACACCAATTGCTTGAGCAAAAATATCATATACATTATCCAATGTCCATGTGATCTTGTATATGTAGGAAAAACTATGAGAGAGGTATGCCAGAGAATATCGGAACATCGTGCCTGCATAAGGAACAAAGTGCAAGACAAACCTTTAGTTGAACATTTCTCTAAATTGGGGCACACAGACAAGGACATTAGGTGGTTTGTACGTCAATCCATCAAGACCCCCATGAGAGGAGGTGACATGTCCACTATGTTACATAGACTAGAACAAAGATGGATTCACTCTTTGGACTCAGTTAAAAATGGTTTGAATATTTCCATAGAGTGGAACAAACTGGTAACTGGATAAGAGACATGGTCTCTGCTCTCATTGGTTGAGCACCGTTTGATATCAGTTATCTGGTGAACTCTGGATCTACATGCCATCTGATAAATATATATGAAGCGCATGACATGTCAGCACATACATTTGGACTCTGGATTACCCATATTTGAATTTTACAATATTGGTTTTGGAGAATGCGCCTCCTGCCACTGTGAGGTGGAAGGGCGTTCGAGTCTAATAGTGAGTCATGGAAGTAACCTGCACATTAGATCACACCATGATCCAGGATGAACTGAGGGTGAGTGGCCATGACCCAGAATAGCCAGCTATACCCAAGGATCACCTCGGATGTTGTAATGAGCCGCATACATCAACAGTAACAATTATGCAGCATAAGCACCCATTGGTCTATGCACGAAAGAGGGTGAGGTAATGCATTTTTGTAACATCCCTCATGCTGCACTGGTTTCTTTACACAATCCAAAATATTTGTTTATGTAAAAAACCTTTGTCTATGAAGGGCTTACAATGCCCAAAGTCACTGGGAGCCGGGGCTTAATAGTCCTGTCCACCAACAGAAACAATCAGGGTTTAGCAGCATTTATTGTTTTCATGCATGTAATAGGGTTAGGTAATTCGTCCTTCACGCTGCATTGTTTTCCCCAGATTTTTCAAACAAACACTATTTGGTTCAAAAAAGAAAAAAAGAAAAAAGAAAAAATGCGTTACAAAATGTTTTACACACAGAGGGACTACATGGCCCAGAAGTCTCTGGGAACTGGGGCTCAAGAGTCCTTTCACTATGTTGATGGCGTATTTAAACAAGCCACACCCAGGAACCAGCACAAAATTTGGAGTGTGTGCAGGACAAGGGAGAAGGAACCCAGGGTAAGTAAAATGTGTGTGTGTGTTTGAGTGTTTAAATTTACACAGTTTGTTTGAGGTTTTGAAGAGAGAGAGAGCGCGAGGGTAAACTCGACCCTTTCAATTTAATTTCTGCTGACAATCAGCGTGCACAGTGCATGGGAATAGATGCAGGATGTGTCTGCTTTTCCCTTTTTCATGCATATAGAGGTGTTTGAACAGCCACAGAGCCCAGCTAAGGCAGCAGCCCAGCTAAGGCTGCAGTTGTGTGTTTTCCATCAGCATTATAAGCTGTTTGGCAGTCACTGTGCACACCGACCCATTATTATTATTATTATTTTTAGGGCCAGAAAAGCCTAATATGATAGTGGGGTCGTTATAGACCTCCAGCATGATTGAACAAAGGTTCATGAAGGGAATTTTTATCTGTTTCCTTCACAAAACTTTATGTAGGGAGGGGCAGGGGAGTGAGACAGCAGCATTAACAAAACCTTGACAATGTCCTGAGTTAGTTAGATATATGAGCATGACGTTTTGTTCCATGTATCCCTTCAGGAACATTGAACTGGAATTACCGCGTAGTGAAAAAACTGGGGTACCAGAATAAGAACATGTCTGGACTCGGCCACATGAGGTGAGGTGAATTGATGTGAGGTTTTGATTACCTCCAGTGTCGTCAAGATGAAAATATTTGAGTATTGAGTCTCTGTGTTGCATTTCAGGCGAGAACAGGGATGTTTCCTCTTTGGATTTATTGACTAAAGACGCAAGACACCCCCATACCTGAATTTTTGATCAGGTAAGATAGTGTGTCTATACCATATATATAATGGTGTATTGTTTATAGGGCAGGCTTATTAAGATGCTTTGTCCTCCTCTTACGTTGCAGTATAGGCGCAGAGTTATCTAGCACCACTGCAGGATTTAATCCATCGTTGACACGCGCATTCATTATTTCACGTGGAGGTGAGTGCCAATCTGTATACATATAAACTGAGATATACACACAAGATATATCTGTGTCTAAACAAATAAGAGATCGGAATTCTGATGTTATGTATATTGTTTGTTTGTAGATTGAGGTTTGATGACATCCTCCACCTTTTGACATTTCGGAGTGGTTGCAACAGAACCATCCGTCTCCTGAAGAAGGTCGCTTATATTTACCGGCTTGAACTAGGGGCCTATTGTGACGACCGAAACATATGTTGAGTTACAGCAAATAAGCAATATGCTATTTGTTTTTGTATTAACACTTACTGTAATCACCAAGAGGTGTTGAAATTTATGTTAATATATTGGTTCTAGGTGGTCTTAGTACCACAAGTGTGGAATATTGACATGTATAGTGAGATTTTGAATGAATGATGGAATGAATGGTGGTGTTTAAATGTGAATGTTGAGAACAATAAATATTTGTGCAAATTGCTTATAAATAAATATATATATATTTTTTACAAGACTTGGGGCCTCATTACACGGTAGGCGGTAAAAATCACCAATTACCGGCATGGCGTAATTAGCGTGTCCGCCCTCGCAAGAGGCCGCAAATTGCGTGCCATTACGAGATCGCAGGCACGAGCCTACTGCCATGCCGGTAATGAGCCTACCGCCATGCCGCAAAAGTCCCCAAAATGTCCCTTAACGGCATCGTCGAAAGCGCTGTTAGCACTTCCGACCTGCCGCCACATGCAAATAGCGGTCTTTGCAAATAGCGGTGACCGCCATTAGCAGTCACCGCTAATAGCGGTTACAGTAATTTTGCAGAACCGGAAATAGCGTCATCGCACCGGAACGGGAAAGAGCACGGCGGCCATCTTTAAAAACACAATCCATTGCTATACTCCTTATCCAGGACACCTTACCAGGAACCACGTAGTAAAATACACCAAGGACACCGTTAAGATGCCCAAGGCTGTTAAAAAATCGTCTGAGCGGCAACACAAGGAGAAATTTAGCAAGGAGGAGCTCCTTATGCTCACGCAGACACTAGCAGACAATGCTCAGGTCATCTTCAATGACGACATGCGTCGGGAGACCATTGTGAAGAAGAAGGCCATCTGGGAAGAGGTAGCCCACAAGGTCAGCACGGTAGGAATCACAACCCGCACAGTCAAAGACTGCCGAAAGAGGTGGGATGACCTCCGGCTCCGTGTGCGGGACATTCTATCCGTTAACTGCAACCTGGCTACGGGCACAGGAGGAGGCAGTGAATCGCCAATCAAGCTCACTGAGTGGGAGGAGACATGTGCATCAACTATCGGGGTGGAATCCATCGATAAAAAATCACCCTGTGGTGTTCTGCCAAGGGGAACTATTTAAAGTAATATTTTTAGTTAAATAGGCTAAGGATCTACACAGTTTTGCCATCCCCCCAGCCCCACCGCCCACTATCAAAGGGCTGAATTCTACTTAAACACCTCTGTTTCAGGTTCAGGAAAGCCAGTTGCATTTTAGGACCCTCTGGTAAGATAGGGCAGGGGCCGGGCCACTCCACTCTCAAGGATAGCCTGAGCACTACATCATAGGGCCTAGTCAGCTTTTAGGCATTCCCTGCAAGAGAAAGCTTCACCCACAGGCAATCTCTGCAAAATCTCCTTTTAGCATTTCCATGTGGCTGTCAGATTGTCCGTGTTAGCAACTCTCTTCCCTTTGGTAATTTTAGGAGCTTTTATCTTGACTCATAGTGCATCCACTTTATATGGCAGTGATGACACCATCAAGTTTACAATCTTGAGGGGGAACCTTGAAAGAGTTCTTGCAAATAGGATTGGGCAGTTACTCTTCTCTCTCCTCCCAAATTCAGATTCTCTCTAAGGATTAGTTTAGGAGTCTGGAACAGACATATGGCAACTTCACTTTGAAATCCCCTTTTGTTTTCATGTCACATTTTGGCAAAAATGTAGTTATGTGACAAAAAAGTTACCAGTAATTTGTGATTTCCCAGTAACTGCCATAATATACATATATGCTGATTCATCTAATCATGGGGAATTTTTAAAAAACAACAGCCGGATCTGCACCATGTTGCACAGCCATTTGGCAATTTTCTACCATTTTTACAAAAAAGCAGAATCGTCCACCTGTTCACCAACTCTCAAAATCAGAACATGTTAAGAGCAGCCAGGAGCACCTTTTAGCTCGCCATTACAATCCGCTAAGTCACAGATGGAGAATTTTTTATACAAAAAACATTGCCTGGAAATGATCTAAAATAATTAAACATATGTTCAATCAATGCGACTTGTGGTTGCCGGGAAAATGCAACAATTGTTACAGTCCGTTTACACAAAGGAGGTCTTCATGTGCGCAAATATGAGCATCCCTTTCTCCATACCATTTGCCACCCTTGGCCAGCCTGGGACCAGGGTTTTTTTCTTTTATTATCTCTTGTTTGAAGTTGGTAGCTGCCAGACATAAAATCTGGGGCCTTGGTAATGCAGAGATCCCACTCCCCACATTCCTGTCATGAACAGGCTAAAACATATGCATGCTCACAACTGCCCTTGGAGACAGCAGGTTTAGGGAAACATGGTTTTCAACACCCTTCAGGCCACACTTTATTGCAGTTGCAAACAGCTGGGATGCCAGCCAGGCTTTCAGTGGGAGAAGTCCTTTGTGAAGTTTTCCTGGAGGCCCACCATTTTTTCTTGGCTGAAATGAAATCACATATTGCAATTTCTACCATTTGCTCTGAATGATATGATATGATATGATATGGCATTTGTAACGCGCCTTTACACAAGTGTTTCAAGGCGCGATGTTCAGGGCTGTTTCTTTCAGTCATTAATAAAACACACTTTTAATTGTCTGCTGTTTGTTTTTCTGCGGAAATGTGAGTCTGAAGGGTCACAGTGCACCAGCTTTTGGCGGGTGGCAGTTTCAGTGAAAATGCAGCATTTATTTCTCAGTCAGGAATGTGCTTTTCCAATCTGCGCTTGGATTAATTTTTTTAATGTTTTTCTGGATTTCCACTGCACAAAGACACCCACATTGTCTGCCTCAGGCCTACAGGAACATTTCATGGCAACAAAGTGGGCTTTTTTTCAAATCTTTTCTGGTATTTTGCATGTGAAGCCTAATATACATTACTTTTTGTTAACACACACACTATGTCTTTTCCGTGACATTTTTATGTTGGAAGAGGAACATTTTTCTGATGTCTTGCTTTAACTTGCAAACACACATGCAACGCTGTTATGGTGTCAGTGTTTAAAAGTCCTCTTTTTCATGTGAAAAGGGCCTTTGAATATCTTCTGTCTTTGTGAATTAAAATGCTGCTTTTCCTTTGGTAATGACAGACATGCCTTTTTCCCATGGCCCTTCAGTTCTGTTGGTTTGGGGCCTTGATAACACCCCACACAACATAGAATCAGTTTTCAAATCAGTTTAAAAAACAAAAGCAATAAAACAGAGGAATGTTCAAGTGTGCTCAATGTGCAGTATGTAGAGAATTTTCACAGTGTAGAGACTTTAACCATTAGGGAGATTGTTAGAAGGTACTAGCATGGCAGCATGTACGGTGTGTGTGATGGGGCTAGGTTACCGGCTGTAGGCCTTAATAACAATACTAATGTTGTAGCAAGCTATCATTGCAGCACATGCTGTGTGTAGTGTAATACATGTAGTATTAGGAACTAAAATTGGGTGATTTTTAGGTACTAACTGCTGATGTAGGGGTGGCTTGTGTCAGCTAGATGTGTAGGCCACAGACACTCATAGTGCTGACACCACTTTAGGAGCACAAACAAAAAGCATTGAAAGATGAACAGCCTGTTTGCAAGGCAAGAAGCTGTGCGCAGTGTAACAAAATGATTAGGCCTTGGGCAATGAACATGTTCATTGTTCATGCAGGAGCGCAGGAAGATGACGACATGTGTGACATTTCCCTCTAAGCAATGAACAAGCAGGAATGCAGCTTGCCAAAAACTAGAGCGTGAGTTAAGCCAAAAGGGGATGAACTGTGTGATAGAAGGTACTGGAAGTTTCTCGAATGTTCCGACTCGTGATAAAGTTGAAAGTAACTTCATGAAAGGGGAAGGCTGGTAACAGCTGACATCATCAAATAGGGGGAAAAGATGTTCAGAAACCATGTGTGACATACCAGAAAAGGCTGGATTGTGGAGAAGGGAGATAAGTGGCTGTGAAAGGCTGGAGAGGGTACTCGGGCTTTTGCTGGCTGGGCTTTTGAGGGGATTTTCAGCTGATAGTTGGCTTGCTGAAACTTTAAAACGGGCTTAGCTTTAACAAACTCTGACTTCTAGCAAGTCCTGAGGTATTTGTTTACAGAATTTTGAAAGGGATCTGGGGCTCACCAGAATGTTTTTGCCACTTCTGTTTGCGTCAAATGGCAAAACTGGCCCGGCTCGTTCAGTGTGCTGCTCTGAGCACGGGGCCTTGAAAGTTGCTGGGAGCCATCATTAAACTCATTATATCTCTGAGCTGGCAACGTGACATAGTTCGGTGTCCTGGGATCCTATCAGCTGGAAGGTAGGGGCTGCTGTGGAGTGGAGCCTAGGTTCCAGGCAGACTAGAGGGGTTGGGTTTGCCAGAGTCACAACTGTAGTAGAATGAGCATTAATAGGGACAACATTAGCTGTGACTCTCTTGCGGCGTAATCTGGCAAGGTGTCAAACTGGCCCAAAAGGCATAACTCTCTTTATTTCTAAGGTACCCAGGGATAAAGGTAGTTGCCTAAATCTATATTGGTTGTGGGGGTTGGTCTGCTATGCAGAAGAGTCCATAATATCTAATCCCATACTAACCCAATCCTTAGCTAAGGGCATGTGGGTAAATGGGAATTGAAGCTGTACCTATAATGCATTTGCTTTCATAGCCAAAGTGCCAGCTAGGGTGTCTCCTAATCTTTTTGTGCCTAGAAACACTTGAATACAGGCACCTCATATATCACTTATCATATCATATCATATCATATATCATATGTCGTCCCTAATTTAATAGTAAGTGAGGGTGGGGGCACAACTAAGGTCAAACTTGGTACATGCATTGTTACACTCATTATTAATGAATGCCAGTTAGGGTTGTTCCAGAACCAAAAGAAAACTGTTAGGCTGGAAATGTGTATTTTGCTCTTCCTTCTCTCCAACACCATGCACAGATAAAAATTATGTTTCGCTTGTTCTTACACATCACCAATGTGAAAATCTAAAATGTCTGTCTTTTCTTGCTATGAAGTTTAAACTTTTTCATATGAAAAATAAAATGGCAAGCATGTGTGGTGGTTTCATTGTCTCTAGACTACCATCTGTTCAATTTTTGATATCCAGTGTTACAAGAATGTGTGTCTGACAAAGTACAAAGTCTGTAAGTAAGCTTGTGGAAAAAAAGAAAGTGTCAGGAAGGTATCTGACAAACCCAATGAAATTGGGTATAGGAGCTGATGAGGTGGGAAAAAGTACACTCATGGTTCAAAATCATGTCACTACCTAACTTGTCCTTGCTGTCTCAAGCGGATGTAGTTGGACTGTTTAATTACAGATATAGAGGCAGTGCAAAGAAGGCCTGGCATACATATACTAGTACTGATCACAAATGTTGATATTATCCCATTAACCATACAACAGTCTTACATGAGGAGTGCTCGTATTGCCCTATTATACATATTGTCGATATCATTCAGAGATCATTCTGTGAGGCAGGATTGAGTGCCATAGGAGAATGACACCAACTTAACACTAAACTCCATTCCTAATCCATGTATAACAGCAACCCCTATTTTGCAGTGTCCAGTTGAGGTTCTGAAGCCTTTTTGATTAATGAAAGGCTATGCTATCTCAGCTAAGTTTCAAATATATGACCTGTAGTTTACGCATATATCTACACAGCAGGCACATTACAGCACTGTTCTGTATCATCAGGGTTAGATCCTGGCACCTTCAATTTAGAGATAAAGCTCTGCACCAGGTGCATTAACTATCTGGATATATTCGTCAAGATCAGTGTCTCTGAAATGTTTCCATGTCTTAAAATCATGGCATAAATGGCTGTGAATACAAAATATCACAGCAAAAATGCTGTGGTTTTGCCACCACAATCATGTAAGGGATGCGGGGCACACCCCCGGAACCTCTGCTCCCCTTAAATGGTATAATGGGGTACACTTTTACTGGGTCAAATCACAGCATTTTTGCCGGGATTTTTTTTTACCAGTGACATTTTTGCTGCAAGTTTATTACCTGTTACCCTCTGAAATGCCCATAGGTATGGGGGTTTTGTCACTCAATTTAAGGCATTTTTTACTTATAGCCGGTTCAGACGCAGCCCTACTGCGATCATTAGAGACAAATCTAAATAGATATCAGAAATGTTTTAAATAGACTGTAGCCCCTGAAAGATAGGTGGAGTTGGGCAGGCGGAGTCACTTGTCAACCATGGAAAATAGATGGAAGTTATGAAATGTGCTTGATGGTGAGGACTATAGACTAGAATATCCCACTGCAATGCAAGAGTCTTACACAAGTGACTACAAAAAGACACAACAAGGATATACATTTTTTTATAGTTTATTAAAGATGTCAGGAGTGAGTACTTTGTCTCTGTTACCATGTTTCAGGACTTCTTCCTGAGTCATTTGCTAGGAGATTCTTACATGTTCGCATTTTCATCCTGGCTCAGTCCCATTTTCTACATCTTCTTCCTAGCTTATCCCTATTTCTGCTTCTTCTTCCTCCCTTCCTTCCTCTTCATCTGCCTTCTCCTTCGGCATTTTCTCTATCTCTTGGATAAGATCCTCCATGCTTTCCTTCCTTGCACTCTCTTAGGCACTCTTTATTTCTCCTTGATCAGGGCCTATGTCCTTCATTTCTCTGGCAAGGGCCTCAAAGAAAGGACCATGGAAACTTAATTCACTGCTGTTAAAAGGACTTTGAAATCGTAATACTTTTCTACTACAAGATGAAAAGTACAAGCATTGTTAACACACAAATATATAAAGTATTGAGGTTTTTTCAAGTATTTTTTGATTAAAGAATTGGAATGATGGAAGTTTATTAGGGAAAGAATTAAAGATTTTTTTTATAGCTTGGGGAAAACAAAGTATTTTCAGAAAGATGAAATTGCATAAGTTTACAAAGTAAATTACAGATATATAATTCATCATATTCTGGATTTGATGTCATCAATTACATTAAAATGATAAATTAAGAACGGTGACGCTTGGCACAGGAAAGAGAGTAAAAGTAGAGAAGAAAATATTGATCAAAATGAAAGATTTGTAAGAAAATATTTGATTCACAAAAAGTGGAGTGTGGGCTCAAATACATGAAAATATTTAATGAAATGAATATGTGAGATGTGAGAAAAACTATGTGGCTATAAATATATTTTATATTATATAAATATATTTTACCTGGAATAGTATTTTCTATGACCTTTCAGAAAAATTAGAAATGTGTTTAAAACACTAATACACATTTCAAAAAGTGAGATATAATTAGAGATATAATTTAGACCACTTTAGGTCATTGGCCTTAACAATGTACACTTCACAAATGAAAAAGTAGAGCACACAGATCATATGACTCCAACCTTTTTCATGGTGAATGATCAACCCTCTACACTACTAATGCTCTGGTTGTGAAGCACATGCATATTAAAGTATATAAGCTTAAACACAGTACAGTGTATCAGCATGCCGTGGGTACCAACGTAGGTGGGAAGCAACTGGGGGATGCTGTGTTTACCAACTTGGGATGGCATTTACATTTTTGAAACAGGCACAACTTAGGGATATTATCTAGTTTAATATACTTTGTAGGGAACTTCACCAACCTCACATAAACTGCCACTGTTATCAAAAGAATCACCTGTCTAGGGGACCAACTGCCTCATGTAGATTTCTTCTGGCATATTGCCTCCTAAACGACACTTGAAGTAGCATCAACCATGGCCATTCAAGAACATACTCATTCACACTTTGCAATTAATTTTGACCCTAGCCTCCTTCAGCAACATACACATGCTTTCTCCTAGACTTTCACACTCTGCTCTGTCACTGAGAACTAGGCCTACCTCTGTTCCAAGAAGGTCAGCCCCAGGTCCTCTGCACCTTTGTATTCTCAAATCTAAATGCAACCACACATTCATAAGGAGTGGGAAGAATTCTGGAGTTGTCATAGATGCCCAAGTATCGAAATAAGGATTTGTTAAGCAGGAGCTAAACACAGCTCCTCGGTATCAGTACTTGGAGGTGCTGTTACCTGTTACCTTCGCTTGGTAACAAGGAGCTAGTACATAGTGGGTCGCACATCTAACTTCCACAAGAGATGCACACCATAAACATTTGTCAATTTCTCATATACATGTATTACACGGCCCGCGGTAGCGGGCATTTATTTATGGTTAATTTGCTAAACTCATAGGAAGAGCACTTTTTCGGCGGCTTATAACTTTGCTAACCCTGGACAAACCCTCACAAAACTTTGCATCAAATTTGCAGCAGGAGCGGGGGCTTGGGTCAGAAAGCGTGCTTTTGTGTGTTTGGTGGAAATCTGACCAGTACTTTTGTTGCAAAGAACTGAAATGCACGTCCCAAAAAATTAGCTATATCTGGGTCCCCTGTGCTGACCCATTTCCCCGTTCGCTCCCGGTACGGCGTCCTGTCGGAGAAGTTTGGACACAACCTGTGGTTGGCTGGAGGGAAGTAGTGGTGTGCATCAACATTTTTTGGGAAAGCCGCCATGGTGTATTGGAGGACAGTGCAGCGGTGGAAGCATCTGGAAAATGTACCATGTGGAATGTGTTGGCGGCAATAACGGAGGGAACGGGTGGTGGAGTGAGAAGTGGTTCATGTGACATATGTAGGCGAGTACTTTGTGTGGTGATTGGAGGCAGCTGTCGTAGCGGCACAATAGCTTCTGCTGCAACCTGTTTGCGGCAACCTCTATTCGTGGTGAGTGGTCAATTGCAGAAGGGGGCTGAATTGCACATGACATAGGTTGGATGGGAGCGCGGGACACTGTGCACTGCGGATGGAATGTGGTAGTTGGGCACATGGTGGCATGCATGGGTGAATGAAGGTGCAGTGGGTCTGTGGAAGGATTAGACTATTGGGTGCATGGCCAAAGGTCATAGGCCGTAGTGTGTAGGGCATGCACTCACGAGCATAGGGCTGCAACATACCCACTGCAGGAATACATGTTTGACTATGCATTCGGTAGAGGGTGGTGCTTGCATAGTGTGGTGTGTGCAGATTGGTTGCAGTAAGGCCAGTGTTGTGAACAGAATGTGGGTAGGTTGGCAGTGACACAGTACTTTGTGAATGTAAATGAGTACGCTCATAGTATGTGAATGAAAGTGCACAGGGGTGCAGGAGAGAGTGTTTTGTTTGTACATTATGTTAACTGTTGCAATTTGTTGCTGCATAGCTGCATGGCGGTGCGTAGGTTGGGTAGGAGTGCTGGTGGCAGTGGTGTGTATGTGGACGGTCGTAGTTGGTGACATGATGATATGCATGGTGGTATAACGTTGCTGTGGGTGTGCTCAAGGCCTATGCTGCGTGCAGATTTGTTGAAGTAGGCCCAATGTTATGAAAATGTTGTGGTTAGTGACACAATACTTTGTGAATGGCTGTGGGTAGGGGTGGTGGAGGCTGTGGTATTTTTGTGGATTCTGCTAATTACTACCTGTTTTCATGAATGGGTGTTTTATGGTGTGAGG
Source organism: Ambystoma mexicanum (assembly GCF_040938575.1). NCBI lineage: Eukaryota > Metazoa > Chordata > Amphibia > Caudata > Ambystomatidae > Ambystoma > Ambystoma mexicanum. Next base: position 207,149,968 of record NC_090939.1, read on the forward strand.
GAGTTGGGTTTGAGTGCCTCTATCTATGTATGTTACGTTTGTGTATAGTCACTGTGCTAAAGTTGAATCTAGAAAGTGTGCCTAATAGCGTCTCTGTGCTAAAGTTGAATCTAGAAAATGTGCCTAATAGCGTAACTGTGGTATTCATGAATTTAGAAATTGTACCTAAATGTATGCCCTCTGTTGTGCTCTTGTGCTTGATCACAGGCGTATAAAACCACTATGCTTACTCTCCCATATACACCATCATTCAACTAGAACCCAGCTGTACTATGACACATTCGGTCTAGCTGTTCCCATAATTAGCATGATCCCATGAACTCCACATCATCCTAATAAAACACAGCTAGCTGAGCACATTCCGGCTAGCTTAAGCGTCTCTTCAGGCCTAACGCAGTCAGAACTCAGTCTGGGTGTCCACCCTCCAGACTGAACACATCCAACTGATTTCCTCAGCACCACACCTACCGCTAAGAAGCAGCTTTCATGCAACAACCACACCAGCTGCACACATATCCCGTGCGCCCACACACCTTACCACACTCTCTCTGTACTGACTGAACTGCGATTCCCGAGGGCGTTCGACCTACCAGCGCTTTGAGATCATACCAATGATACATAAGGCGCTATATAAATGCAAAGTAACATAACATAACATGAAATAATGTTAGCTGCCCACATAGGCGTTATGTTAACTGTTGCAATTTGTTGCTGCATAGCACCATGGCGGTGTACAGGTTGGGTAGGAGTCCTGGTGGCAGTGGTGTGTATGTGGATTGTTGTAGTTGCTGACATGGTGACATGCATGGTGGCATTACGTTGCTGTGGGTGTGTTCATGGCCTAGACTATTGGGTGAATGGCCAAAGACCCTAGGCCATGCACTCAAGAGCCTAGGCCTTGAGGACATCCACGGCAGTAATGCATTTTTTATTGTGCATCTGTTAGAGGGTGGTAACATGTAAGGAATGGTTGTGGAGCACATTTCAGCCGTTATAGGTCATTGTCGCAAACAGAATTTGGGTAGGTTGGCAGTGGTACAGTACTTTGTGAATGGAAGTGGGTACGCCCATAGTATGTGATTGAAAGTGCACAGGGATGCAGGAGATAGTGTTTTGTTTGTACATTATGGTAACTGTTGCAACTTGTTGCTGCATAGCTCCATGGCGGTGCACTGTGGTTGGAGATGCTGCAGTGAAAGGTCACGCAATGTGGGCATTGGGTGAAGTGTTTGCATACTGTCAGTATGGTAGAAGGTATGGTTGAAGGGCAGCTTATATGTGCTTGGATAGTGTGCTGTGTGCACAATGCTTGCAGTATGGGCAATGTGATAAACATTTTGTGGTTAAGTTGGCAGTGACACAATACTTTCTGAGTGGAAGTAGGTAAGACCATAGTATGTGAATGAAAGGGTGTAGGGTGCCGGAGACAGTGTAATGTTCATCCATTATGGTAACTGTTGCATGTAAAGCTGTGCATGTCCATTGCGGTGTGGAGGTTGGTTAGGAGTGCTGGTGCCAGTGGTGTGTATGTGCATAGTGGTAGTTGGTGACATGCTGACATGCATGGTTGCATTACAGTGTGGGGAATGTGTGCAAGGAGCATACCCACTGGAGAAATGCATGTTTGACAGTGCATGAGGCACAGGGTAGTGATCTTTGGAGAATGGGTGTGGAGCACATTGTCAACGTGCTACAGTACCACAAGTGAGTTGCAACGCATGCATTGTGCATTCCATGATTGTGGTGATCGTTGAAACATGCTATAGTATTTGGTGTGCGGCAGGAGATGGTGCAGTGAGAAGTTGTGAAGTGTGGCCACAGGGTGCAGTGCGTACGTAATGTGAGTATGGAAGTAGGTATGGTTGAAGTGCAATTTATATGTTAAGCTTAAAGGTATGGCTTTTTGTAGTCCAACTAGTGTTATGGGCGACTCCTTAATTGTCCTCTTACATTGAGCAACTACAAAATCAAGTTTTGCTTACTTTGATTACCATAAGAATTGTCGCAATTCAATGGGGTCAACGGTATAAAAGCCCTAAACTGTTAAACATTGAATCACAAAATAAGAATGACTCCGTAATTATTGCGCCAAAATTTTCACAGTTGATTTGGTTTTATTATGGAACAAATATTAATGTTTTTCAGTTTGATCCAACTTGGTTCGTTGTAATTATATTGCAAGCCCCAGTGAGACACGTGTTTGGGCTTAAAAAAGCCTTTTTCAAATCTTGGCTAATTCTGAAATATCATAAAGTGTCCACCAATTCATGGTTCCCCCAAACACATTAATAAGTAGAACATTATACATCAATTAAGAAAATTCATAAAAATGCGTAATTGAGACAGAGAATAAGGATGGGTACAAGGGAGAAAAACATGGGTGGTAGAACAAAACAAATTTAAATGCAATTATTCATGCACAGGTATGGATTGGAAGGTAGAAAAAGAGGAAAGAAGGAACAACAATACAAATCCAAAATACGTAGTGGACAAGAATAAATTAGGCAAATCCAAAAACATAAAACAATGAAACAAAAATAAAACAAAATGAAGTAGAGAGAGAGAAAAAACATTCTATTAGTAATATATGCCAAATAATGCCTTCTTAAATTAAGGTTGAGTATTATTATAAGTAACGGGTGATTTACCCCGGTTGTATACGAAGTATATATATTCGCTCAATGCGGTTGTTATGAATTCTCTATTGGGTTATATCCCAAACTTTCTTCCTGCCAAATTGTATTAAAAGAAATTGTCACTAACCCTTGGTCTAGGCCGAATATGATTATCAATTGCATATATTAAATGATTAGCCTGCCGTGGATTCCATGGTCATTAGTTGTATTATCATAAGTCTGCGATCTTGCGTTCGTGATCCGCTCGATCGCGTACACATTATACGAGGTCAATTGAAAGAACACACAATTTAGTAATAATTTCAGCCTCATAAGAGGTTTATGGTATTGATACGAGCGAAAAGGCAGTACAATTTGCTTACCTCGAACAGATCCTAGTCTCCTGCGTTGGCTCCGAAATCGTTGTGTAGGACGCCGTCTCCATCTTGGAAACCATAGCTATAGCGGTTTCCATGGCGACCCGGCGTCTCTCCGCCATTTTGGTTGCTAAGTTACTCACGCGTTGCCATATCAACCCTGTGTTGCTGGCCAATGTACTTTATGACTGCTCGATTGTGTGCAATTATTGCGAATCGGTATCACTAGTAAAAGTAATGGCTGGTTTAATAATCTTGACTCGTGCAAATCCACTGTATTTAATCGGGTCAAACGAACGGGGACGCCTTGATCATCGTTGTTTAGGATGCCGTCGCCATCTTGGAAACTGCTATAGTTGTAGCAGTTTCCATGGCGACCCGGCATCTCTCCACCATTTTGGTCACTTAGTGAAGCTGGATGAACATATACATAAATTTGTGGGTGATAAACCGTCATTGATTTACAAGAGAGCACACACCCTCAAATCATTAATCAGTCCATCATTATTACCAGACATTCAAGAACCCAGGTTGCAAACCTGGCTCACAAAAAACGATACGGGTTTCAGGAAATGTGGGATGTGCTGTATGTGTAAGTAAGCCAGTGAAGCAACAAAGGAATTCAAAGAACAGAATGAGAAGTCAATTAAAATCAAACAAGGCATAGACTGCAGAACGAAGTTTGTTGTGTACGCCATTCGCTGTGTCTGTCAAAAAATGTATATAGGCAGTACCAAAAGAGAACTTAGAACAAGGATTCGCGAGCACTTAAGCAAAACTGGGAGTCAAGATTCAAGTTTGCCTCTGGCAGTGCATTGGCAGAGCACACATCAAATGGAAGACAAGACCAAGGTTAGTTTTATTGGACTTCAACAGGTAACCTTATCCAAAAGTGGTGGTGACAGAACAAAAGCATTAAGACAAGCGGAAGCAAGACTTATCTGTTACTTCAATGCTACAGTAACAGGGCTAAACACAAATAATGAGATGGCATAGTTTCTCTAAGTGTGGGATACTAATATGGAATTATATTTGTTAATAAGCTGTATTGAATTAATTGTCATTAGACTATGTTAATGAGTGTTTGTGTTTATACCAACTGCAAGTGTTTTCTGTTGTGTGTTTTTTATTTAGACACATTATTTAAAATATGCAATTTTTATAAAATAGAGCAAGTAATTACTAAACCTGCCTGTACAATCATGTTGTCATTAGGAGTAATTAATGGAACTCTGGGAGTGGACCAGAGTGTTGTGAGCAAGCTTAAGCTACATAATATTGTGTGGAATAGAGATTATCATCAGCAGGCAGCACGTCATAGTGTGCCGCCTGGAATATTAGAATCAGAAGAATATGCTAATTTTTTCACATAATAAGAATAAATAGAGACCAACACTTACTGAATGATTATCAAAATATGCAATACAATTGAGCACCTTAAAATTGACATAAATCGCAGCACGGCTATAGTAAGTTTTATAACAACAATATTTGCAACGATGATCTAGGTGTCCCTGTTCGTTTGACGCGGTTAAATATAGTGGACTTGCACGAGTCATTACTAGTAAACCAGCTATCACTTTTACTAATGATACCAATTCTGAATAATTGCACGTAATCGAGCAGTCATTAAGTACATTGGCCATGAACACGGGGTTGATATGGCAACGCGTGAGTAACTAAGTAACCAAAATGGCGGAGAGACGCTGGGTCGCCATGGAAACCGCTACAACTATAGCGGTTTCCAAGATGGCGACGGCGTTCTAAACAACGATGATCAAGGCGTCCCCGTTCATTTGACCCGATTAAATACAGTGGATTTTCACGAGTCAAGATTATTAAACCAGCGATTACTTTTACTAGTGATACCGATTCGTAATAATTGCGCACAATCGAGCAGTCATAAAGTACATTGGCCATCAACACGGGGTTGATATGGCAATGCGTGAGTAACTAAGTAACCAAAATGGCAGAGAGATGCCGGGTCGCCATGGAAATCGCTATAACTATGGTTTCCAAGATGGCGACGGCGTCCTACACAATGATTTCGGAGCCAACGCGGGAGACTAGGATCTGTTTGAGGGAAGCGAATTGTACTGCCTTTTCGCTCGTATCAATACGATAAACCTATTATGAGGCTGAAATTATTACTAAGTTGTGTGTTCTTTCAAATGACCTCGTATAATGTGTACGCGATCGAGCGGATCACGAAAGCAAGATCGCAGACTTATGATAATACAACTAATGACCATGGAATCCACAGCAGGCTAATCATTTAATATATGCAATTGATAATCATATTCGGCCTAGACCAAGGGTTAGTGACAATTTCTTTTAATACAATTTGGCAGGAAGAAAGTTTGGGATATAACCCAATAGAGAATTCATAACAACCGTATTGAGCGAATATATATACTTTGTATACAATCGGGGTAAGTCACCCATTACTTATAATAATATTCAACCTTAATTTAAGAAGGCATTATTTGGCATAGATTACTAATAGAATGTTTTTTCTCTCTCTCTACTTTATTTTGTTTTATTTCTGTTTAATTGTTTCATGTTTTTGGATTTGCCTAATTTATTCTTGTCAACTACGTATTTTGGATTTAGATTGTTGTTCCTTCTTTCCTCTTTTTCTACCTTCCAGTCCATACTTGTGCATGAATAATTGCATTTAAATTTGTTTTGTTCTACCACCCATGTGTTCCTCCCTTTTCCCCATCCTATTTTCTGTCTTAAATACGCATTTTTATGAATTTTCTTAATTGATGTATAATGTTCTACTTATTAATGTGTTTGGGGGAACCATGAATTGGTGGACACTTTATGGTATTTCAGAATTAGCCCATATTTGAAAAGGCTTTTTTAAGCCGAAGCATGTGTCTCACTGGGGCTTGCAATATAATTACAACAAACCAAGTTGGATCAAACTTAAAAACATTAAGATTTGTTCCATAATAAAACCAAATCAACTGTGAAAATCTTGGCGCAATAATTACGGAGTCATTCTTATTTTGTGATGCAATTTATATGTGGTTGGTTACTCTGCTGTGTGCAGATTTATTGAAGTAGGCCCAATGTTGTGAAGCTGTTGTGCATAGGTTGTCAGTGACACAATACTTTGTGAATGGCAGTGCGTAGCGGTGGTGCAGGCTGTGGTATGTTTGTGGATTCTGCTAAGTGTGACACGTTTTCGTGAATGGGTGTTTTATGGTGTGGGGGAGTTGAGTAGAAGTGCCGGTACGTATGTTACATTTGTGTATAATGTTAGGTGCCCACATGGTCCCATGCTTGGATTTATACTGTTGGGGTGGGTGTGGAAAGGGCTGCAATGTTGTGTGCATGGCCAAAGGTGTGCTGGGTGCGTCTTAGGATCTTTGTGGATGCTGCAATCATGCATTCTTTAGCAGAGGTTACTGGTGGAGGGGGTTTGCAATCAAATGGAACGGGTACTGAGTGTGTTTAACAGTAAATATGGAGTGGTGTATAGAAATTACAGTGTGCAATGTAGAGGTTGCGTATCTGATTGCTGCGTGCGTATTTGAAAATTTGACAGCATCCAATGGGGGAGTACTGCAAAAAGTGACTGTGCAAAGGGAAGAAGTATTGTCTGAACTTTACTGGGCCGTGGCCCTCACTGTAAATGGGAACGCGCACATGCACATCCTGCCATTATGAGCAGGGTGGAAAGGGAAATGGAATTGTGGGAAATAGGCAATTAGGAGTTTAGGGAGTGGTTCACAGGAAGGGGTGGTACCATTTCATCCCAATACTGTGTGGTGAGGGTGGTCGAGATGGAGAGAGACACAGTGCTTATCGTCGGTGATACCTTTGTGCGCCATCTGCACAGGTGTTGTGTGCAAAGAGGCGTTGCTGGTAATTTTGGGTTGGAAGGAGTGGATGCGTTCTGGACCTGTCAGGGTAACTGTAGTTTCGGCGGGATGGTTCGCCTTTGCAGATATGTGGCGTCCGTCACGAACGTTGACTTTGTTGTGGTGCACTATGGAAGTCTACATTGAGGTTGCTGACCGCAGTGATGCATATTTTTACTACTGCCAAGGTCGTTTTCTCATGCATAACAGCAAGAGGAGTATGGGTCCATGACGGTGTAATTTGTTCCCAGCCAGAGGTGGGAAGGGGTGCTATAAACAGATTTATGCGTGAGTTTATGCAGACTGCTTGCATGTTCTCCAACCGCTATGAGATCATGAGGTTGCAAAATATGCAGTGGTTCGATAGAAATGGCATTTATTTGAGCGCCATTGGCAATAGTATTTTCGTTTACACTGTGCAAGATGCAGTGACCAGAATGTGGTAAAGATGTGTGGAGAGGCAAACAGAAATGCATATAAAGAGAAAATACAAAAAAAGTTGCTTGCACTCACATCAAAAAAACCTTTATACATCTATGATGGAAGACTGAATTCCCTACCCAGTTTGATATTGTTTACCCCCCCCTCACTATCATGAAAAGGTGGTGGATTACACAGTACTTCAGGATTACATGTGCCACATCCTGGGTGGCTATGTGGATGTATGTGGATGGAGAAATCGTGCATACTTTCATTGAACTTTGTAGTGGATGTGCTTTGGAATGGCACGACATTTGTACTTTAAATGTGTAACAATACATTTCAAGTGTTGTACAGGAGTGACGTGTTGGATGATGGTGGCTTCGATGCGATTGGTGGATGTGTGTACCTATTTACGCGTCACCCAATGAAGTAGAGCTGCAGAGAAGATAGTGCAAAGGGAAGCAGGACTGCTCCAGCTTTACAGGGGTGCGGCCCTTGTACTACTTTGGGAGGCGCATGTGCCAAAATCTACCCTTTACACCACCTTGCCCAATTGCCATGGGAGTGTGGGGATTAGCCAATCAGGTAGTGTGGGTGTGATTAACAGGTAGGGCAGGTGCAACTGTTGTACCTTATACTGTGTGTACTGAGGGTGGCTGACATGGCAAAACGCATTGTTTTGACTATAGGTGATCCCTTTGTCATAGATCTGCACAACTATGCCCCGCAAAGACACTTTGACAGCAATTTTGGTTTGGAAGGAGTGGACGCATTGTGGAACGCTGTGTATGAGTGCAATTTTGCCGATATGCATGCCCTTTGCAAGGACCTCGCCACTTTTCCAGTAGTAGATGTTATCGTCATCCATAACGGCGGCATGCATATGGGTTACCCGGCTTGCTTAGATTTTTTCCGTAGACTGAAGAGATTGCTGGATGTCGTGAGGATGCTTTTTTTCACCGCCAAGGTGCTTTTCTCATTCATAATACCATGAAGAGTATGGCCCACTGCTCATGGATGTTGTTCCGAGACAGACACAGGAAGGTGTCTCATCAGCAGAAGCATGTATACTTTTTTGTCTGCTCGTGGAATGTTCTTCTGCAACAATGATCTCATTAGTTGCGGAAATGCAGAGGTTTTCCAAGAAAATGGCATTTTGTGTCACCCATTGGCAATGCAGTTTTGTTTGCTCGTCTACAGGATGCGGTAAAGAGTTTACTGTACTAATGTGAGCACAAGAAAACACAAAAGCTAATAAAAACTGAAAAAAGGTGTTTCTGTAGAAGCATCTAAACAAAAAAAAAACAACAGGCTCTTTCAAGAGTCGCCCCTTACCACACACTCCCCTGACCCTGGTTGGAAGTTATTCGCCCACACCTGCACGCAGCATGAAAGCCACATCCGGGGATTTTGTGGGTGGCGGCAACGAAAATGGAACTGTGGGTATTGTCCAATCAGATGCTTAGGATGTGCGGCAATAGGAAGAGGGACTCCTGCCTCACTCAGGCCCGGCCCGCAATGTACTTGGGGACCTGCACGTGCCACATTCAGCACTTCTCACCATGCTGGCCTATGGAAATGGAACTGTAGCAATTGTCCTATCAGGTGGTGCTCATGGTGTGCGTCACAGGAAAGCACGCCAATAGGAAGAAGGACTCCTCCTGCTTTACTGGGGCGCAGCCCTCGCGGTTCTTGGAGAAAGTCACGTGCCACATTCTGCACTTCTCAGCATGCTGGCCAATGGAAATGGGACTATGGCCTTTGGCCAACGAGGTGCTAAGGGTGTACGTCACAGGAAAGAGCACCAATAGGGAGAAGGAGTCCTCTTGCTTCACCAGGGCACAGCCCTCGCATCATTGTGCAAAGGTACGTGGCACATTTTGCGCTTCTCACCATGGTGGCCAATGGGAATGGGACTATGGCCTTTGGCCAAACGGGGTGTGCGTCACAGGAAAGGGCGGCATTCACTTTTTCCATTATTTTGTGTACTGCGGCTGGCAAACATGGCAAGACGCACAGTTTTCGTCGTGGGTGATGGCAAGAAGACTTGTCTGGCAATTTCGCTTTGGAGTAAGTGGACACTTTGTGGTGTAGTGTCGAAGCGTGCAGTTTCGGCGGACTGCGTGTAGAATGTCGATGCGTGGCCTCTTCGGCAACTGTAAATCTTGTGATCATGCACTTTGGAGCCTTCTTTATGGGTTACATGCCTTGTTCCCGTGTGTCCCGTCAACTGAAGATTATGATGAAAGCAGTGCAGCGCATTTTTCCTATTGCCAAGGTGCTTTTCTCATGTATACCCCCGAGAATAGGGTGGAAGTATTCCAATGATTCCTGTCGCCAGCCAGAGGTCGGAAGGGGTCTCATCAATAGAAGCATGTGTGACTTCTTGAGTGCTGCTGGGATGTTCTCCTCTGAGAATGATAACATTGGTTCGTGATACATACACCTTTTCAAGGCAAATGGCATGTCTTTGTCTCACAGTGGCAATCAAATGTCGTTTCACAATCTACACACTGCACTGAAGACCCTATTGTAAGAAGGTGAGCTGATGTTGAAAACACACATTTACGTATGGAAACCGCACCTTTAAAAAAAAAAGAAAATAAATAAAAGAAAACCCCCAAATGTTCTTTTAAGAGGTACCACAACTAACGACATCCGATCCCCTGGTTGAAAGTTATTCCCCCACTCCCACGCGCGCCCAACACGAAAAGTCTGCGAATATCCCGATGGTTGCAGGGTGGCAGTTGGTATATATGATCCTTTTCCAGATGATGGCCATAGAAATGGGCCTGCAGAGGCTACGGGTTTGGGCAATAAAGTTTGTGGATGTGGTGTGTACGGACAGACTGTGCTACACAGTGTATTTGTTGACGGAAATGCAGAGGGTGCGGTTATGGCTGTGTGTTTCATGAGGCACAGCGTGCAGGTTTTAGGGGATTCCGACATACATTGACTGAAAGTGAATGGAAAACACTGTGCAGTGGCTACTTATTCTGCGATCTATCATGTGCATGTGTAGCGCTATGGAGTAGCTATAATGAAGTGCCTGATTTTGGTTTGTCTGTGTGACACTTTGGTGACACGCAATCATGCCAATATAATTGTTGTTCATTGTGCAGCGAAAATTGCACAGCATGTTACACGTGTTTCAGTGCCGTTTGTGATGAAGGAGGCACTTGCCCTGTTCATGCCTTTGTTTCCGATCTCTTGCATACGTTTCTATTGCATTATGCAGCCACCGATGTGGCAGCGTCATTTTCTATTTGGTCCGTGAAGGCAGACAGCGCGGTACATTGCAAAGAAGTGTATTTCTGCCTTTGTTCGACATGTGCCAATGGCATACTTCGGCCATGGGAATATGACATTTCACAGCACGAATACTTTTCCCCAGCTATAACGTTCATCTTACTATGCTAGCCATCCCGATTTTTGCACACCCCATCTAAATTGGTTTGGCGCCCTTCTTGAAAGTAGTGATATTTTTTTGTAGTTAGTGTGGTGCTGTGACTCCCTTGAAAGCGCTCTGCAACACGTAAAAAAACCTCTTTTTACAGCAACCCCCTTTCTAACCGATTGAACTACAGTGTTTACCACACTGCCACGCTTCCCGCCCTGCATGCGTGCATTGGCAATTCTGTTGTTGATCTGTGAAAGGTGCTTTCTTTACTTACCTTTTTTCCTTTCTCAGTTCATTTTCATTTATTATGGTGTTCTCACACACGCCACAGAAGGAACGGCAGGAAAGGTCCGCTATAGAGGGGGCAGCCCCTGCCTGGATACTATAGGGGACATGCCGGGAGACAGAATTATTGGGTGGCCCTCACCTACATAGGTGCCAGTCATTGTAATGCTCCCGTAAGGCCGTTCCCACGCACTTCCAAGTACCTTCCCTCTGTACAGTAGCGTGTTGCAGTACATGCACAATACAATGCCCTTTGCCTGGTAAGGGTCTGTAGCGCGGCATATGGTTTGCAAAGGTTGTTTTACAGCTCTGCTGCCCTACAGGAGTGCCCCTCTTGTTGCCCGCAGCAGATGTGGGAAATGCTGTACATGAAAGTACCCTATGTAATTGTTGGAAGGGCGGTAGCCTGGCCACTGGTCCCTTGAGCTTTCATTACAGTTGTCGTCACATGCAGTACAAACACTTTATGCTACGCCATTAGTGTTAGGAGTAGCATTCACGGATATGCAAACATTGTGGAATACATGAATGTTTACAACAACGTGAAACACAGCTTCATTATGAGCAGCAGGAAGCCATTTATTCTGTGCGACCCATGCAGCTACAGTGCTTTTCTAACCACTAAGGTTGTTTGCGCTCTGCATATTCTGCTGTTTCCTTACTGGCCTTTACATGCACTAGTATGTGGGTGAGGAAGGTGCACCAGCTTTGCCATTTTACAGACTTAGTACAAACTGTTACACCTGCAGTTACATGTTTTATTCAATGGTACTAGCGGCAGGCGACCTTTTGATACTTTCCGTCACACTGCTGAGTGCAGACACAATGTATCTGTTTCACGGGTCATGGAAAGGCAAGCAGCAGATAAATCAAAGTAATGCGACATTTAACACGCCCACATGACACTGCAGGTTGCTGTTTCCTGTTGACCAGTGGCCATTATACAGTTGGGAGTACTTTAGCCACAGATTGGTAGGTTTGCAGAGCCATCCACGAAGTCGGCAACAGTACTTTAATTGCGGTAGCCTACTGCATGAATCCGTAGGGCTGGCGACAGGGGCGGTGTTACCAGCATACAGTGGATGCAGGTAGCACCGCCCCTATGCATGGGTCTAGGTGTGGAACGGAAACACGTGCGCTTCCACAACTACTTAAAAGTGCATTCAAAGATGCGGACATGCAGCCACTAATGGAGTCCTACGGATACTTGCAGTGTGATTGCACATATGCCAACCAGGTGCTCTGTCCCTAGGAAACGTCCATATTGCTCATCTGTAGTCATCTCGGACAGTATAGTGCGGTACAGATTTATCATGCACTGTTAACACAAAAAGAGAGCCTACTGACACACTAAACAACATTTACTATGTACTTCTGTAATTGCTACGATACACCAACCCTATTCGGTGCACACTGGTGGCACGGGTTATGGTTGCTTAGCTTACCATAATTGTCGAATTTCAGGGTTTTTTCGGTTTTACCTGTAACCATAATGTCCCTGTAACAATGTTTTTCTGTTGAATTTCATAGGTTTTTGTTAGTGCAACTTAACCATAACATCCCTTTAACAATGTTTTTGTTAGTTAATATATATATATATATATATATATATATATATATATATATATATATATATATATATACCTATATGTATATACCTATATATATATATTCAAAAGGAAAAGTATGCCCTGGGACAGGGCAAATCCAACGTATAGCACTCCAAGAGCAGCAGGGGAAAAGAAGTCCAGTACCAGCAATGAAGAGGCAAGACAGCAGGTCCAGGCAGCACCTATATATATATATATATATATACCAAGAAAGTTATGGTGGGTTTAAAAACGTTTGACACCTGAAACGTGAAAGTGGGAAAATCCATTTGAGCTGAGTTACACACTCCACAGTTGCCTAGTAGCCATCACAAATTAGCCCAATTGCAAACCTTTTCTCCCTGGAAATTGTCTTTGTCTAAGAGGGCAGTGCTATTAGTTTAATCAACCCAAGATAGACATTTTGCAAGGCTGTCAGGAAAACTACATACATAGTTTCACCCTTATTAGGGAACAGATAATCAGTGCAGTATAGTGCTGACAGCCTTGTGGTTGGAGCATGTTTTCACAACACCAGGAAAGCTAAGGCGGGTTTAAAAAGGTTTGGAAAAAACTCTTTCACCTGAAATGTGAAAGTAGGAAAATCCATTGGAGCCAAGTCACAGACTCCACAATGCCACCTAGTAGCCATCACTGGAAGCTCACCTCTGAGCCACAACAGCAAGGCATTGTGGGTATACAGATTAGGCAAAATGAAAACCTTTTCTCTGGGAAGGCAGTGCTATTTTATACATAGCTTAATCAAACATTTTGCAAGGCTTTCAGGACAACTAAATACCTGGTTTCACCCTTATTAGGTATCATCAGTACAGTGTAGCCCTGACAGCCTTGGAGTTTGAGCATTTGGCCTTGTTTTCACAACACCAAGAAAGTTATGGTGGGTTTAAAAAGGTTTGAAAAAAACCCTTTCACCTCAAATGTGAAAGGAGGAAAATCCATTGGACGCTGTGACTCGGGCCAATGGACAATGGAGGACAAGCTATTTTTCAAACCATTTTTCAAGCAGTCAACATCTACCACATTTGTGTCAATAAAATGAAAGAACATATCCCCACCAAAACAGAAGGTGCAACACCCACTTTCCAAACCTTAAGCAATCCCATGTTTCCCCCTCTCTTAAACCTTTTCGGTACACTTCCCAACCCAGACATGAATTTCCAAACCCTACACCCCAACCGGTCATCGAATAAGGACATCTCAGACCATGGTGTGCCTTATTAGTGTTTGAAACACAACTGCCATAAATACAGTTTTTGTAGCAGATGTTAACGGTGCAGATTTATTTCAGATGCTCTCAAGAACTGCTGTGAGATATTGGCCACTAGCTACTGATACAGGCTCTGCTGAAACTGGAGCTTGAAATGTAGTTCTCATGTGATCTCCTTGGAAATTTGGACTTTTTTTAAAAGCCAATATTTCTGGCATGGGCATATGGAATACATTTTAAATGTCACACTTTGCCCTTTGTTGCTGGACATTCTGGAATGGTGTATTGAAACACTGTTGAGGGTATTGTAATACTCCAAACATGTTGATAAAGCACACAATAACACAGCCATAACCCAAGTGTGAAAAATACTTGCTGCAGGGTTTTCTCGCAAGTTAGCTTCCGTTCCACTGGTGCTACAAGGGTTAACTATAAACTTGAAACATCCCCAGCGGTGTTTCTTGACATTGTATACAGTTATTTGGACTGTCTCTACTCTTGCTTTGGAGTTGGCTACTCATGGAATCGCTGCTAGTTTTTGCCCACTCGAACCTATGAACAGATACACCACTTTGTACGTTTTCTCTTTATTAGGGGCTTCATGTACTTACCCTTATTATTCTTGCATCATAGCACCCAACATCCCCAGCTCTGCCTCTCCCCGCTCCCACCGCCTGCCCAACCAGATAGGTTCTGGTCATGTGGAGGCCCTGTAGACCTAATGGAAGCACCAAAGACCTAATCTCCATGTCTCGTGCTCACTTAGCCATTTCTCTCATGAACCATTGAGCGGATACACCACTTTGTAGGTTTTCTTTTGATTACTGATTTCACATACTTCCCCTGGCTTCCCGTTGTTGTTCTTGCATCGTAGCACCCAGCATCCCCAGTTCCGCCTCTCACCACTACCACTGCCCACCCAGCCAGATCCAGATAGGTCTATGGGACCTCCATGTGATCACAGCCAATTGATGCACCGGAGGCCTAACCTCCATGTCTTGAGCTCACAAAGCCATTTCACTCACACAGCACTTGCTAAGCTTTCTCTTAATTTCTGACGTCACGTTTTTCCTCTGGCTTCTTATTTTTATTTTGGCATTGTAGCACCCAACATCTCCAGTCCCGCCTCGCTCAACCCCCACCGGCCGCCCAAAGCAGCTCCTTATAGGTCCCTGGGGACGGCACATGAACGTAACGTAATTGAAGCACTGGATACCTAATCATTGTGTCTCAAACTCAATAAACTATTTCTCTCACAAACCCATGAGCGGAAACAGCACTTGGTATGTTTTCTCTTCATCACAGGCTCCATGTACTTCCCCTGGCTTTCCTTTGTTGTTTTTGCATCGCACCACCCAGCATCCCCAGATCCACCACTCCCCACTCCTATCACCCACCCAACCAGCTCTGAATAGCTCTGTGGGGCCTACACATGACTGTAACCTAATTGAAGCACCTGCAACCTAATCTCTGAGTCTAGAGCTCGCTAAGCCATTTCTCTCATGTGTTTTCTGTTCATTACTGGCTTCATGTACTTCCCCTGGCTTCCCGTTATTGTTCCTGCATCGTAGCTCCCAGCATCCTCGGTCCCTACTCTTCCCACTCCCACTGCCAGCTCGGCCAGCTCCTGATAGGTTTGTGGACCCTCCACAAGATTGGAACCTAATTGAAGCACTGGAGGCCTAATCTCTGTGTCTCAGGCTCAGTAAGCCATTTCTCTCATGTACCGATCAGCGGATACACCTCATGTACTTCCCCTGGCTTCCCGTTGATGTGTTTGACCCTAGCACCCAGCATCTCCAGTCCTGCCTCTCCCCCATCTCACCACCACCCAGCCAGCTCCCAATAGGTCTGTGGGGACTCCACATGACCGAATCCAAATTGACGCACCAGTGACTTACTCTCCATGTCTCAAGCTCACTAAGCCATTTCTCTCACTAAGCAGATACACCTCACATACTTCCCCTGGCTTCTCGTTGCTGTTCTTGCATCGTAGCACCCAGGAACCCCAATCCTGCCTGTCTTTACTCCCACTGCCCGCTCTGCCAGCTCCTGATAGGTCAGTGGGGCTGCCTTGTGACCGGAACCTAATTGAAGCACCGCAGCATACTGTCTGTGTCTCGAGCTCACTAAGACATTTCTCTCACGGTTTATAGTCATAATGTCGAAAAAAAAATGTCCACAGACAAAAATGTCGAAAAAAAAATGTCGAAAATAATAATGTCGACATCCTATACTTATAATGTAAAAAGTCATTTTTTCGAAAAAAAAATGTCGACATTTTTTTTTTTGACATTATGACTATAAACCCTTAAAACTATCAACACCTCACCCAACACCCCCCTGCCACCCCCCCACACCCCCCCAACCACCCTTTCACCCCTCATACTCAACACATACCAATTATATATATATTTATTTATTTATTTATTTATTCAATAAATAAATAACCTAAAAAAGGATCATTTACTATGGGGGGGGTCCCCCCCCCCAACCCCCCTTCACCCAACACCCCCCTGCCACCCCCCCCCACACCCCCCAACCACCCTTTCACCCCTCATACTCAACACATACCAATTATATATTTATTTATTTATTTATTTATTCAATAAATAAATAACCTAAAAAAGGATCATTTACTATGGGGGGGTCCCCCCCCCAACCCCCCCTCACCCAACACCCCCCTGCCACCCCCCCACACCCCCCCAACCACCCTTTCACCCCTCATACTCAACACATAACAATTATATATTTATTTATTTAGTCAATAATTAAATAAATAAAAATAGTATTTACTATGGGGGGTCCGGGGGGGTCCCCCCCAACCCCCCCTCACCCAACACCCCCCTGCCACCCCCCCACACCCCGCCAACCACCCCTCATACTCAACACATCATATATATATATTTATTTATTTATTCATACAATAAATTAAATTTCGAAAAAATGTCGACATTTTTGTTTGTCGACATTATTGTTTTTCGACATTAATTTGTCGACATTTTGACTGTCGACATTATTGATGTCGACATTATGACTGCACACCTTCTCTCACAAACCCGTGAGTGGATGCACCATTTGGTACATTTTCTATTCTTTAATGGCTTTACATACTTCCCCTGGCATCCTGTTGTTGTTTTTGCATCATAGTACCCAGCATCCCCAGTCCCGCCTCTCTCAACTCCCACAGCCCGCCCAGCCAGCTCTTGATAGGTGCATGGGGCCTCCACGTAACCGTAAAGCAATTGAAGCACAGGAGGCCTAATCTCCGTGTCTTGAGCTCACTAACCTTTTTCTCTCAAAAACCTGTGAGCGGATACAGCACCTGGTACGTTTTCTCTTCATTATGGGTTTCAGATACTTCCCCTGGCTTCCTGTTGTTGTTTTTTTATTGTAGCACCCAGCAATTCCAGATTCACCTTTCCTCACTCCTACCGCCGGCCCAGCCAGTGCCTGAAAGGTCCAGGGGTCTGCCGCATGATCTGAACCTAAATGAACCACCGGAGACTCAAACTCTGTGTCTCAAGCTCACTAAGCCATATCTCTCATGGACTGGTGAGCAGATCACCACTTAGTACATTTTCTCTTCATCAATAGCTTCACGTACTTCCCCTGGCTTCCCATTGTTGTTCTTTTTTTTTTTATTTTTTTTTTTTTATTGTTTAATCAAACTTAGATTCTTACAATATTTCTTTTTCGTTATGTCTCTAATTTGCCTCTCGAACACAATTTCATATCAACTAGGGTTTGTTGGCTGTGTGAAACTTGGACTCTTTGTATCATTCTTTGGCTTTCAGTAGATCGTTCGTGATGAATTCCAGTATTTAGGCTGTTATTATTTGCCAGCTGGTTTTGTCACCACCAATGAGTCTGCACCACCATGTTGGTTCTTCCATCAATTGGTCGTTTTTTGTTACGTGCGAGAAGTACCTTTGTCTCAATGAGCACGTCGCAGGACAGGTCATTAAAAGGTGTCGAATTGTTTCTTGTGGCGGAGGCTCAGTGCCGTGGCAAAAGCGACAATTTGCAGTTGGTGTTAGCCCTCTTATGTACAAGATTTCATTTGTTGGTAAAATATTCAGACGCGCTCTTAGAATCAGGTTCCGAGCCCATTTGTTCAGGAATCTCTTTATGTAATTTTGAAGCTCATTCAATTTTCTTGTGTTGCCAGGGAGGTGGGCGGTGTGCCTTTGAGCTGAGGCTTGCTCGGTCGTCTTTGCCCAGTCCGCTTCCTTCAGCTTTTGTAACATTTTGCATGGATTGTTGATAAGATCAGCTTCGTCAGAGGCAATGGTGTCCAAGAGGCAAGTGTTTTCTTTTTGCCAAGTTGATAACATCTCGGATTTGCCCAGGTCCATCTCACGCTTGATCATGCTGTAGATCTCATTACCATCGGCCATTCTGCACTTTCTGTAGAGCATTAGTGTATTACA
The DNA here is from genome assembly GCF_040938575.1 of Ambystoma mexicanum. Lineage (NCBI taxonomy): Eukaryota > Metazoa > Chordata > Amphibia > Caudata > Ambystomatidae > Ambystoma > Ambystoma mexicanum. The sequence goes on from NC_090939.1 coordinate 207,168,193, forward strand.
GTTTATTGTGCATTGCATGGACTGGAGGCTCAGATCACGTCTTATTGCTACTCCTGAGGTCGAGTTCGGGAGCTTGAGCACTGATCTCCAAAATGAGGCTTCCAGCTTAAGCCAGATGTTTTTTGGAATGGCCGGCATGGCCTCTGCTCCGTATGTTATTGCAGGCAAGAAACTTCATTTTGTAGAAATTGATTGTTGGTTGTAATGAAAATTTCCCAAATTTGCAGTCGATTGTCTTTGCCTGAGCTGCTAGCTTTTTGATCTTTTTAAACAGAACAGATTGCATAGTTGTTTCAGTCTTTGTGTTGTCGAGTTGTACTCCCAGGTACTTAAAGTTTTGAACGATTTCGATTTAGGAATCTTCAAGGGACCACTTGAAATTTGTGATTTTCTTCTTCGTGTCTTGTAGGATCATTACCTTGGTTTTTCCTTTATTAATTTCCAGAAAATGTTCCCTTGCGTACTCTTGTAGGCCATTGAGTTGGCGTTGTAGGCCTACCGGTGTCTGGTCAAATAGTGTAAGGTCGTCTGCGTATAAGAGCCGTTCAATCGTAGAATTTCCAATTTTTGGCGGAAAGGCCCGCGTGCTGGTTGTATGAACTTGAAGATCGCCTATGTAGGCTAGAAATAAGGCTGAAGCTAGTGGGCATCCGTGCTTCACTCCCCGAGAAATTGGAATTTCCTCGGATAGCTCACCCTCATGGCTCAGGTGCACTCTCATCGAGGTGTTATGGTGCAAGGCTTGAATGGGGGCAGTAAGGCATCGGGACATTGCCAGCCTCTCAGCTTCATCCAGAGATGATGTCTTTCAATTCGATCGAACGCTTGTGTGAAGTCGATGAACACAACGAACAACGGATGACCAGACTGGAGGGCTCTGCTTTTCAGTATACTATAGATTAGTATATTGCCCGATGTACCCGTATTTTTTTTTTAAACCTGATTGCAGATGGTCGTTACATTTGGCTGTGACTGCCCAGGACTGAAATTTTCTTAAAAGTAGTGATACGAAGACTTTGCCGATGCAGTCCAGCAACGCTATCGGCCGAAAATTTGTCGGGTCCTTTATATCTCCCTTTTTGTAAATGGGGATTATTGTAGCTGTTGTCCATGATTTCGGTACCGAGCTTGACTCTGTGCAGCGCCAAAAAATTTCACTGATGAAAGTGACCCATTCTTCAGGATGCGCTTTGAGTTCAAATTTGGTGATTCCATCTGGGCCCGGCGCCCGTGAATTTTTGAGCTTTTTAATGATTTCTAGAATGTCGTCTTTGTCTTCTAGATTGGTCCACTTTGCTTTTGGATACTGATGTTTCACTTTGTTTTTAGGTATGACAGACTTGAACACCTCAGCAAGTGTGTTTCCCAGGTCAGTTGTGAGATGTTGCTCGTTATCTGGTTCTCCTCTGACTGTTCTGTTGATCTTAGTAAGGAACAGAAGTCTCTTGCATTGTTTATCGTTAGAGCTTTGGTAATATTTTCGGCGTCCTGCTGATACAGTTTGCCTCGATGGTCTTGTAACCAAGCTCTGTATTCTGATTTCAAGGCTTTTTGTGTAGTCATGTCGTTGGTGATTAATGCGAGTTTGTTAGCATTTCTCATGGCTCTTCTGTACTCGCATCTTCTTGTTACTAGGTCACTGTTATAGGTGTGTTTTTTGATGCTGACTGTGACCTTTAAACTTGTTTTTTTGTGTTTGTATGCCGCTAGAAGAGGCTGGTAGTCGACTGCTTTAGAATGTGCTGACTGTGCATCGCCTTTGTATCTGTGTGTTAGGTTTTTAATCGCGGCTACACTTAATTTGAGTCTGGTTCCTCTTGCATCAATCTCGATGTCCGTATTTGTGTGCTTGTTTTTTGCGCTTTGAATTGTCCAGCAGGTCTCCAAGAGATTGTGATCGCTGGCGGCTGTTCGACGTACGTTGAAGAACGTAGTAGCGCTTAATAGTGATTTGGAGACAAATATGTAATCAATTGTCTCACTTGTGTTCACACGTTCCCAAGTCGGTGTTCGATTTGATTGTGGGAACACGAGGTCGAGATTGTGTAGGTTTCGAGATTGCGTCAGATCGAGCCATGTTCTGCCATGTTGTTCTGCGGCTTTTAGATGTTTTTTAGCTCGTGGGATCTTCTCAATATTGCAAACGGCATTTAAATCGCTGCAAATCAGTAAAGAGGACACCAGCAGCTTTGACATAGCTTCGTTGATGACATGTTCGCACATTGTGATAAAGCTTTCACCACTGATTGCAGCAGGATTCCAGTATGCGTTGATAACAATTATTGAGTTTTCTGTTTCTTCAGTGATGTTCTTCTGTTTCCATGTGACGCTTACTGCCAGGAGGGACAGGTTTGCAGTTAGGGTTGGACCAATAGAGAGCCCACATCCGGTACGACAGGCAATCATGAGTCCAGACATCGGTCGCCCTAAATGGCCCTTGACTGCCGGGGTCATAACTATCTGGAATCCTTCCAAGGTTGGTGTACTTGTTAACCATGTCTCCTGGAGGCATATGATGTCAAATTGTCCTAGATTGACGTCTCCTGGAGCTGTTGAATGCGAATGCCCTCTGGTATTCCACGAGCATAGTCTCACTTTACGATGTAGGTTTTCGTCTTGTAGTGTTGTTGTTGGAGTGAGCTCTCTGTGTTGTTCTTGTATCATAGCACCCAGCAACCCCAGTCCTGCCTATACCTACTCTCACCACCCGCCAAGACATCTCCCAACAGGTATGTGGGGACTCCACATGACCAGAACCTAATTCAAGTACTGGAGACCTAATCTCTGTGTTTTAAGCTCACTAAGCCATTTCTCAAATGAACTTGTGAGCTGATTACCACTTGTTACATTTTCTCTTCATCAATAGCTTCACATAGTTCCCCAGGTTTCTTGTTGTTGTTCTTGCATCATAGCACCTAGTAACCCCAGTTCTGCCTATCCCCACCCTTACCACCTGCCCAGCCAGCTACCAATTGGTCTGTGCGGAATCCAGGTGACCGGAACCTAATTGAAGCACCAGAGACCTAATCTATGTGTCTCAAGCTCACTAAGCCATTTCTCTGATGAACCAGTGAGTGAATACACCTCACATATTTCCCTTGGCTTCCCGTTGTTGTTCTTGCAATCGTAGCATCCAGCATCCCCAGTCCTGCCTCTCAACACCCCCCGCCTCGGCCCATCCAGCTCCTGATAGGTCCCTGGGGCCTCCACATGACCTTAACATAATTGAAGCAAAGGATATCTAATTTCTGTGTCTGGAGCTCACTACACTATTTCTCTCACAAAGCCATGAACGGAAACAGCACTTGGTACGTTTTCTCTTCATGCATTTCCCCTGGCTTCCCGTTGTTGTTTTTGCTTCGCAGCAACCGGCATCCCCAGATACGCCTCTCCCCACTCCTACAAGCTGCCCAGCCCGCTCCTGATAGGTCTGTGGAGCCTCCTCATGCCCAGAACCTAATTCAAGCACCAGAGACCTGACCTCCGTGTCTCGAGCTCATCAAACCCTTTCTCTAATGAACCCGTGAACAGATGCACTTCACATCCTTCCCCTGGTTTCCCGTTGCTGTGCTTAAATCATAGCACCCAGCATCCCCAGTACCAACTCTCCCCCTGCTCACCACGAATGCAGCCAACTCTCAATAGGTCTGTGGGGCCTCCAGGTGGCCGTAACCTAATTGAAGCACCTGAAACCTAATCTCTGTGCCTAAAGCTCACTTAGCCATGTCTCTCACGAACCGGTGAGCGAATACTCCACTTGGTAATTTTCCTCTTCATTACTGGCTTCACAGACTTCCCCTTGCTTCCCGTTGTTGTTCTTGCATCATAGCACCCAGCATCCCCAGTCCCTCTGCTCCCCTTCCCCTTCCTACTTCCTGTCTTGCTAGATCCCGATAGATCAGTGGGGCCTCCACGTGACCAGAACCTAATTAAAGCACCAGAATCCTAATCTCAGTGTCTCAAGCTCACTAAGCAATTTCTCTCACTAACCCGTAAGCAGATACACCTCACATACTTTCCCTGTATTCCTATTGTTGTTGCATTATAGTACCCAGCATCCGTAGTACAACCTCTCCCCACTCCCACCTCCAACACAACCAGCTCCTGGCAGGTCCATGGGGCCTCCACGTGATCAGAACCTCCATACCTCGGAAGGTCCCCCAGGGCAGCCTTGCCCGATTATCCAGGTAGGAGCCAAAGCAGAGGGCAAATCCCCATGCACTTCGATCGCCTGTTTACCTTTTTGCCCCAGGTGCCCCAGGCAGGTCCCTGAAGCTGCCTGAAGCAACTTCCAGGTGAGAGAAGACTATGTGGTTTCATAGCAAGTCCCGTATTTGTGATTTCAAGACACTGGGCCTCATTATGAGCTCTGGATACAACGGTACCAGTAAGCTTGCCGGTACGTTGTATCCGGACCGGCAAACTCCGAGTTGTGCTCGCAGGTGCCTTTCATTCGGACCTGGCGGAATGAAAGGCACCCGCGACCACAGCATTTCGGATGCACAGACACTGCTGATAACGGTGCCTGCGCATCCAGCTTCCCCATTACCATTGAGCCCTATTGAGCTCAAATGGGAATGGGGAAGAATTTATTCCAGCCCCCAGGAATGGGCAAATACCGGGTCCGGTGTTAGGGAGAATTCTCACTTATGGCTAATTTTCTTTACCTATAGAGTCCTCCAGCAGCTTTGCTGGATTTGAAGGCTTTATTTCTTTTTACCTGCTAAGAGTGAGACTCTTTTTCCCCCTCTTAGGCATCTTTGCTATGTGTGTTCTAGGCTATTTTTGTGTTTAATGCCTATGGGATCTTTTCTCTCACCCATAGGAACCATCTTTATGCACATGTGTTACACAGCACCCTCCGTGCAGTGACACAGGGGTGTCGTAGCGACCCCCAAACATACACTCCATACCCTGGGGCTGACTACTGTCTCCCAGGGAATGTAAAGTCCCCATTGACTTTACTAGTCAATGGGCCTCATTCCGACCCAGGCGGTAAGGGGTTTACGGCAGCGTAAACAGCGCCGACCCTTACCGCCTGATTCCGAGGTCCCTTAGCGCCATGGAGGATTTAACACCTGCTTTTAGCAGGTGTTAAAATCCATGGCGCTAAGGGACCTTGTTGTTAATTACGCCACCGTAATTTACGGTGGCGTAATTAACGCCTTCCCCACTCCCATTATGCCCTATGGGGCAAAAATGGGAATGGGGAAAGGTAAATGGGGATTGGGGACTTACCGCCCCGCCAACCTCGGAATGGGGCGGTAAGTCCGCCAACCACCATGGCGTAAACGTAGTAAACGAGTAACTTACCGCCTGGGTCGGAATGAGGCCCAATCTCTATGAACTAAACCAGTACACCCCATCTTAAAATGGAAGTACTGGAAGGGGTTAATAGTTTTTCCCCTATGTTCATTTTCGAGAGGGTACCTTGAAGTCCCCCTCTACAAGGTTTCTGGCTGGTGGCACTGGTTACTACCTTTTATATTCGACTGCGAATATTTTCCTATGGGATTTTCCCATTGTTCGAGGCTAATACTTTTACTAACAGCCTCTAACATACCGCCGGTTTATTTTATTATTAACTTTACTCAGGTAGGTTTTAAACTTTGATATAACTTCTTTTTTGAGTCTTACTCCATATTCCTAAACCAGGTGGGGGATCCTTTGTTCGCTCTTTTGGCAGGCTTCTGCCAAGAAGCCCTCCTTTCGGCGCCTCTGAGTCTGGGGTGGGTCTGTTGTTTGGGAGGGGGAGTAGAACCCCTGGACAGAGTTGCCACAGCAACTCAGGTCGCACTCTAACCTGATAGGCTGGAGGGTCTCCCGCCAAGAAGACCACTCCACTGTGTGCGTGACAGCTAGGCTGTATGAATGGGTCTCTTTCTGCATAAAAGCAGGGTCCTGATGACTAGAAGAGCAAGACGCCACCACTGGAACTACGGAACTGAAGGGGAGAGAAGCCGCAGGCATCTGCAGCATCTACACCACCGGTGAAGCCCTGCCGGATCGTCTCACCACTTTTCTTCCATACGACGAGAGGAGATCTTAAGCTAAAGATCTCTTTCCAAATTCGAGTACCCATGAGGTGATGTACACAAATGTAGTTAGGTTTTCCTAACACGGTTGAATATAGTGAAACTACAAACCTTCGGTTCTGAAGGATTTCTTTACTTGACAACCAGAGAAGGACACTGTTGTTGTACTCCAGTGACTTCGCTATTAGGCTCTAGAAGAAAAGGAAAGTACCTCAAAACGCGTCAGCCAAGCATTTGTTAACCTATGGATATTATTATTTTGTTGTTGCTTTCTTTTGTATATATTAATTAATAACTTTCCTATAATTTAGTGCAACTATTGTAATAGTTGCCCTGCCTCTTTGAATTAAATAAATTCTACTTTTTCTTAATCAAAACTATAATGAACTTCAATTGAATGTGCTCGACATGTGATATAACATGTAAATCTATTGAATCTCTTTATTGACAACATTATATAGTGTGCAGGCGACGGGAGGGCTCCTAACTTTGGATCCTCTGACTCTTCTACTTAAGGTTTGGCACACTGAGCCTGCTGATGTCCCGTCTGACACCCTATTTCTGATCAAACCAAGAATGCCTGCAAGGGCGCTTCAACCCATTGAAATAGTGGGACCAACTACTCTCAGCACCTCCAACTTAACCTGTAAGCGAGCCTTTTCTGAAGTGTTCCTGGACCGCCCAGTGAACTGACCAGCTTGTAAGGGACCTTTGCCCTGGAACCTCCACCGTCTCGAGTCGATACTTGAGCCTTTGGAGACCGTAAGGTCTGGATGTAAGGCACTCTCCAACCAAGTTTCGTATACCTAGCATTCCTAGGTCTGGAATTAGGAGAGTACACCCAAACCTGAGCATACATGGTCACGGTGTCACCCAGCTGTGGTGACGAACTTCGTGGGTACCTTGCTGCTCTTCCCCCATGAGCCCTAGGATTCTGTGCAGTGGAACTGGCCTGATCCCTTCATCATGAGTAGAGAAATCGACACTTTCCCACCACAGAATCATTCCAGGCGCGCAGCCCCTGAAAGCCAGAGAGCCATGCAACTGCAGGATTTCAACCTCTGACCGAAGTGGACTTTGCTGCCAAAGTTTGGTCCGGAGTGTGCCAAGGGTCAGTGAGTACTTGCAACCCTTATGGGTGGCCCCTGGCGCATCCACCAATTCTTACACACAAGTGTCGCATGAGGGCCACTCACCTTTATCGAGGTAGCCTGTGCTACCGAGCTATTCCCAATTCTTGGATCCTGTCCTGCCCTCTTGGGGAGACCCTCCTCAGATAGTGGTAAGTTATTCTTCACTGTCTCACCCACCTTCCTGAGTCGCTACAGCCCCTGAAAGAGACCCTTTTTTGACTTAACCGCATGATCGCATGCGCCAGCACCGAAAGTACTCTTGAGCTCAAGGCTTCACTCATTTTAGGGACTGGACTACCTCTCAAGTTAGGGGTTGAATTGTGAAGGACTGCCAAAGAGATTTCTGAACTGTATAACCCCTTTCTTTACAGGTTGTGGAACTGTACTAACTAATATCCCCGTTGGCCATTGGTTGATTTATATATGTTTGCTAGATTAGTGTTGTGTTGGTTTTGTTATTACTGCTGAATATTTACTTTGTGTTTTACTTAAAAGGCTTTTAATAAATGTGTATATATTTTTAATATAGACCCGACTGAGAGTCATTTGTGGTATTGTTTACTGTGTGTGCTCATTGTGGGCTTTCGATCACCCTCACCCTTCCTGAGACCTGGAGCCTCATTACACGGAAGGCGGTAAGGGTTAACGGTCACCGGTAATGGTACCGGTGACCGTTAACCCTTACCGCCTTACTACGAGGTCCCTTTGCGGGTTGGTACTTTAACGCCTGCCAACCCCGCAAAGGGACCAGGTTGCTAATTACGGTACCGCAATTTGCGGTACCGTAATTAGCACCTTCCCCATTCCCATTAAGCCCTATGGGGCAAAAATGGGAATGGTGAAGGCAATGGGGGAAGGGGGAATTACCGCCCCGCCAACCTTGGAATAGGGCGGTAATTCCCCTTTCCTCCAAGGCGGTGCCGGTATTTTACCGGTATGGACCAAGGTGCTAATAGCACCTTGGTCCACCGCCTACCGTGTAATGAGGCCCCTAGTCTTGACGGACGCCAACACTACCCTGATTGGTCTGGCTTGTCCAAAAGGTTACCTTGTTCCAACAAGCTAGGTTGGCCTTCTGAACTTCTGCCCACCAGGTCAGAATTCAGAAATCCATCTTAACAATTACCACCATCATATCATGACACTGTATAAATCACCTGCATCCCTCCTAGATAACTCAAAAGATGTATTGGAAGCTATCTGTGTCTCGCACTTAGGTGAACCATTGGGGGTAGGAAATTTATCGCACTTAGATGGATTGTTGGGGTTGGGAAATGTAACACACTTACATGAATTGTTGAGGGTGGGAAATGTATTGCACTTGGATGGATTGTTTGGGGTAGGAAATGTATCACATTTAGATGGATTGTTGGGGCTGGGAAATGTATCACACTTATATGGATTGTTGGGGGTGGGAAAGGTATCGCACTTGAATGGATCCTTGGGGTGAGGAATGTGCTACACTTTGATGGATTGTTGGTAGTGGAAAATGTATTGCACTTGAATGGATTGTTGGGGTTAGGAAATGTGTTGCAGTTGAATGGATCGTTGGGGGTGGGAAATGTGTCACACTTGGATGGTTGGGGGTAGGAAATGTATCGCACTTGAATGGATTGTTGGGTGTGGGAAATGTGTCGCACTTGAATACATTTGTAGGGGAATGGAGTGTGTTGCAATTTAATGTATTCTTGGTGGTGGGAAACGTATCACACTTGGATGGATTGTTGGGGGGGTAGGAAATGTGTTGCTCCTAACCATTCTAAAAGTCACCATTCTGCATACTCACCCTCAAACTTTGAACTAAACACAAACACACCATAAATCGCACACACTTCACAACACCCATCATGAAACCAAACCATGCACAATCATGCCTCAATACCACATGGAGGCTACCAACTGAAAATGCACCAACTCTCAGTGACTGGTTTCCCCGAACTGAAGCTGCCCACAGCACATCAAAGCTCTCTTGCTCTTCTCCCTCCCACTAGCAAATCCCCCAACCCTCCTTCCATTGCAGATCTGCCAGAGCCCCAAGAGGCAACACAAGTGGCAACACTGCGCAGTATAAGACCCTGTAACATGACAAATGACGATTCCATTCCATGTCTAAACTGCTGGAAAGTAGATATTAAAACATGCTGAATATGGAGAACACAGTTTATATCTATTTGTATCTAGTGTTGGACCATTGAGAGCATGCAGATGCAAAGTTTATTTTCTTTTAGACCTATTGATGATGGGGAGAAGAGAACAAATGTGTGGATGGTGGCTTTCTGGGATGCAGGATGAGAATCACATGTGGGACATGATCTGTTGGCCGAGATTTGAGATGTGTAACCAGTTATTGCACCCTTGCACCTGCCTGCACAATACAAAGTGTGTGCACCAATGACTCGGGCATCCAGCCAATCAAGTTTCATTTGATATGTAGGTTACACAACTGTCCAGGCACGTGGTGCATTGATCCCTAGAGCTGTCCTTCTTGCTTTGCCTACTGCAAATATGGCCACTGTATCACTTTAGATAGGTTTGAGAAAATAGAGTACCAAACACGTGCTCAGATATAGAAAGGGTATTGTTTCAAATAATTCTTTTGATTTTTGACATCCAAAAGCAGTTCACTGACATGCAGAGTGCTCCCTAACAGGCAATCGCTGTTGCCATAGCTGTGTGTCAAGGGATGCTGAGGCAACGTCTGCAACCCAGAGAAGCAGAACAAGTTCTATGTCATCTCAGCTGCACATTCCCTGCCTACTCCTACCAAAGGCCGTACAAGATATAGTTATTTGGTTTCAGTGCCCTAATATTGGTTCATTTGCCAGGCCATTAATGAGGGGCTGCGCTAGAAAATGTTGTTTTGCAAAAGGATCCTACCTTTGCAAGAATCTGGGATCATATTGGAGAAGGCTCAGCCCTTCATCCTTCTGATGTCAAATCACTGAGTGCCAATAGATATATTATTAATAACACATATCAAAGTACACGCAGTTAAGTATTTTGCGTTTCTTTCTGATATTGTAAATAAGGTATGTGCACTTTTTACACCAGGATGCACATTGCATTGCATATGCTTTTCCCTCTAAACATCTACAAAACCATATTTGTATATCCCCAAATTATCTTTTTTTTATTTGAATTTTATTAATTTTTAAACATAAAGGTCCTGCAAGTTGGTACACACAAGTTGTATTCAGATTGTTACATCAGCATCGTATTATCTTTAAACAGGGGTCATACCGGTGTCACCTTCTACTTTCACTTTTCCTTTACGTCAATGTAGTCTCTATCCATTCCCCCCTGTCCCCCCAACCCCCAAGACAGGTTTTCATTTTCTCCCAGTTCGTTGGCAGGCGCTTAGTCTATGTTTGGTGACCGCTGTGGATTTTATCTCGGCTAATTCACATTTGTTCATGTCATGCGACAGGCCTCTACTCCCATAGTTTGGTAAGTGGTATCGGGCTCTCGTATGGGTGTGTGGTTTTTAGGGAGACTTGGGATTTTCTGGGCGTCTTTGACTCTGGTTCGTGATATACAATATGGCAAAGTCACTCCAGGTTTCTTCGTGGCGTGTTGCTTTTCCATGGAGGGCAGTCGTTATTTTTTCCATCGTATATATGTTTATTGCGATGCTGACCCATTCTTTTTTTCGCTGGAAGGCGTGTGGATTTCCATTTAATGACTAGGGCAGATCTTGCCACTAATAATAGCAGGGATGCCAGGCCCTTATCTTAATTAGTTCCTCGTCATCCTCTTCTAGGCCAAATAAGGTCAGAAGGGGTGATGGGTTTCTTTCGATGCCATTGATTTGTTTAATCCATCCGAGCACCTCGTTCCAGTATGTGCGGGCTTTGGGGCAGTCCCACTACATGTCCCAGTAGTTGGCATTCATTCCGCATTGTCTCCAGTATTTTGGATTGTTGGTCCGGTACATTTTTGATAATCTGTGTGGGTCATATTGCCATCTGTGTAAACATTTTATTGCATGTAGTTTGTATTGCGCAGCGATTCATATTCGGGATGCTGTTCTGCAGATTGTGTCCCATGCTTGTGTGTCGAATTCTCTGTTGAAGTCTTTTTCCCATTTCTCTTTCAGGCGAAGGTTTGGGTTCTGCTCCTTGCTGATCAGCGCGCTGTACATGCTAGCTATCAGGCCTTTATTCGTATTAGCCGTGTCAAAGACTTTCTCAAACGTGGTAAGTTTCCTGCGGATCTTGGTTTTCCATTCTCGCTTAGATAGCACTCCTTTCAAGTGTAGGTAAAGGAAGACCGGTATCGGGTGTAGCTGAAGGGCTTCCTCCAGTTCTGTGATAACAATGAATTTGTCCTCTCTCCAAAGCTCTCTGACCCTTTCGAGTCCCGCGTCAAACCAGGTTTGGTACCTGGAGTGTTCTGGAATCTCTTCTCTGACGCCTGGGGCCACTAAGTGGCTCAAGGGGGATGGCCATGTGGTTACTCCCGTCATTCACTTCCGTTCCTTCCATATGTTCCATATCGTCCCCAGAATTAGGTGATCACGCTGTCTTCATATGAGTTTTGGTCTGGGGACCCATAGCCATTCCGAGAGTGTTGCGGGGGTCAGGTTGTCGTTGTCCAGTTGTACCCATTGTAAGTCCTTCCTGTCTCTTAGGTGAGGGACGAGGACACTGAGCTGGGCCGCTTGGTAGTATCATTCTATGTCGGGAAGGCCAACCCCTCCTTGGTCTTTTGGTAGTATGGGGGTTTCAGAGGATATACTGGGTTTCTTTCCTGTCCAGAGGAATTCACTTATTGCCCTTTTCACTCGCCTGAAGAAGTCGACTGGGATCGTCACCGGGAGGGCCTGGAATGGATACAGGAAGCGTGGGAGACTGACCATCTTGATGGCGTTCAGGCGTCCCATCCAAGAGATTGTAAGGGATCACCATTTTGCGAGTTCCACTTGAAGTGTATTGAGAAGTTGGGGGAAGTTGGTTTCGTATATGTCAGGGACGTCTCTCGTCAGGTTGATACCCAGGTATCTGAGTGTCGGGCCTCCGATGGTGAGGCCTAGTTGTTCTAGTTCCAGTTTTTGGCTCGCGTTGAGGTCCTGTAGAGGGAAGAGGATGGATTTAGTTCTGTTGATTTTGAAGCCCGATAGCGAACCGTAGTCTTCAATGATTCGAATTGCGCGGGGGATTGACGTCATCGGGTTTTGTATATGGAGCAAGGTGTCATCTGCATATAAGGCTAATTTGTATTCCCTTCCATGTACCCGCTGTCCCTCGACGCCTTCATCTGTTCTGAGCGATTGGGCCAGTGGTTCCAGTGATAGGGCGAACAATATTGAAGAAAGGGGGCATCCTTGCCTCGTGCCTCTGCTTAGCGGGAACCAGCAAGAGTGCTAAGAGTTTACTGTTATGGATGCTCGACGAGAAGTGTATACAGCTTTGATTCCTTGTCACAGTGTCGGACCAATTCCTATTTTCTTCAATGTTGCTTCCAGGAAGTTTCACTCGACCCTGTCAAAGGCTCTTTCGGCATCGATTGAGAATAGTGCGGGTGTGTTTGATATTTTCTTGGCTTTGTGTATGAGGTGGAGGGTCTTGCAAATGGAATCTGCTCCCTGTCTACCGAGGATAAATCTGACCTGATCGCTGTGGATTACGGTAGGCATGTGTGTTTCGAGTCATGCAGCGAGGACCCTTGTGTAAATTTTGGCGTCCATATTCAGGAGGGAAATCGGGCGATGGGAAGAGCATTGCTTGAGATCTTTGCCTTCTTTAGGGATGACCGTAATTAGCGCTTCGGAAAAGGAGTCTGGGGCAGTGCCGGTTTGGAGGATGTGGTTAAATAGGCTGACCATAAATGGGAGGAGGGTATCAATGAAGGTTTTGTAGAAGCTTGCCATATAGCCGTCGTTTCCTGGGGCTTTCCCCGTTGGAAGTCTTTTAATTGCGGCTTCTATTTTTCTATTTCCTTGTCGGTGATGGGGGCATCAAGGACGTCTGCTATTTCTTGGGATAGACTTGGGATTGTTATCTTGTTCATGTATTCTGAGATCATCGCCTCATTTTTTGTAGTATATGAGGTGTAAAGATCCTCATAAAAATCGGCAAAGGCTTCGGGTATGTTGGTGGGGTGGTCCCCTCTGGTGTCATGCTCGTTTTCTAAGGTTGATACCCATCTTTCCTGGCGTTGTCCACGGAGCCGGGCTGCGAGCAGAGAGTCTGCCTTATCCCCTTTCTCGTAGTGTTTATGCTTCAAGTATTGGAGTTTGCGCACAATTTGATCGGTTTCCAGTTGGCGTAGTTCTTCTCTCTTGCTATTCGCCTCTGCTATTTTCCTTTCTCTTTCCGTGTCGGCGGATGGGCGATAAGGTCTAATTGTGCAATTTCATTTCTGAGCTTATTTTCTATCAGGTGGCGCTCCCTTTTTTTTGCCGCTCCTTCTTTAATTAGTATGCCTCTCCACGTGGCTTTGCCTGCCTCCCATACTATGTTTTTAGGGACTTCCCTGTGTCATTCTGCTCAAAGTATTCGCCAATGCCCTTTGCAAGTTGTTCTTGGAATATCGGGTCCTTCCAAAGCAGGACGTTGCAGTGCCATTTCGAGCTACGTTGGGGAAGTGCCATCCGGTTGAGGGTGGCAGTGACCATGTCATGGTCTGACCAGGTTATGGGAGACATTTTTGAAGTGGATAGGGGCTCCGTCAGCTTCGGTGTGAAATACATGTAGTCGATCCTGGTGTATGTGGCATGTGGTGCTGAGTGGAATATGAAGCCTATTTGCTGGGGGTTCACATGGTGCCATGCATCTCTGAGCCTGTATGCGTCCATCATATCTGTTACTTCTGATTGACCGGCTTCTGGTGGGTCATTCGCGTGTGGGTTACCGGCTTGACTGTCCAGTGTTGGGTTTGCCCACATGTTGAAATCGCCTCCTAGGATCACTTCGCCTTCTGCTTCAATCATGATTTTGGGGACAATATGTTGTAGGAACCTGGATTGGCCTGAGTTGGTGGCGTATATAGAGGCGAGTGTGATCACGGTGCCTTGTAGTTTGACAACCAGTACAATTGCTCTGCCGCTTATGTCTGTCCAAGTATTCAGAATTTCAAATTGGAATACTCGGTTGATTAGGATGCCAACGCCGGCTTTCCTGAGTGGGCCTGAGCCCCATTGGTCGGCGCCGGTCCTGGTGTGTAGGACCCTTCTCTCTTCCCCTTTGATATATCTAGTTTCCTGTAGGAAGAGTATGTCGAGATTTGCCCTTTTGAATTCCCTGGTCACGAGTGACCTTTTGGTGGGGGAGTTGAGTCCCTTAACATTTAATGTACCAATTTTGATTGTGCCGAGCCTGTCGCTTGTGGTGATGCAATTATTGGCCATTGTTGTGTTTTCTTAGTATGCTCACAGGGTCCCATTTTTTATCAATGTATGCCAACGCGATTGAAGTATTTTGTTAAATGTGCCTGGTTGTCTTGAGCTTCAATGTTCTAGTGCCCCCTCCCCCCTCCCTCTCCTCAGTATTCTGAATGCCAATACCCTCCTTCCTCCACCCCCCTTTTCTTTCTTTAGCCATTGTAGCAAGGGGTGTCATCCTTGTTTGGCTGTGTCCGATTCGGCCTGGGTAAGAACTGTCAGCCCAGCATCAGACCACCGGTGGGAACCGCTACCGCTACCGCACGGTCCTTATTGCAATTACAAACATCTTAACATTTTGAGCCCCCTTCCCACCTCTCCCTGCCCCTCAAAGGATATTGGGTGATACACGCCATCGCCAGCTGTTCGTTCTAGCCCCCTCACTAGGGGGATCCCTTCGAGAGTCTGGCCTCTTGGCGAGGCAGTGTAGGGCCTCTCTTTCTTGACTGTCACTTTTGGTGTGTTTCCGTAGTCCCATCTCTCGGGTGTACATCATTGATCTGTTGCTATCATTTGTCATTTTCTGGTCTGTTGTTGCCCTGTCTGTACTTTCTTGATCCTTTCACTCTTTTTCGTCTTGGTCCTTGGAGTTCCCATCGCGTTCTTCTTTTGTTCAGGTTCTCCTCGATCTCCCTCCATTGGGACTGTTCCTAGGAGTTCTGCGGTGCAGTCTGCGATCTCCTCCTCAGTCCGTAGCTGTATCCTCTTGGTCCCATGTTCAAAATGGAGAGAAAAGGGGTGTCCCCATCTATATTGGGTGCTGTGTTCTTTGAGCCATTTCGGTAGCCGATTACAGAGGCGTCTCAGGGCCAAGGTGAGCGAGGATAGGTCCTGGAAGATATTATCTGGGCTCCTCCGAGGGTGAGGGCTCCTCCGGACCTGGCTTTCTTCAAGATCCTGGATCTGTCCTGGTACCGATGGAATCTGGTGAGAAATGATCTCGGGCCACCTGATGGCCCACCGTACCTATGTATTCTCTCTGTTTTGGGTTCATTGATGTCTTCGTCCGCTGTGAGGAATTCGATAATGTCATTAATTGTTTTTTTGAGGGCTTCTTCTGTTTCCCCTTCATGTTCCGGAATGCCAAAAAAACGTTGGTTGTTTCTCCTCTCTCGGTTCTCTAAATCATCCATTTTTAGTCAAAATTCCTCCTCTCTTTTCTCAATCTCTCGTATTCTAAGGTCCATTTGGGTTTCAAGGGTATCTATGGAGGCTTGATTGTTCTCGACCCCTTCCAATCTCTCCTCAATATTGTCCATTCTTTGTGTTATCTTGTCTATTTTGTCACATAGATTGGCTCCCATGCTTTTAATTTCGTTCAGGAGGGCTGCGATGTCGCCCTTGGTGGCTGCTGCACCGGTCTATGGTGTATCCATTGTCTTTTTGTTTTTGTTTCCTGAGGTCGGTTGGGATAGTGTATACGCGTATCTGGCTAGTTTTCCCTTATTGTTCATGGGGTGATTGTTGTGACAGAGGAGGCACATGCCCCTAGTTCGGGGGCCCAACCCTCTGCACTGCAGTGTGTACGGATGGCTTCAGGATGATTTCAGTTGTTGGACGGGGATCAGCACCACTGTGTATGTGGCAAGCCGGAGATGCAAGGATGTCCTTAGTTAGCTTCGGACGCTGAGCGGGTTGTTTGAAGCACAGGTTATTTCAGTGACCCTCTGATTCCTAGCACCTTGCTATGTTTCCGTCTTGCAGAGATTTGATGCTCGGTTATATTCCGGGTGATCTCATGTGAATGAGTTTGCTGAGGGTTATGCTCTGAGGTCAATGTTTCTTTTCGTTCCAGAGGTGGGCAGTGTGCAGGTCCCCTTTGTTCAGTCTTAATAGGGTCCTGAGTGAGTGTGCAGAGGTCGTACACAAGGGGGGGCCTCCTATCACTTTCGCACAGCTTCCTCGTTGAGCATGTAGCTAGGTGTATGACTTCAATATTGACTCTGTTTCCTTGTGGTCCCAGCGGGTTGGAGTTATGCATGGGCTATTTGTTGGAGTGTCGGGAGCGCTTTGATAGACTGGGCGGGTGTAAGTTCTGGTATAACTGCGGCTCGGTATTGGGTTTGGAACAGATGCAGCGGTGTTAGGGTTCCTTCTGCTTAGCCAGCCTGGTGAAGCTATGCCGTTGGGCACTGTTATGACCAAAGTAGGAACACCACAAATATTGACCTGCGGAGGTAACTGCCTGCTCCTGAATCGTCCATAAACTGTGTTGTTCACTGCACCCACAGGATTCTGGGAATTGGAAGGGTCGCTGGGGAAAAACTAAGGCCACACATCGTACCTGCTAGGTTGTTTCCACTGTGGTTATATGGCAGAGGGCAAGTTTCTCCTACATGGCCCCCATTACCGACTCACACTTAGTTCAAAGAGAAGTGTTTCTCATAACTGCAGCTGCAGCATGTTCTCCATCGTTAACCTTTCTTTCTTTTTTAAATGGTTTTACAGACTCAGAGAATGTGGCTGAAATGCACCCTTATGTATGAGGTCCACTTCCTGTTTTTCACCTTGTAAGAGGATTCAATTCAACACTACAGCTAAGTCAATGCCTAGTCTGGGATACTGAATGGAAACCCTTATTGATATATCTTTATGTCCAGTTCATGCGTTCTGGATGACTACCCCTATATAACACCCCTCTCTTGGAATCCTCCTGACCCCACTGAGCCAAGAAGTAGTTCTGTTTTGCAAGTTTAAAAGGTTTATTTGATACTTTAAACAATAGATATATATATCACACTTTATAATAATTTAATAATTGGATATCACACTTAATCTGATATGATAAAGATTAACAACAGAGAATCTGGCACTAGCACACTTGTGAATAGGACAGAAGAATAAGGTGGTAGAGAATACTTTATATAAGTTCAGATGGATGTAATGTTGAATGAAAAATGCAATACAGAAAATACTCAATATGATTTCAACAAAACAATGTAATCACTTTTCTCTGGCAATCCCCTCCCCCCTTTATGCAATGCAAGGAAATGGAAGGAAAGCACACAGTTCTCAGAAATGCAATCAAATGTAATTCAGTTCACCCCAGCAAGCTTAGACTACAGATCGGAGTTTTAAACACAGGCCCAAAATGCTTTTACATGTGCTGGCAATGAAGTGAAAAATATGCTAAATGCTTTTAATTCCCTCTAGGAGTTCAGGGTGAGTGGTATCAAGTTAATATTAGTCCAGGCTCACTTTAGCAAGGATCTAGGGTGTAACTAGCAGGTTAAACGAATTTTTGGCAACTGAAAGCAAGAAAACTGCTGTTTTCACACGTTGAGAAATTTGCAAATCGCGGCAAATTCGCGAGTGCGTTTTCCGCGATTGCGGCAAAAGTATCGGGACTAGCACTATCGTTTTGGGGTCCTAGGATCTCAGCTTCCAGATGAAAGTTACTTCAAGTCTCTAGCACAAACGGTTACGGAGATATGAGCGATTAAATAAAGGTCGTTTTTCAGATTTGAAATTTTAAAGTTCAAAAAGACAAGTGCAGCTTGCAACTAGAAAATGACAGGTGACAGTTAGGAGGCAGTTCTACTTAGATTAAAATAGATTGAATTATATTATTTTAACTAAGAGATTGGTTCTGCACAGTCTGCTAGGTACTCACACTATATTCTTGAATTAAATGGGCCTCGCCACGGATCTGGTCAGGTTTTCTTCACTCGCCCCGGACGGTCTCTGCGCACAGCGTCTGGGTCAGCTCTACTCTGCTGGTCTGGTCTGGGTCTCTGGTTCTGCTAACAGTGATCTGGGTCAGCTCTGCTCTCTCTCTGGTTCTGGAAATTTGATAGATTTGAAGTCTCTATGTCTGCTCTCTGAAGGTTGAGGGAGGTAAAGTATGGATTTTCCCGGCAGAACGTCCCGCAGCAAATGGAATTGAAGGTCCCTATCTGTCCTGTCTGTCTGCTTTTATCTGTTTTTAAAATGGGTGTGTGTGCAGCATCACTAGACTCTACCCCTCTCCACTTGTCATTGGCCCAATTCTCCACTCTCCCATGATTGGGGAAGGAACTGTGAGTCAGAGTGATGCTGTAGGTTTTATGGGTCAGAGGATCCTCCCCTGTCAAATTGCACACAATCTATATTTGATAAAAAAAACATATTTGCACAGGTACACATTCGTTTAAAATTACATGCACCCATCATGCATCACAGGAGGTATACCCTGTCCAAATCTGCTCTTCCTGGGAGCTTGCATTCAGAAATGGCGACATTTGCACTTTTTAACTGGTTTCGCAATATCGGACATTAACCCAAATTTACACACATGTGCGCAAGGAGTAAGGACATTAGTTGATGAAGTGTCAGATTTTTCACATGCACACATTTTGAGTAATATCCTCTTTT
This sequence comes from Ambystoma mexicanum, assembly GCF_040938575.1. NCBI lineage: Eukaryota > Metazoa > Chordata > Amphibia > Caudata > Ambystomatidae > Ambystoma > Ambystoma mexicanum. The sequence goes on from NC_090939.1 coordinate 207,187,095, forward strand.
CCGCTAAAACCCCCCTGAACATACCACCGGGTCCTAACACGTCTTAAAATGTGGGCAGAAAAATCACAAGAATTATGGTATCATTTATAAAATTTTCACATGTCCGCTCTATGATTTTTAGAGTTATGTTCTGGCCCCAAAGGGGTGTGGTTTCCCCCCAGCACAAGGTTGAATTTCTGGTTTTTCCAGTTCTGCCAAGCCAGCTTGCTCTCACAGGCAGTGCCCCTCCCCTTTCCTTCCAGGAGGAAGCTCCATTTACGACTCCCGCCAATAAAACATTTGCCTGAGTCAGGACAGGGCTTTGTTCAACTCCCTGTAGCTGCTCCACCCCTAATCTAATCAGAGAGGTGACAACTCCTTTTGACCAGGGGAAGAGTGGCTGAGCAGGTTTTCAACTCCTGTGGGGGTAGTTGCCAGGCAAAATTGGAATCTCTTTAAGCCAGTTTTTAGCCACATGTCGTTTCTGTTCCCCAGTTTTCTGCATTCAAATAACTAACAATTTTTTACATATGCAGCTAGAATGCTGATTCTAAGTTTAAAACTATGACATTTAAACAATTGCAGCCTATGTGACACTCAAAAGTAGGTCACTCATTTCTTTTAAACATTTAGATTTTTAGTGTCTTTCAGTCCAATTTTACTTAAACTGCTGAAATCCACAGCTCAGCCAGTCTTGTTATAAACCTTCAAGTCACTTCAGAATATAACTTTTCATCCTCTTTCCAGATTTTGTATGCCCACAATACTTTATTCTGCCAGATGTCCGCTGGTGTTCAGTGAGATTTTTGGATGTGTTGCAAATAGGCATTTTGAGCTGGCATTCAGAGAAACAAAAGGTGATTTTAAAGTGCGGTTTTTCCTTTGGCACACATTTCACTCATGGCACCCCGGCCCATCCTGCTCGCACTGGTGGGTGGCAAGTTAGGCAACCATTTTAGTGTGCACAACTGCGCGGTTTTCATAGATTCTGGCGCACATGTGGGCTTTTTCGGCCATCTTGGATTTCCTAAGCCCAAAGCACCAAATGTTGTAGCATAATAGTCCAAACGTGGGTCAGAACACCCAACAAACCTCCCAATTCACCAAAACGCTTACATGTGAAGAGGCATGGCGAATCACACAACCTTTCCGGCTGTGTGATTGGTGTTCTGGGGATCTGCGGGTGTCTTGGCTCCTCTATCTCCACCCGCACGCCGCTGATTGTCAGTGGGGGCCGGCTCGGTTACGGCGCACCAGCGCCCGTGATCAGGGGCCCCCAGCGGGTGGCACGCAGCGTGGTCCTGCTGGGCTCAAGTATGGTTGGGGGCACCCATCCGTGGCTGCCCCCCCAAGCAGAGTGGCTCCACGGGCTCCGCTGTACTCTGAGAAGTTTGGGGGCTCGCCTACCGTGAGTCCTGGGCAGGCGTCTTGCAGTCTTCACAGGCGCGCAGGCCAGATTCCACAACAGGGAGGTCGTTGTGTGGTTGCCGCCGAGTGAGGGTTTGTGCAGCTCTCCTCCTACGGCAGGATGACACACTTGGGGAGGGGGGTCATAGAAGGCGTCCTGCGGGTTGTTCGCTCTGAGGATCGCCGTCTTAGGCGATTCGTTTCGGGGCTGCTGCGTAGATCTTCCTGAAGTTACTTTCACTTGTGCTGTGACGTTTCCCTTCAAAGAGTGATTACTTCCCTTTCCATAGTCCGATTTTCTTCGGGTTTTCTCTGGGGGGGGGGTGGATCTTCACGCACCTTCTCCTCAGGTTATTTTCTGGGGGGGTCATGGGACAGGGGCTCAAATCTCATCAGGACTCATGGGTGGGGAGCTCACACGGAGTTGAAACTCATGGCTGCGCCCCCTGGTGCCCAACCCCAAATTATCTTTTTAAAGCTTTACTAGCAGGTGTACCTGTGCTTTGCACGGTAATTCCTACTTCAGTCCTAGTTGGAGGCTTAGTTAATGAACTAAACCAATGCTTCATTGCAGACAATATTGCTAGTCTTTCCGGTACGAGCTAGTGTGAACACATTATCTTTGTTTTCACCTCTGGAGCAAGCCACATAAAGCTGACCATGAGAAAAGCATGAATCCCATAAATCGGTTCCAGCTACTTTGAGTTGGAGTGTTGAGATTGAGCAGCAACATTATTGGTGTCCAGATCTACAGCAGAGGCAGCAGCAACCTCAACATAAGTACATTTACGGCTGAAGTGTGTAAGGTTGAATTGCCGTACCTGTACGTGTACGTCTGAAGCATGACAGCTTCGTATTGTTGAAAATTAAGTACGTCGGAAATAAAGTTGCTGTAATTGTCATGAGAGATTTGCCACGATGTGACAGACAATGTCATGGCGGACACTATTGAAGAGACATGCACCATTTCCTGTCACCTGTATTACTACAAAAATAATGTATTGTGTCATCCGCATGACTTCAAAAGTGAGTGCCGCTAATGTCAGCTAGAATGCTGATGGTGTGGAAAGTTTAGGAGCAATGAACTGCTGAAGTTTTCATGAATTGCTGAACTTTGGGAACAATGAACATAGAACTGACGCAGAACTATGGCGCAAAGAGCCACATGGTAGGGGTAAGCATTGCAGACCGCTTAAAAAATAAATTAATCCAGAAAAAGGATATTTTATACTTTCTGCATGGTTTACATCTTCCAACCTACCCACATGCAAGATTTCAGGTTTGTAGCATGCTGGGAAGTATGCTGAACATTTTGAACAGACACACACACTTATCCAAGCATTGCAGACCGCTTAAAAAAAAGAAATTTGAAAATAGTATATTTTTACTGTTTACATTGTCTACACCATGGAACCTACCCACATGCCAATTTTCAGGTTTGTAATATGCTGGATATAAGCTGAACATTTCAAAAAGACACAAACACATATCCAAGCATTGCAGACTGCAAAAACTAGAATAATGTATATGTTATACTTTTTACATTGTCTATACCATGGAACCTACACACATCCAAAATTCCAGGTTTCTAGCATGTTGGGAAGTAGGCTAAACATTTCAAACAGTCACACACGTATCCACACATTTCCCTTTTTATATAGAGAGAGATTTCAACTGTAGTACTTGCAGGTTTTTTTCTCAGATATTAACTACAAGTGCAACAACTCATATAAATGTCAATACAACACAACCTTTAAAATTCACCATGGCCTATTATTCCCCAAAAACACAGAACCCTCCTATAATTTCACACCCATGCTAAAGTCAAAACTGGCGGCTTTGTCAATGCATGCTTTCCATCCCACTGTACTAAGCAATTTACCCCATATTTTTGTTTAGGATAATGATGCATTGGTTCTTTTCTCAGACATGTTACCAACAGACATGTTGCAATGTGCCTTAGATTGCAACACATCAATGCAATGCCACAAGAGCATAAAATAAGGTCATTCTCAGTAAACACCAGGCTTCCTCATCTACATTAACAACAAAGGGGGTCATTACGACCTAGGTGTTAAGGGGTTAATGGCGCCGTAAAAGGTTGCGGCGCCGTTAACCCCTTAACGCCTTACTACGAGGTCCCTCATAGTAAGGCGTTAAGTCTGGACCAGCCGTTAAGGTAGGGACCCGCAAAGGGACCTTGAAGGTAATTACGGTACCACAATTTGCGATACCGTAATTACCGCCTTCCCCTTTCCCATTGAGCCCTATGGGGCAAAAATGGGAATGGGGAAGGGCCAATGGTAAATAGGGAATTACCGCCCCGCCAACCTTGGAATGGGGTGGTAATTCCCCATTTCACCATGGCGGAATCGTTAAGTTACCGGCGTTAACCATGGCGCTAATAGCGCCACTGGTTAACGCCGGGGTTGTAATGAGGGCCAAAGTCTTTGACGATTTAAACAAATCCATAACACTCTGTAGAAGATCTTTATGTCAGAGTAACAGCAAAGCCAGTCAATAAAAAGTGTTGCAACCACACATGGCAATAACATGATAAGGAATGTGGCGAGGGTGGATCGAATGTCATATTCCCCTTTCCACACTCTGAACCCAAGGCGTTACCACACAATCCAATTTAAGTGGTTAAGAAATGCAACGCGTTGAAATGCTAAACATTCACATTTAAGAATTACTTAAGTCATACATGCAGAAAAGAAAAATACTCTTAACTGGGATTGAGAAGACAACCCCACCCTTTTTGCATGACCAAAAGAAGGATAATGAAATGATAAAATTAAACAGGAATTAATTTTCAAAATATACCTTTGTCCCAGCCTCTTGGGCTGCGAAGACTGCCACAGCACAATGCAGAATTACCCACAATGCCCCAACGCCTGAGGAGGATCCCGTGATGACAGATGCTAACGAGGATACTTTGACGAACTGTGTAGGGAGCGAGGCAGCTCGTGATGTGCTGCAGTCAGATACCGTTGGTTAGGTCCTTTGAGGATTGCAGCTGACAAGACACCATGGGCCTCATTACGACCCTGGCGCTAAGTGAAAAACGATGGCGGTAAATGGTTACCGCCATCGTTTTCCGCCAGGTCCGATCATGACCCGTGACCGTTAACTACGATGCCATTAGCGGCATCGTAGTTAACGCTGCTGCTAACTGCGCTAAGGGTGCACGCACTCGACCGGCCATACCGTACTTAGCGCCATGGCGGAAAGGTACGCAAATGCCGACCCAAGCGGACATGCACCTAACGCCATCACCCAGCCCGTTAAGTACCTTACCGCCATGGTGCTAATTACGCCATCGCGAACCAACCGTAAAGGGCCATGTAAAGTGAATGCAGCTGCCACAGGTGCACAGAAATAGCACAGGTGAAGGCAATACGGATTCAGGAAGTACAAAAAGAGCACACCCCACCCCTTCCCACACCCAGTCACACTCCACAATGATACCAATACGACTAGCAATGTTGGGGCTGGAGGACCTGATAGCAATGCATGTGCTACAACAGCAACAACAACAACAGGCAGCACAGAGGAGACGCAGGAGGAGAAGGAGGGCAAGGCAGGCCCAGCAAGCCCCACTTGCACAGCCAGTGCCACCACACAGGCAGCCCCCAATCCCACGCATCAGAGCCAATCCATTCAACCTCACTGCTGAGCAGATCCACACCCTGTACCGTTTGGACCGGGACACCATCACCGCCATCGTAGACATGATACACAACGACATCGTCAGCATGATAGACAGTCCAACCGCCACCCCCCCCCCTACTGAAGGTAGTGTCTGTACTCCACTTCCTGGCCACAGGCACCTACCAGCACACAGTGGGGCACTTGCATGGCATTTCACAACCATTATTCTCACGAACACTCATCCAAGTGCTCGATGCCGTCCTCAAGCACACAGACGACCACATCTCATTACCACGGACTGCCCAGGACATTGCAAACACCAAAGTGGGTTTCCATGCACTAGCCGGCATACCCGGTTGCATTGGTGCCATCGACTGCACCCACGTGGAATTGGTGGTTCCACGTGCCATGGAGGTACCGTACCGCAACCGGAAACAGTTCCACTCAATCAACGTGCAAATGGTCTGTGACTCCAACAAGATCATCACACATTGTTGTGCCCGATTCCCCGGATCAACCCATGATTCTATGGTCCTGAGGAACTCCACAATACCACGCTACATGGAGCGACATGCAGGCCCAAGATCCTGGCTACTCGGTGAGTCCAATGTCATGGAAGTGGGCAGGTGAATGACGTACCGATGCATACTCCACCTGGCTGAAAGGGGGAGGGGGGGTGATGCATACTCCACCTGGCTGAAAGGGGGGGGAATGATGCATACTCCACCTGGCTGAAAGGGGGGGGATGATGCATACTCCACCTGGCTGAAAGGGGGGGGGGGTGATGCATACTCCACCTGGCTGAAAGGGGGGGGGGGATGATGCATACTCCACCTGGCTGAAAGGGGGGGGATAATGCATACTCCACCTGGCTGTGAGTAACACAGAGAACGGAGACAGAGGATGGGCACTCACAATGCACTCAACCCCTCTGCATACATTGGGTGATGGCATGCAAAACAGGCCATGGGAGCCATGAGCATATACTGGTTGCATTGTGTGAATCAATTAGTGCATGTAGAAGTGAGCCAAAGTAACAGTTGGATGCAAGCCATGTTGGCACATCATGTTCTTGATCAGACGACATGACTGACACATACATTCTCGCCTACATACAGGTGATGCAGGCTATCCCCTGAAGAGGTGGCTCCTTACACCAGTCCGTAACCCGCAGAACCAGCACAAGGAGGACTTCAACCGTGCACATACACGTACTCGTGTGGTCATAGAGCAGACATTCGGCCTATTGAAGGCACGGTTCCGAAGCCTCAGCAGGTCTGGTGGGGCACTCCTGTACCACCATGAGAAGGTGGCAAAGATCGTCAGGGCATGTGTCATGCTACACAATATGTGCGTCAGACGGAATGTGCCCCTGCCCCCTGACGCAGAACTGCAACCACCTGACGATGAGGATGAGGAGGGTGCAGATGGGGCGGCACCCCATGGAGGAGGCGACGCACAGGAGGGGCGTGCAATGCGCCTAAGTATCATCGACCACTGCTTCTAGCACACACGGCTGGTGTGAATCACATGGAGACTGCACTTGGGGCACTGTGTGTCTCTGGGACATGCACACTGTGGACTGTACACCAATAAAGCACACATACGCAATGAAAATGCCCACACATTTCATTTTGGGAAAGAAAAAAGTGTATTTAAACTATGAAACGTCGTGACACACCCCCTCCCCCCTCCCCCCTGCACACCCCAACACACCCCCTCCCCCCTCCCCCCTGCACACCCCAACACCCCCCTCCCCCCCTGCACACCCCAACACACCCCCTCCCCCCTCCCCCCTGCACACCCCAACACACCCCCTCCCCCCTGCACACCCCAACACACCCCATGTAGGTGTCAACAGATGCCTGTGACAGTGGGCACAGGCTGTTACATGCCCCCTCTCCCAGCCCCCGGGGCACCCCTGGCTGTGGAGCGCAGGTTACGTCCGGAACGTCGGACGGGGCTGCTCTGTGCAGAACTGGCAGTGGAGGATGTCCCTGCCTGCCCCCGTGCATGCCCGTCCTGTAGGGTGTGGGTGAGCTCAGTGAGCGCACAACGCAAGCCGGCAAGTTCAGCACAGATGTCCCTGGACATGGCCTGCATGGCATCCCTCAGGGTGGCAGTGCTCTGCGCAACTTCGGCCCTTAGGGTCTCCGTGGCCTTTTCAATGGTTGCCCTAGCCCCCACACATTCCGCGGCATGCTCAGCCAGCATCGTGGACAGTTGTTGCTGCCGTTCTGTGATGTCCTCGAGGGACTGCTGCCCCTGCTGGCCCATGGCCAGTGCTGGTGGTGTGTTGGAGGGGCTGCTCCCCTCCTGTGGACTGAGGACTGGGCATGGGGTAGAAGGCCACTCCTCTACCTCTGTGTGCCCCTGTGTGTGATCCTCATGGGGGCTGGCGTCTGACAAACAGGGGGAATGTAGTAGGTCAGTGGGGCTTCGGACTTCGTGCTCCTCAATGTCTGAGTCTGAACATGCAGCTATTGCAGCTGTCTCACCCATGTTGCTGCTGGCCGCTGACCCGGTGCCTTCTGTGGCAGGCAATTTTGGTAGAGGTGGAGCAGCTGCTGCTGGCCTGCTGACTACAGGGGTGCTTGCCGGTGGGACGTCCGGTATGCTTGCAGTGGGTCCTGCTTGTTGTGGGGTCTGCCTCACTGCAGCTGAGGTCGAGGGTGTGGGGACGGTATAATTGGCCTTCTTGGCTCTCTTCGTCGCAGGGGTGTCCTGCTCCTCGGGGTGTGAATCTGTGCCTGTGGTGGAGCAAAGGAGGGAGGGCGTTATTGATGGGTCTGCGGACTTTGGAATGACAATGATAGACATTATTCTGGTCAGTAGATGAGGCAGATTTCAGGCAGGACCATGTAGGTTGTCTCCTTTTAGTGTGGAATGTGGATGCAGGTATGCGGGTGCCAGCAGTGTATACAGGGTGGTGCTCGCATGTGGCTATGGGCAGTGTAGAAATGTGTTGCATTTACACTCTAGGGCAACCTTGTGCTACACATGAATGGACTGCAGTGACTATGGCATGTCTTGTTTGAGGCACCTACCTTCATCGCCTGATGTCGGAGCTCCCCTTTCCATCCCTCCGACGCCTTCAATGGCTTCCATGCCAATCGTGGTTGCACAAATCTCCTCCCACGGTTGGAGTTTTAGTGGGGATTCCCACCCTCCACCGGTACCCATTGCAAGGTTGCGGTTCGCAGAGATGACCGCTCTGACTCGTATGCGGAGGTCGTCCCAGCGCTTCCTGCACTGCTGTGGGGTGTGGGGTACAGTCCCCACCGCGCTGACGCGCTCGGCCACCAGGGCCCAGATGGCCTTTTTTTTCCCTATCGCTGTCCTGGTCATTTCAGGGGAGAAAACGACAGCTGCGTTGTCTTGCAGGGTCTCCGCAAGTTCCTCCCGGCTGAATCTTTCCTGGCGCTGGTGGTCACATGCCTTCTTAACAGCTTTAGGTATTTTTGGGTAGTTGGATGGGTGGGTGATTGGTTGGGACAGGTGTCAGGGTTGGATCTGGTGTTGTTCGGTAGGATGGCAATGGATTGTGTTTTTAAAGATGGCCGACGTGCTGTTTCCCGTTCTGGCGCGATGACGCTATTTCCGGTCCTGCTTTTTACGGCCACTGCAAATTACGGTGGCCGCTAATTACGGTGGCCGCTACTTACGGTGGCGGAAGTGCACCTTGCTCGCTTTACGATGCCGGTAGGGGCCTTTTCCGCCATGGCGTTAATTGCATTACCACCATGGCGTAATGCTCGTGCGCGATGGGTCGTAATGTGGCGCTCTTTACGCCATCGGCCCATGGCGTAAACGCTCATTACGCCATGGCGGTAATGACGGAAGATTACCGCCTGGGTCGTAATGAGGCCCCATGTATAGTAACAAATAAAGAATTGTATGATTGTATGTATTAATTTTTAAAACTATACAGATGAGTGAGATATCATTGGAAAGCTCTGTTACACAATGAGTGACTATGATGAATAACTCTGTGATAAGTGCTAATTTAAGTGTTGACAGCCTTTGTAAATCAATGCAAGACATTTCAGATGTAGCCTTAAGCCAGTGCTTTTCATATGTAGAGAACCGAGAAGGAACGGCTCTCTTTGAGGGGATGCATGAGTACAACCTGCCTGGATATTACTTTCACTCACCACATTGGTGCGCTTGTTCTCCCTGAAGTCTTCCTAAATCTCATTTCTAATTAATCCTTGCCGCAAGGGTCGGACTGGGACAAGAAATAGGGCCGGACACCCAAAAAAAGGTGGCCCACTCCTCGCCTCATGACCCTTGACCTCTGATCACATCACCCGAAGTGATGTCATTTGACCCCACCCCAAAGTGACATCCCGGGAAGCGATGAAACATGACCTTTCACCCCTTGACAAAACCCCTTGACAAAACAGGAAGTGGCATCCATTAGCATTGTTCCTAAGTACACTACGAAAAATATGGTTATGATTTCACTAATGTGATATACATTTCATACAAGCATGGTTCACCATATGTATCATTAATATCTGCGTGTATGGATCCATATTGTCAAATTACTGTGAATGCAAGCAGACGTCCAAGGCCAAATGATATGTTATTGTATAGCACTTACGCTTAAGCTCTTTTTTATGGAACAAATATGCACACAATATCACCCAGCCTGTGTTGGTACTCATTTATCGACCGAAGAAGGATGAAAGGCTGAGATGGCCTTGCTGAGATTTGAACCTGCAGATCACACACACATCGCAGCAGTGATCGCTCAACCCACTGAGCTATCATATCGGCTATAGTAAAACAAGCAAATATTCTGTAGTGGATACCATTAAACTGGTAACTTAGATTTAACAGCAGACCAGTTAAGTTCATCTGCAGGTCTGTTGAAAAGTTGACCGCATATCAAGCCTGCATGCATCTACTTTCAGGCTTCAGAGGTTGGCAAAATAGGGAAAGCAGCGCACTCATAGGACATCCCATACTCTGAGCACTCGTTACCTCATACATGCAAAAAAACATCCTGAATAGCATCCCAGGGAGATGGGAAAGATAGACACACTGGGCCTCATTACAAGTTTGGTGGTAGCCTTGCCGGTAAAACTGTCAGGCTGCCGCAGAACTTGCGCATTTTTCTGGCACCCGGGAATGGGCAATTACAGGGGTATTACAATCCCGGGCCGCCCCCGGTAATTGGCCATTCCCAGGTGCCGGAAAATATTCTTCCCCATTCCCAGTTGAGCCCCATAGGACTCAATGGGAATAGGGAGGCTGGATGCACCGGCACAATTTGTGAATGGTGCCGGTGCCTCTGACATGCTCTGCTCGCGGGTGCCAGTCTGCCCGCCAAGTCAGACTTGGCGGGAAAAAAGGCACCTGAGAGCAGAACTCGTAGTTTGCCAGTATGATAATAATGGTCCGGCAAGCGCACCGGTACTGTTGTTACTGTACCAGCAAACCTGTAATGAGGCCCATCACAACAAAGCATTAATTGTGGCACAATGAAGTCAATGGCCACTTGATGTGCTATGGTCAAATATTTCTACACTGTACAGAAGCTTTTAGGCACAAGGATTTTGTCAAGTGACCGAGGACACCAAGATGGAATGTCTTGACAACGGCAGAAACAAAAAAACATGCTATTACTGCAACTTGCGATAGGCAACACACATAGTCCAAAATTGATGCTTATTCTACTCTAAAATTGGTAGTTTATCACTAATATCACTAATACATATTTATCACTACTACAACAGCACAGCAATTCCAGGGGGCACCGTGCCACTGGAGTGGTGGCACAGTGACAGCCACCAGCCCCGCGGGGGCCCCGTCTCTTCAGCTTTGCATGCTGCAGCAGCATGTGAATGATGCATGCATCATACTTTATGATGCACACATCAGGCATGCACATAAAAAATCAAAGCAAGGTAACATGTGTTACCTCGCTTTGATGAATCATGCAGTTGCAGGTGTTCTTTTTTTTCTCAAAAAATATATATTTTTTTCCCATTTTATGTTTTCAAAACTCGCACAGGCATGTGCAGAAAGTGGCCCCCACTCCCCAGGGACGATTTTGGCTTGGCCACGGGCCGAAAGGCTGAGGGTTCAATCCGACCCTGCCAGTGCGGCATAGCCATAGAATTCAGAATCTCCTTTTTCTTCAGACAACCTCTTGTGCACCAGGAAAAGAGGGAAATCCTGGTTTATCTAGGCCAGCACCTAGGCAGATTCAAGAGATGCTTAGCTGGAAATTGGGAGCAACAAAAGTGTATGTTTGTGTTCTTTTATCATTAGACATTCTCGCAAAGTTCCCCAAATGGACCTTTTTTCGAGACATGTATTTTATTTTTCTGAATTGCCATTTTCAATGTTTCCGAAAAAATGAGGGTTCCCAGAACTCTATGGCCCTCATTACGACCTTGGCGGAGGACCATGGTGCTATTAGCACCATGGTCCATGGCGCTAAGGGTGCAATTCCGCCATGGTGGTTGGCGGACTTACCGCCCCATTCCGACCTTGGCGGGGCGGTAAGTCCCCAATCCCCATTTTACCCTTCCCCATTCCTATTTTTGCCCCATAGGGCATAATGGGAGTGGGGAAGGCGTTAATTACGCCACCGTAAATTACGGTGGCGTAATTAACAACAAGGTCCCTTAGCGCCATGGATTTTAACACCTGCGAAAAGCAGGTGTTATATCCGCCATGGCGCTAAGGGAACTCGTACTCAGGCGGTAAGGGTCGGCGATGTTTACGCCGGCGTAAACCCCTTACCGCCTGGGTCGTAATGAGGGCCTATGTCCTGCTGTTTGCTTTTCTCCCATCCTTTTCCTTTGTCTCCCATTTTGATTTTTGCCTTTAGCTGCCCCTTTTGTCTGACCCCATGCTCTACCTTTGGTTGTAATATTTGTGAAACAAACAGCCGTCGAGCTGTGATTGTCAGATTCCTTTCGAGAATCTACGTGTAAGTGATGTGTTGTCCAATAGGTGTTGGAAAACAAGCTTCTTCCTAAATGGCATCGTAGGGAGTGTGGGTGTAACTTCCACAGGTCCACAGGAACTGAACGAATGCATCAATCCAAGCACTCCACAGTGGGGCAGCTACCCCAACACATTGACACACAACACAGAAAGCAGGATATCTCTGCCCAGCAAGGTGCCCACACTTCTCCTAAAGCGAGGCTATTCAAGCAACACGAAAATCTGGTAATAAGTTCAGAGAAGCTGCATGGAAGCATTTGGTGCTCAGTCAAGTTTAATTGAGTGAGAGAGTTCTGCAAGGAAAAAAGGAAGTGCTTACTTCAAATGTAAACAGATTTCTGTTTATCGTGACTATCCTAAGGAATCTCTGGTGATAAGGAAGCTCTTTAAAGAAGCCAAGGATTTAGCGAGACTTGTGGGTGTGAAAGTGTTTCTTAACAGAGCCTATTTGCTAACCCTGGCACTTCCAGGCGGTGAAAGGAGCACTTCTGATCCTAAGGAAGCTATAAACTGTCTGGAGCTGTTGAAAGGCAATGGTAACTGAGAGGTGTGCTGATTGGCTCTGTCCCCACAACTGATTTGTTTTTTAATATGCTTTTTACCCTTTTTTGTATTTTGGATAACTTTGACACCTTTTGCGTTAATTAATGGAAATGGAGCGGATGGTGGTTTCATTTAAACATTCTTATATCTCAAAGATCGCTTCCCGGGATTGTGGTTCTGCACGCGTAACGAAGAAGGAAGAGTCTGAAGTAAAGGACCATTTAACGTGCCCTGAACGTGGATCAGCTGACTCAAGGGAAGGACGTATTGTGGATATACTTGCACCTACGAAAGCCTACGAAGGCATTAGGAACTTCAATTGGCAACGTCTTCCGGGACCATCTATTGCGCGTTGGTAGGTTTTCAGAGGACGAGATGCTGGTTTTTGCTCTCGGGCCTAAGGATTTGAGGAATGGATGCATGAAGTTACATGTTGAGTAGATTCGGAGTCTGCGGTTACATGAGTGTATTATTACGTTCGGCAGCATGATGATGATGCTGGTTCCGCCCAACATATGTTCAGACTTGGATGGCGCACATACATTGCCGTATTCGTAAGAAAAATGATCTGCTGTCTAAATCAATGACTGACCTTGGTTACAAGATGTGGAGGTTGCTTAAAACATATTGTGGAGAATCTGTGTAGTAAGCTTGGATAGTAGATATAATGCACAGGAAATGAACAATGATAATTTATTCAATTACATACAAAGTATTTTCTTACATTGATGTATTTGGAGTAATTGCTATGGGTATGACGGTATGCTAATATTAATATTTCAGGTTCGAAGATTAGATATTACTCGTATTTATCCTTCTGTGGAGGCAGTGGGATGAATAGTCTACACAATTTTCACCGTACATATATTTTTTTTAAGGTCTTTACATTTTCGGTATGATGTATATGCTTTCAAGTGAACGTATGGTGCAATGTAGGACTGTATGTTGTTCTATTAATACTACCACCAAGAGAAGTCAATGGGATGGAAAGATTATCCTTTTGAAGTTATGGGAAACTGAGGAGTATCAGTTTGTCTAGGAAAAGGAATAAGCACCTTGAAACTATCAAACAAGTTTGATTTATGTTATAAATGCTTGTGGTACTGTATAGAATTTCGTGTTAACTTCTCGTGAAACTTGATATTAAATACATGTTGGGAAAGGAATGACTATATACAAGGATTAGGATTTCTGAACAGGCTGATTAAGGGTTATGTGATACCACAAAAGATGCTATGGAGTCGGGCTAAGCCATCTCTAGGTGGGTTAACACCGCCTTTACTATTCACTCTTATTGGGAAAGAGGCTTATCTCCCAACACTTTAGGGGCTGTCAAGTAGATGGTCGACCACGAACGAAATGTAGTAATTACAAACAGTCACATAAGGTTGAAGGGAGTACACAAGGTATTGTCTGAGGTAGACATTCATTACTTCACCATATTTCACCATCATTTTTCTGCCTTTTATGATTGATCACAATCAAACTAATAGTGCCTTTCAAAAGATCTGGGATAAACAATACTGTGTCAAGGTTATTTCCAATGATAAATCCCATGTTTGTATTATATGTGTGACACTAATCTATACTTGGGTGTTAGATAGTGCTTTAGGAATTTCTACAGGTTAGCTTGGAATACTTGGTGAGACTGACGGATGATGGATGGGACCAAGGGCTTATTTGGTTGTAAGTTCATTAGAGATTAGTGGAACTAAAAAGGAGCGGATAGGGTTCTATGTGAAAGCCCACTAGTATATATGATTCTGTGAATTAAAAGAAGACCATGGAAACATAAGTAAAAGCATTTGAAATAGCTTTGGAAATTGATAGAAGACACAGTTTTTAATGGGTAAATAAGTTCATAGAGCAATGTGTGCTTACGCTGATAGTTGGGGGGAGGAGGGATTACCTAGTCGGGGGGATCTAGTATCTAGTATAAAATGAGGAAGCTGAAGCACTGAAAATGTAGTTGATGGGTAAACTAAGTCTGTGGACATAGTTTGAGACAGGGTTTTTGAATATTAAAATGTGAGTTCTTGTAGATTCAGTAGAGGTAGCCAGGGCACTGGACAGTTTGGAACGTTTTATCCAGTTCTTTACTTTAGACTGTTCTTAGCGTATTGCTTCTGTTTCAAAGGGGGTGGGTTTAAGTTCACTTTTGCTCAGTTCAGTTCATTTGGACTACCTGAACTGTGTTGTGCGGTTGGACGTGAGCAGAGTGGAAAGGATGGATGATGATTTGCGAGTGGTGACTTGGAATGTAAATGGTTTAAACAATGTGAATAAGAGAGTAAAGATTATGGCTTATTTGAATGAGCTAAAAGGTGATGTGTGTTTCATTCAAGAAATGCATCTTGAAAAATGAGAAATTGAGAAACTGAGGAAAGGCTGGATAGGAAAAGTTTATAGTTCCTCATTCAATTCGAATTCAAGAGGGGTGGCGATTATGATTAGGAAGAATGCTCCCGTTAAAGTATTAAAAGTCATTTCAGACAGAGAAGGGTGAATTATTGCATTATTGGTAAATATTCAGGGTCATGTTGTGTCCTTATGCAATATCTATGCGCCATCAGTGGATGACGGGTCCTTTTTCAGGAAAATGGCACAGACCTTACAAGATTTGGGGTCTAGTGACATTATCCTAGGTGGTGATTTCAATATTGTACTACACAAACGTGTGTAGTACAATATTGATCTCTGGCTTTCCAAAAAAGGGAAAGATGATACTCTCCTCATGGGTTATAGGCAGATAAGTCTTACTAATACAGACAATAAGATCTTGGCTAAGGTTTTGGTGCTAAGATTTGAAAATCTACTCCCGACACTGATTCATGAGAACCAGTCGGGTTTTGTGAAGGGTAGGAGAACCTCGAGTAACATTAGGAGGCTGCTCCATAGGATCTGAAGGGCAACTGATCCGCATGATGATAATGCCGTTGTATTGCTCGATGCCGAAAAGGCTTTCCATAGGGTGAACAGGGACTTTCTCTTCTCGGTTCTCGCTAGGATGGGATTTGAGGAAAAATGTGTGTCATGGATAAAATTACTTTACACAGAGCCAACGGCAGAGGTAAATACTAATGGTTTATTTGCTGATGATTTGCTTCTGGTCCTGAGGGATATGCGACAGTCGTTACCAGCACTTATGGACATCTTATCAAGGTTTCATCTGTGTTCTGGTTACAAAATAAATTGGACAAAGTCAGAGGTCCTGCCCTTGGTGCAGAGTTGTGATAAAAAGTTTTTAACGGATTTAGGGTTCAAATGGTGTGCTAACAGATTGCTATATTTGGGAATCTGGTTGACACCCAAGATCACAGACTAGATGAATGAGAATTTAAAAATGGTTTGCCGTAAGTTTAGGGATGATCTAGAACAATGGAGTTTATTAAATCTGTCACTTTGGGGTAAGGTGAATGCTCTGAAGATGGTCTGGGCCCCGAAGATGAACTATGTCCTGGGCATGATTCCTATGACTGCAACTTCCACATACTGGAATGAATTGGACAGATTAATCCAAACATTCCTTGGGATAGAAAATCCTCCAGGTTAAAATTATGGAAGTTGCAATTACCTTTGGCAAAAGGTGGAGTGGGAGTACCAAATTCTAGAGCCTACCACCTGGCATACATTTCTAACTTTATAGTTCCCTTCCTTGATACTTCGCATGATGATTGGGTGTTGGCAGAAACTAGTCACAATGGTCCACTGATGCCGAGAGCGATCTTGACCTCGAATTCTAGGCGAAGTTGTGAAAAAGATCCATTGATTACATGTCTGAGACACTCTTGGAAGAAGCTGAGTGGATTGCTGTGAGTGGATGCGCTAAAGGATCCTGGTGCGTCTGTATGGATGAACCCGTCTATCAAAATAGAGGGTAAGGTTATTTTCTGGCATGAATGGTTTCTAGGTGGCGTTCAGTGACCAGCTGATCCTTTTAAGGACGGGAAATGGATGACAGCTAGAGAAGTGCAAATACGGTTTAACATTGAGAAATTCAAAGTATCAGACTACAGAAATATCAGGAGTGCGATTGGCGGAATTGATTTGGAGAAGAGGCTAAAACTAGATTGGTTCACAAGTAAGGAGGCTTGGCAAGCCATGTTTACAATATGATCGTGGCCGAGTACAATGGTAATGACTCATTAAGGGAAGAGTGGAGTAGAAGAATAGGCTCAGAAATCTCTATGGAATTGTGGATGCGAATGTGTGAAAATATACGGCTCTGCTCTTTAGGACTAACTGAGAGGTCACGACAGATCAAGATTCTGAATCAGGTCTACTGGACCCCTAAAAGATTGTGGAGACAAGGTCTGTGAGAAAATTCTGTTTGATGGGCATGTGCTCATGAACCCGATACCCTTGAACACATGTTGTGGGACTGTAGGAAGGTGAGAGTGTTTTGAATGGAGATAGGTGATTGGGTGAAAGGGTGATTGAAGAAAAGCCTGTGTTAGACTTCAAAACGTTGATTTTGGGGAGTGATGAAACGTTAGAGGATCTTACACAATGTCAGAAAAAGTGGTTGTTCAGAGGGCCAACATTGGAAAGAAAGTAATCTCACATAATTGGAAGACTGCTGTGAACTTGAAAATTGAGATATGGTCCGCGGATATGCATGCCCTGGCAGAAATGGAGAAATGACTGTACAAAAGGGAGGGGGAAAAGGCTCTGTTTGAAAAGATCTGGGGAAAGTTTCTTTCACTGTACTAAACTGTGTAATACGAGAAAGTGTATCTGGGGGGTTGGAGTGTTGGGATGGTTTAGGGGGGTGGGAGATTTGGGAGGTAGAGCAGATTTTGTAAAGATGATGATGTAATTACATCCTTCACTGTAAATATTTGTATTGTTTATTAGGTTTATATGATTTTACTTTGATGATTTGGTTGCATGTTTATGATTCACTCTGTATATTGTTAAATTGTAAATTAAGGTTTAGAAAAAGTGTGTTCTGATCTTCTGTATCCCACAGAAAGGCTGTTCAGCTCTGATGTAGAGACATGTTCTCCGATTGAAGCATCCAGTTGGCTTGCTTGTTTTCCCTGTGCTAAGCCTCCGGGCCATTGAGAAGGAGCAGGTATTAGTCTTTCCCAAGGTCCACTTGGAGGTGCCTCTACAATGGAACATAACAATGTACAGAAAAGTTATTTTAAGCATGACTGTTAATGTGACATTTCTAGGGTATCATTATGTGTTGGGCGTTTATGGTAAATCCGGTGTTATTTTCCAAATGCCATTAGGTTTACCATCTGCCCAATTCAGAGTTGCGTGCAATATCCCTGGAAAGTCGGTTCATCTTAACTCCACCCTTTAGGTGGAGGTAGAAATTGTAAAAAAGCTCCAACATTTCTTTAGGTTTTTCATTTATGTAAAAGGGAAACACAGCCCTCTCCTTTTGTGTAAATGGTAACATTGGAAGGGGTGATAAAGAAGTCATCTATAAAGCCCACCCTAACCAGTACGGTGACTAATACGTTTTCACCATGAACATGATAGTTGCAACGGATAAAATAAGCTAGAGTTTACCAGTGGCAGGGTGATCAATGCTGAAATACCACCAGCAGTAATCCAGCAATACCACGCCCACCAGAGGTAACCTCTGAAATGGTCGGATTTGGAGAAATACCAGTAGCCAGGTGGTATTAACCGCCAGCTGTAATTCTGCTATAATCTGCCCAACTATTAAGGACCTCTAGGAAATAACATCTCAACCAGTGCTGGAATTAACATGGCTTAAGCAAAAGTGTCCACTTTAAGTCCAACTGTTCCCATCCAAGTGCTGCTGCTGGTTGTAAGACTCACCCGCTCGTCATCACTACACCAGCAATGCTTTTGTTTTGTTCCCTAGGCACATGCCTTACTGCATTGTAACATTTGTTGCTTTGATGTCTGCTGTGACGCTCATCGCCAGGGCTGCACGTAGTGATTTAGCAATAAAAGTTATTATTTAACCCCATTGATCCTTCCTTTGAGATAATGTTATCAAGAGTGCTTTATGTTCAATGCAATATACTGATTATGGCAGGATGTCTACCGGTGACGTGATGTAAGAAACGCACGTTTGATAACAACAAAGCGCGCCGGTTCTTCGGCACAAACAGCGCCGGTTGATGTGAACAACGCCCTGAATGGTTCTGGATCTTTGACAACCTTAAACCTGGCTCTTTGTCTCGCTCTGATTTTCATTGCTCTTAAGTCTGTTTATCTGCTGGCACATTCCTGCAGATGCCTTATCAAGCTCCGAAGGGTGATATCCTGTGATCCCTCCTCTGTTAGGGTTTCATTCCTTTATTCTTCGACTCAGAACGAGTTATGAGAGAGAATGTACAAAGAGCAGAAGAGAATCATGGGTAATGTGCCAAGGTAGTGTAAAGAAGCGTCCCCAGTTAAAAAACCGTCACTTTGCCAGTTGTGAATTTTCTTCTTTTGGAACCAATTGCCGCATATGGGGCTTTGGAGATTTATATGTGAGTACAGCCCACTTTACTGGGACCTTGAGCCACATCTTTTTGGCAGGCATCCCTGGGGATGTACTCTCCAGTCTATAGCATGAAATCACCGTAAACCAAGACCTCCTGACCCCCACTACCTCCAAATGAAAAAGGCCATCACACAAGAGGAACAGCCGGTTTGCCACCGAGCTGGCTCTGCTGCAGGGAAAGAACAGGGCAATGGACTCATACAGCAGAAAACCCATGCCCTGGAAGATAAATACATCTTTCTGTGACATGCCAAAGGCTACCATGCATCTATTAAGGTAAGAAGGCCTGCTTGCATACACCTATCATGCAGGCCCCCCTATATGTCAGCAGACATGTTTACTATCTAGAATAAACTAACCTGCCCAGCTGAAAGCTGTTCTTTCTCATTGGCCTCTCAAGAGCAAAGAGACAATATGCCCTCCTTTTTTCAAGCAAAAGTAAGGTTGATCCAATCCAATATCTCCAGTCAACTTTGCTCCACCTGCCCTCCACACCCTATCCCGCCCCTAATCCTATTTTCACCTCCATCAATCATATTTCCCTGCTGCAGATCATCAAAACTGACCGGAAAATGGTGGCCTCTTCTAAACAAGTTCATCAATGCCATGCAATCATGATTATGGAAAATGCCTGCTTGGTTCCTCAGCACGGCAGCACTAGTTAACAGCTCTCAGCTATTGCTGCCCCCCCCAAGGGCTTTGATGAAAGCCCAAACCATCCTTCTTGAAGAAGTTATCCAATAATCCTGCCATTTCCACCAATCTCTGCCTGAATTTCCAACACGCCTTTCTTGGAGGAAATCGTGGAGCTAGTGGCCACCCAACACCTGCATTGTACTGAGTATCCTGTGGGATGATCATGAGTCAGCATTACAGCTTCTAGATTGTCTTAGTCAGTTGTGCCTTAAATGTGGGATGCATTCCTGTGCTACCTTGACTGTTAAACTCCTGTTATCCCCATTCATTCTCCTTGATCTGACAACAGCATTTGGTATTGTGAACTATGCCACCCTTCTCAGCTGCCATTGATGGCCAGGCTGTTGATTGGATTACATTGTTTCTTTTAGGCAAAGAGTTGCAGGTGAGGTCGAACATTTCCATGTCCAAATCAACTCTGCTAGTCTGTGGTGTTCCCCAAGGCTCAGTGCTCTCACTACTTGCTTTTTAATATGTAGCCCACCCCACTGGCAGACCTCACAGCTCCCTTCTTTGCCTCATTCTAAGCATACACTGATGATGCACAGGTTGCCTTCAAACTGGACAATGTGCCCCTTGACTTTTTTTTCATATCCTATTTATGTAGTATTAATGACTGAATGATCAACAACAGCCTCAACACTTCAAAGACAGAGATCATCAATGTTGACTTTCCCATCCTTCCTGCTCTTGCCCTGGTCTGACACTATTGGCAATCCTCACTCGCAACACAGGATGCAAAAGTCCTGGGCATCACATTTGACTGCTTTGTCTTCTTTGCCTCACAAATTAAAGTCATCACCAGGAAAAAACCTAGAAATCCTAACGAGCATTGTGTCTTTTCTTAGTATGTCACATAAGGTGGAGGTGACCTGGGTCTTGGTGCTTTCCTGAATTGACCACTGTAACAGTCTTTACTTGGGTCCCCCAAAGGCTTCATTCATCAATAATAAATAATCCATAACAAGATGGCCATAGGATCTTGGGCCTGAGACCCCGGCACCACATCACAGTGGAGCATAAATCCCTTGATTGGCTCCTAGTAGACAAGTAGACTTTAATGTATTGGTCCATCAAGATATCGTGGGCACTAGGACAGGTTACATCCAACGGAGCACTACCAAGGACTGTCATCCAGGTTTCTTGAGATCAGGAACTTCCTTCACCTTTACTATAGCCCCAATAAGGAAGAATTAATTCAGGGGGATACTGTCGGCCTTCTTATGGAACCATCTCACCATGTCCTTAACATCAATAGACAATCACTTAAGGTTCTGAAAAAATCTTTAAAACCATCCTTTCCAAGCTCTTATTTAACAGTTATTAGGTCTGTGCGGTCTGTTTCTGAAAGAGCAGGTTAGGTGTTTGAACTTGCTGGGTATCTTTAGACACTGCTAGACACTGCTAATAGGCTACCTAGCACTACGTAGGACTGTCTTGTCACCACACTATTTGGACTTCTGTACAATTGTTTCCTAGTTTGTTTGCATTTCTCCCAGCTCCCCCTTCATTGAACTTAACTGTCAAAGAATGTTCCAAGCTATTAAAGGTTAAGACCTCTCTCTCCCACCCTTCCATCCACCCCCTTCCTCTTGGAGTGCAACAATGTAAGACACAAAACAGCAGCAATATAACAATAAGTAAGTCAATAAGTAAATACAGAAATATGTATAAGGAGTGGAAACACATGGGCTGATCTACTGGTAAATTAAAAATACCAACAGAACAAATACTCATCACTAGATGTTTCTCTCTCTCTCTCTTTCTCTGTTTCTCTCTCTCTCTTTTTCTCTCTCTCTTTTTCTCTCTCTCTTTTTCTCTCTCTCTCTCTCTCTCTCTCTCTCTCTCTTTCTCTCTCTCTTTCTCTCTCTCTCTCTCTTTCTTTATTTGTGTCTTTCTTTCGTTTTGTATATAACCATACATGCAGAAGTAGAACCAATTCCCAGCATTTGTGTGTAGGGAATCAAGCCTCAAGGCATAAATTAGTATTCCAAAATTGATTAGGAAAGATTGCTAAATACATTTTAATTGATTCGCAATTTAACTCATATGATTAGCACTAATCCTTACTTTCATTGCAACAGCACCAAAAAAGACCTTTTTGTGTGTCCTTATTTTATCACGAAGTACAGTGCTTGCCATTGTTTAGCATATGCCCATTGCTAAATTGCGAAGCAACTGGTTGGCTTACAACTGCAGATTTGTTTTTTAAGAAATCGATGCCAATATATGAAATGTCTTCCTTACCTCTGTGCTGGCTCACCTTTGTCTTCTTTCTGTACTCCCCCCGATCTTTGTCCCTCAGTAATATTATGGAATTATCCATTCACTCTACCCCATCCTGTCTCATTCTGCCTTTCTTCTCCAAGTTCCCCATTCACCCTTTCTTCCTCTCTTATTCGTTCTACTTGTGATCAGCTTCCTCCATGTCCTCTGAATCCATCCCCGCGCGCCCCTCCTCCCCCGCCCACCGCACCCGGCCAATCCATTTGTGATACATTCTCAAAGATCGTATCCGAGAATACAGGGACGTCCATACTGGAGTGCCCAACAGCAATAGTTGACGTGGGTAAACCTAAACAAGCAGCTTGCAGTATTTCTTACAGCACATCCACCACGTCATTTAAAATGGCATGGAAGTCTGTTTTATGAGCTCTAGTGCCTGGAAACGCTTTGATTATGTGCAAATTTATGAAGCAGCTCGCTCTGGCGGCACTCCTTACTATCCTGTGTAGAGTGAAATTCTGAAGAGAAGAGACCCTTTGCTCTCAACATTTAAGGGTGTTGCAGGCGAGTATGCAGCGTGGTAAGACCAAGACAAACTATGCAAAAAGTCCAAAATTTGGTCAGGAGTCCAGGTCCCACAACGTGTGGCCAAAGGAGGAAGTAAGCCGAACTAGTCATCTGCTTGGGATCTGCATCGCAATCCCGAAAAACCTCAGTTCATAGGCTCCCTGGCACAAGGTATACACTACACTGCATCACAGTAGGGTTGTAAAGACCAGATCATGTCATTATTGCCAACAAAACATTGCTCATTTCACTGCTGGTTGTTTCAAGTGCAAATGTTAAACACATTGTGAATAACAAGATGAGTACCTGTGTCAAATAGTGTTTTAAAACAGGCAAGATGTATATTAGTAAGACTTTCTGTATCAGTCAATTCAGGGGTCGATAGTTGCCATATTGCCACATATCAGGTGGTGAAGTTATTAACAATTCTTAGCTTTTACAGTCCTACCATATTACTTTCTGATACTTGTGCATTTATAATATGTACAGAAAGGCAAAATGGCATGCTCTAAAGGACATGATATGCGAGCTCTGTTTCATATTCTCTAATCTCATATTCATATAAAATTAGGTGACAAAAGTTAGCATGGCTTTGTGCGTATTCCTAGCTTTCTCCACTGTTGTGCTGTAGAAGAGAGAACACATATTGCCAAGTACGTAGGCTCATTTCATGAGGACTGCTACACATATAGCAGAGTACATGGAACCAATAACTGCCTCTGTTTGGTAACACAGTCAGGAACCTCACGTTGCATCCATAAAGATGTTTTCAGTTTCCAACAGTTTATCCAAAACGAATCCTCCTTGATGAAACGCAATTGACTTCAGTCAATTGCAGCAGTGTTGGTTAGGCAGTGATATTGACCACAATCAGGGGAATCAAATCCAATGTTGACTAATTTTAAAGTTGAGACATCAGTACTGAGTGACAACGCTAGGTAGCTCAGCGGGTTTAGTGAATGTTGAGATCAGATGTTCAGAACTGCATGGGACTCAGCTATTTTCAATTTCTTATGACAAATGTGCTGCAAAGTGCAATTTGGGCACATTCATTTAAAATACATTTCCTCTGGGGAATGGTTGGGGGTACTCACTTTGCTCAGTTGCTTACTCCTCTGTGGGCTAGGTGGGGGTGAGGTGTAAGGTGAGAGCGGGATTTTATCTACAACACAGGGAAAATCAAAAAAGGGCACCCATGAGTGTACCTATTTGCAGATGTTCCCAATATTTTTTCAATCTGTATGTATAGGTTGGAATTCTTTCTTAGGATAACTGGGGCTAGAGGAAAGGATCACTCATAAACTTGTCGTGGTGCCTCATGTAGCCATTAGGAAAAATTGCTAACAATTAGAGCTGATTTGTCAAAACCCAAGAGCCAACGTTGAAAAAAGGATTTGAATGTCAGGAGTGCAGTTGATGTGAAAACCAGTGGCATAAATAGGTTTTCTGCGCATGTGCACACCTCCTCAACATTGGTCCACCTCTGCCAGATTCTGCACCGTCACCAGACTCGGTCTGCCTTGTCCAAACGACACCCCTTCAACAACCTTTTGTCCCCCATTTTGGCTCCATACCAAGAAAAGGATGTTTTTAAGGCTATAGTTAGTTAGAAAGTTATTGCTTCCTCTCTATTAATTCAAGGGTGTTGTTTTCAGATCTCTGCTGCCCAGGATTTGGCAAAGGCAGTGCACTCTACAGTTGAGTGCACTAAAGGCGCTTGTTGATGTAAATTGCCTACTTTCGTTTAGGTCAGAAATCAATCTTTCAGAGGAAGCGATCAGAGCGTAAACTGCCTGTCAGCTGGACGCAAGTGAGGGAAGGTTGGAATGAGGAAGTTTGGATTCAATTCTAATATCTAGTTTCTCGAGAGTTGCCAGCTGTCGCCCCATGAGAAGCACGTATATCGGTCTGCAATATGAATGCTACAGGCAACATCACATTTCTACATGTGTTCTTATAAAATGGCATGGTTTACATATGAAATAAAAGCAAGTGGTACTGGCACATCTTATAAAAATGTTGACTAAAAATAATTCAACCTCCTTCTTATGGTTACAGCGCTGGCATTAGCAGGAGGCAAAATGGAAGTAAGGCAAGTTGCCTGCTGCAGTCCGTGTACCTCCTATTCCTTTGCCTGGAGCACCCCTGAAAGATGGCAAAATCAAAAGTCAAATTTGTAAACTCTACCTGCCATAAACACCTCAGTAGAGCAAAGATAGTTGGAGGAGGTGCTTGTAACATTTGGCTGTGCATTTTCATGTTGGAGACCTCCATGTCATGGGGTGACGGAGTTCTATGACTTAAAAAAGAAATAGTTTCTTTTTGAAGTCATTCTGCCTTCATAAGGAAATTTTTTCTATTATGGTTCGGACCTTAATGGAAATTCTTTCTTTATGAAGTTGGAGTGATAAAGCAACCACTGGGACAAGGAAAAGGGATGTGGAGGTAATTATGGGCAGAGAAGCTGACTTTGGGGGTTGGTGCAGGGGGTGGGAGGCAGAGGTGATGTATGGGTGGGTGTGGGGCGAGACAGGGATTATGCAATAAATCGTAATGGTCATGCGTGTTCAGGATAAGCATGCATGATATGTGGTATTAGTAGCTAGAGAGGCATTTCTTAGTTTGGCTTTTTTATTTTTAAACTGGGCTTCTCTGACAAAGCAGTCCTGCTAAGTGTAATTACCTGGCTAGACTGGCATTTGGGTGTTGCCAGTCTAGCCGTTTCTTCCTGCAGCATTGTATATTTATTTGGTATCAGTGATAAAATAACTATGATAAGTGTTATTGCTTCGACTGGCATTTTGGTGCAACCAGTCAAAGTACGTCTAAATGTGGCCTGGCAATGCTTTACTGTAATATATTATTACATGTCTAGACTGGTTTACATTCTGCAGTCAGTTGGACATGATTTCAATGTTGCGTGACATTTTTTATATTAAAGCATTACATTAATTAAAGCGTTAATGTTCCTGTGCACTGTTGGTGACTTGCATGTATTCGATATTTGGATTGGTGCTACTCTACAAAATAATTCCAAACGCTCTGCCTTTTAGCCAATGTTTCTCGGAAAGCGTGCTGTTTAATGCATTAAAACACATATTTATATCTTTCTCCTAGTGCAGTGTGCAACATACCCCTGCAGCAGCACGTTCGTGAGCATTGTGCAAGCATGGAAATCTAGGCCGGCCCAGAGTGTGGCATGACCCTTGATCTGTTGCCGAGTTGTGGTGGCCCCCTCATCATGGCTCGCAATGGGGGCCCACATTTTATGTTACATCACTGGTGTAGGCCCTGCATCCCCAGGGTCAGACCACCACCGGATGGCTTTTTGGAAATAATCCTTTTGCACCTGTTTCCCGAGAACTCCTTAGATTATTCAAATTAGACCTATCATAGTAGAAGGTGCATTGCTGAGAAAGAAGTATTTACATTAGGCAGGGTTGAAAGCAAAAGACACTCGTTAATGCACATGTTACAACTGCTGGCATGCATGTGAATTCATTGAAAAGCAAGGCACTGTGAGGTAGCTATAGAAGGGCACTCCGAGGATGAATTAAAATAGTATAAAAAACATCCAGCTGCTCAAGATCTTGAGTATTTTTTCTTTTGGGCTCTTCAGTGATTGTGAAAAGATAGAAATTTTAGGCAACATGGCTCAGTTTCTGAAGGTTTCCAGGGAATGACCAGCATTGGCCGGGGCACAGGTGTAAGTGCTAGTCTCTCCCACACCTCTACCAAATGTATTCGCCGACAGAACACCTCCTGTCTCCTGCCAGCCTTTCATTCATGCACGCCTGGATTGTTATCTTCCGATATTCACTAACTGAGGTGTGCTACTAGTTTATGGGGCCTTGGCTTGTTTTAACTGGGACCCAGTCCCAGAGAAAACAAGCATTGGCAATGCCAATAGTTTGGGCTTTTGTGTAGCCATGGCAAAGTCAATTGCCAGGCACAGCAGTAGTGGTATTAACTGCCCATTGATGGTAGCAGATGCAAAATGGCGCAAATCCGGCACATCCCTAATACTTGCACACACGCCTAAACTGTTGGCTTTGCCAATGCTTGTTTTTAACAGGACTTCAGTTGAGTGCTTATAAATCGAAGGAGACTGAAAGAAAAAGCATTTTCAGTGTGTTTCCATCAGGTTTATGGTTTTGAACATGTGATCACCCTGTGTGGAATATGCTGGTCGTGGCAGGGAAGACATGTTTTCAAAGGATTGACACTTTTTGAAGACACGAGGATCCCGTACCATTTTAACACATTGAGATTCTAGTACTGAGAGAAATTGAAGAACTCAACATCGTCCAAGGAAGAATTTTCAAAAGCCGCTTCATTTTACAGCCCAGCTTCTCTCGCCTTGCAAGCCCGTTTCCCATGTGTGATGATTCTCTATGCTCATCATGAAACAAAAAAAAACAGAAGCACTCTCAAATTCTATAAAACTTTAACTCGAGCGGATCAAGCAACGCAACGCAACGCTGCAGCTGCACTCATACTTAAAACCTAACTCCTTCCTCCCTCACCCCGCTTCCTTCCTCCCCCAACCCGCAAAAACAAAATACAGCCAGCCTGCGACTTGCTTTAGCACATCAGAACCCTGCACAAACGAAAGCCTTCATTAAAGCGAGTTTGCAAGCTCAAAGAGTTCCCATGAGGAGGAGTTTTGTGCAGGGAGAGGCAGGAATGGGTGTGAATGGCCATAGTGTTATGCAGCAAAGGACACCTGCCCCTTTAAGGGAAAACGAAACCAGGAATGGGAGAGAGAGGGGCGGGAGGAAGGGAGGGGAAAGGAAAAAGGAAACGGGTTTGTGAGACGAAGAAAGGGAGTAAAGACGTGCCTGGTGTCCGCGCATCATTGTGTGAATGGGCCTAGGCCATATACAACAACTGGCAACGAGAGCGATTGCCCACGCCGCCGTCCCATGAGGAGAGGACGCGTGCATCTCTACGTGGCGGGGATGGCCGTGGAGGTGGAGCGTCGGATGAGGTGCGTACTGTGCCGCCGAGGAAAGGAGGTGCAGCAGAGCTGATGGCGAGGAGGACCGGAGCGCCAGCGACCACCCAGGCAGAAAGAGGGGCCAGCGGAGCTGCCGGTGAGGACGCCTACCAGCCCAGGAGGAAGAAGAAGCCCGGAAGAGTGGACGGTAAGGAGAACCGACCAGCCCAGGAAGTAAAAGGGGCCCAGCGGAGCCACCGGTGAGGAGGATCAGGCCGTGAAAATCCAGGAGGGGCTAACAGAGCTGCCGGTAAGAACGACTGACCACCCCAGAAGAAGAAGAAGCCAGCAGAGCGGCCGGCGGAGAGAAGACCAGCCCGGAGCGGAGGACGCCCAACAACTCTGCCAGTGAAGAGGACCAACAGAGCAGGGAAGAAACAAGAAGACCACGTCTGCCGCAGCATCAGACGCTGCCGGTGAAGAGGATCAATGCAGCAGGGAAGAAACAAGAAGGCCACATGTGGCGCAGCATCAGACGCTGCCAGTGAAGAGGACCAACACAGCAGGGAAGAAAAAAGAAGACCACATGTGGCGCAGCATCAAACGCTGCCGGTGAAGAGGACCAACGCAGCAGGGAAGAAACAAAAACACCACGTGTGTTTGAAGGTACGGAGAGTGGAAGGGCAGGCACGAGTGCAGAGGAAACACCAATACAGGAAAATAACATACATCAATAAGGCCACTTGAAAGCGAGGATTTTGTAAAGTGAAGAGAAGATCACTTGAAAGCGAGGACCATTTAAAGTTAACAGTGGCAATACAGAGTGAAACACATCAACAAGGCCACTTGAAAGCGAGGATTATGTAAAGTAAACACTGCCAACACAGAGAGAGTGAAACACATCAGCAAAGCCACTTGAAAGCAAGGACTATTTATGAGAAAAGAGAACACTAAGGACATACCACTAGAACACGAGAATCACGCACAAGACAACAGTGCGTCAGAGGCCCACAAACCCAGCACAGCCAACTGCCACGGTGCTGCACGCGTGGGAAAAAGCCCAAGACAACCACAGAAACGGCTAACACAACATCACATTATTATTATTATTATTATTATTATTATTATTATTATTATTATTATTATTATTATTATTACTAAGAAACGCAAACCCAGTAACCATAAGGAAGTCAGTCCAACATGACCAAATCCAGAAATGTTGCAATCAGGAAGTGCTGCAGCAGATGGCGCCGCACCACCTACACCTGGGGTAGCCCCCACAAACCCCATATCATTCCTATGCCGCCCAAATCCTTTCCCACTGAACCCCAAGAAAACCAGGGCCAGAGATGGCAGGAATGGATGGATGAATTTCAAGAATTCATGAGAGCCGTGGGAAACCAAGATGCGCCAAACAAGCTAGACATCTTCACCAACCTAGTTGGAAAGGACATCAAGAGCGTCATTAAAACAATCCCGCCCCTAGAGAGAACAACTTACCAGCAATTCATCGCCGCCATCAACGGCCGTCTAGTCGTCATACCAAACAGAGACTATGAATGATACACTTTCAACCAGTGCACCCAGACACCTCCAAAGGAAAATAACATACTGCGACTTCGCAAACTTTAACGATGACAAAGCCATCCGGCTAAGGGTGATAGAAGGTTGTCGGTCCTCCCAATTCTGGAAACACCTACTCAAGAAGCCCCTTCCCCTGCAGAACCTGCAAGGGTGTATGAGCACGTTGATGTCCAAGCTGCCAATATTGAAAGCCCGAAGAAACTGGACATGGTAGCAGCTATCACCACCAACCCGCAAGGGCAGCCTCACTAATTTGGCACCTCGTCCCGACAAGACTCCTGGAACCAGACACGTCGAGCTCAACCAGAGAGACAGTGAAATCACTGCTGGTTTGAGTTTCCCCACAAAGGACAGTGCCCAGCAATCAGCCAGATGTGCATCAGATGTGGCCAGGAAAAACACTTTCAGAGCATGTGTCGAGAAAGAACACCCCAACTGCCAGCCTACAGGCCTCCGATCCAGCTGGTGCCAAACAGAAGATATGAACTGCCAAGGCCACTCAACACGCGACC
This sequence comes from Ambystoma mexicanum, assembly GCF_040938575.1. Lineage (NCBI taxonomy): Eukaryota > Metazoa > Chordata > Amphibia > Caudata > Ambystomatidae > Ambystoma > Ambystoma mexicanum. The sequence continues at coordinate 207,216,649 of NC_090939.1, forward strand.
ATACCCCGAGAGGGTCAACACCAGAAACAAAGCTACCAGAAACCAGTGGCGGCTGGTGACTTTGAAAGGTGGTGGGGCAGAACTGTTGCGGGACAAATATGTAAGCGAGCGAGCCCGACCCACGTAAAGCAGAGTGCGTGGTGGTTTGCCCCCCAGGAAATTTTGGGAGTTATGGCTTCCAAAATGTACAATTTACTGCCTAACCAACTAAAAGAATTAGGGTTCCGGTATTAATAATGATACTTTATTATCCATTGGCGACAAAGATAAGGCTAATAGCTGCTGATTATAACGAGACGGCCATCCAGCAGCAGGGAGCTTAAACACTAACTGCCCACTGAAAAGCTCTAAACTCTCCTTTGCCAGCAAGGGGATGATCTGAAGGAACCAGTGTTAGAAGGCAATGAAGTGGTAATACCTCTGTGTCTCCCGTGGATAGAGAAAACGCAGCTAGTAATGCAGGCACTGCAAAGGGCACATTTAAAGCCGGGGAAATAAAAATAACGTTCAAATAAATTGAGAAATATATATATTGCAGTGTTTCAAGATCACAGACTGGCAACATGGGGGCAGTTGATGGGGGACCCTCCTGAGGCTCAGGCACCTTTTATTTGAAAAGGTTGAAAGGCCCCAACACCGTCCCTGGGTGCACCAAGACTAAAGTTATGGGGATGGGAGGTGTGAGGGAGCTGACCCATCAAATGTTGGCAGAGAGACTAGATTCAGAGATTGTGGGAGAGTGGCAAACTTACTTGTGTGGGGTCTTCTAACTTCTTTACACTTTGAATGAGGCTATTCTGGTGCAGCTTCAATGTTACAAGCAATTAAGTCTCTCCTTGTCTGAAACTGCACAAGAACTGCTGTGAGAATGAGCTGTCTTGTCCTCCAACCCTACCCATAAATCGCTCCCCTGACATGCAGGTGCTAACACTTCACGATTTCAATTGCCCAAAAATGTATGCATAGGAATGGATTTTCTAACAATGAAATGCTCTACATTAGTAGTTGCTGGGCTTTTTAATTGTGCAGCCACAGGCCCCGCATATTGTCTTTGTCCTTCCCTGCCACCGCTCTGCATGTCACTCGGGTCAAGTATGGAAAGGAGGGCAAAGCTCCTGCTGTCAGTGTGTCGCAAGCACCCCCCTTATATGGAGGCAGGAATGTGTTTGTATAAACCTTTACTGCTCTACAGTAAAATGATAACGTTTCTCCAGAATGGGCACGCCGATGGCAAGCCATGCCTCTAACAGTCCCTAAGTGTGCAGATTTGCTTGCAATGCCAGGCTGCCTGCCTGCACACACCAGCGCAACTACTGTAGGTAGCTCTGTCAGGGAGAGGGTATTGATTGGGAGCACTGCAAGTGTGGCCCATCAGGGGCTTCACTGATGGAAATGGTGCAGGGGTGCCCATGACCGACAGCACAGATAGGCAATGCTGCTGTCTGAGGCAGAGCATGAAAGGGGCACCACAGCCTTTGTGAATGATAAAAGAGGGTCATTGCTCTGTGAGTCTGTGTGTGTGTTGGGGACAGAGTGGCAGGGTGCGGGATAGCTTTATTCCTCACTTTGCCTTCCATTCCCAAGTGGAGACGCCAGTAGTCCTGTAGTTGCCCCAGGATGGGGCCCTATAATACTATCATGGAGGCTCGCAGTCATTCTTTGAAAAGGAGTTTCTTTTTCGGTGTGGCTACTCAGGCAACAGCAGTGCTGTGACATAAGACACACAATAGACAGTTATATCAGCCCTTCCCGTCTATCCACGTGCACTTGTCTGAGACACTCTGTTCCCATCTCTGGGACAGCACGGGGGAAATTAGCTAGGGCAACCATTGCATCTGGGTGTGGCGGCAGTGCAAACATCCCGCACAACTGCCCTGATTGCAGCCTTTCAAGTCCCGACTCCTGCCTTGTCTGCCCAGTGCCCTTCTTACCTGGTGGGCCGCCCGCTACCACCAAGGCGGGGGCCGCCTGGGCCTACTTTGTTCAGCCCCCCGGTCCGTGCCGTGGATGCCCAACTTGGGGCGAGTGTTGGTGGTAGCGGGCCCCGCTACCACCAAGGCTCGCCTTAAGTAAGTTGACGGCAGCAGGCAGTCACTCAGCTCGGCAGCACTGAACGACGTGTAGGCCTAGCCTAAGCCTACACGTCGTTCAGTGTTGAGTGACTGGGCCTGCCTGCTGTGCCCTGTAGTGGATAGTGGTCCACATAGTTTGGGCCCGGCGGGGGGACTCACTCCCGACTCCGAGTCCCCGGCCCGGGCCGAAACTAACAGAGAAGTTCTCTGTTAGTTTGGGCCCGGGCCGGGGACTCGGAGACTCGGAGTCGGGAGTGAAAAAACAAGTTACAACAAACGAACGCTGCGCAGTGCGCACAAATTACTTACAGCGGGTCCGCAGCGTCGCTGCTGGGCTGGTGTGGCCTGGTGCTGCAGCAGCACTCCTCTCCGGTGTGCTGATGTTCGGCCGGCGTCGGGGGAATCCGGATTCGAAAAGAAAGAGTCGGGTGTGAAGGCGGCGCAGGCGCACGCACACACCCTGCGCCGCCAGTAGATACAGTATGTCATTGGCTGTTTGCCAGCCAATGACATACTGTATCCATGGCAGGGGAGGGAGGGATTAATAATATAAGTGCACTGTTTGCGCACTAGCGGGGCCACCCCTGAAGCGCCCCGCCAGGCCTCTAATTAAAGGGGCTACGTAGAGTGCGTGGAGCTCTGAGCTCCACGCACTCAACTATAAAAAAAAAAATACTAAATTGGGACGCGCCCCGCTGCCGGGTCGGGCGGCTATACACACACTGCACACTGATTGTTTCCTTGCCACAGCGCCCCCGCGCTGTTGGCAAAGGAAATGCAGCAGAATCTCGGCTAAAAGAGATTCAATCAGAGAAGTTCTCTGATTGAATCTCTTTTAGCTTCTCTCTCTTTTTCTGGGGGGGCGGCGCCCGGCTGCCCTATTATAGCAGCCGCCACTGCCAGAAACATCACCCACCCCGGATTCATCCGGGCCATAGAGAACCTGCAAATGGAGCCAGCAAATGAAGCATACAACAACCTAGAACAAATCTACCAGGTACAGACTGTTCCCGATGAAGATTCAAGAAGGGAATTCAATGCCCGAGACCCATACGAGAACCCTCCGGTCAAGGAGCAGCCGCCAGGGACGGAGCAGTACCCGGAATATGACTGGTACAGCAGAGAATATGTCTGGCTCATATCTGACTCATCTGATGACAGCACAGCACCCCGAGTAACAGTCCATCTGGGAGGGGTCGACACACCGTTTCTTATTGGCACAGGTGTAATGGTCAATATAATGAACCAGAAAACATATGAAGCGCTCGTCGAGGCATATCCCCTACGACCATCCCAGGCCCACATCTTCCAATGGGGCGCAACCCTATCACTGACATCCAAGGGTCAGTTCATGTCTGATCTATCACACAGAAGCAGAAGGGTACCAGTGACAATCAACATCATCCACAGCCCAGTAACAGGGAGATGCCTTCCAAGCTATAACACAGCCATCGTGCTACACCTAATAGACATCAGCTGCGACCAGTCGGAGACGATTCAAGAATTCCCTTCAACCGCCCAATCCATATGGGCTATATCCCAGAAGGCGCTCGACCTTGAGACATTGAGAGTCACATTCCCCAACCTGTTCAAAGGCGGCGGCATGTTGAAAGACACTGTGATCAAACTACACATTGACCCCTCAGTGCGGCCCATACCGCAACACCCCAGAAGAGTTGGGTTTCACCTACAAGCCAAGGTGACGCACGAGTTGCAGCTACTGCTCGATAACAACATCATCGAAAGAACAGAAGGACCCACCCGTGGGTATCCCCACTAGTAGTTATCCCCAAGGCGGACGGATGCCTCTGCCTCGACCTGAAAATTCCCAACACGGCTATCCAATGGGGGAGACACCCAGGATCAAACATCAAGGATATGCTGGTGAGACTCAACCAGGCCATCAGGTTTTCAAAGTTGGACCTGAACCAAGGCTATCACCAGCTAGTGATCGACCCTGAATCCAGACCAATAACAACATTCACGACACATGAAGGCCTCTTCCGCTATAAAACGCTGAACTTTGGAATTGCATCAGCGGCTGACATTTTCCCAGAGACCATTCGAAGACTAATTAGCTCAGTGACTAACGCCTTTAACTCATGGCAATGGGCAGGGAATGGGTGGACTCATACACAAACAACACCTATACACTGTGTGTCCCTCCTCAAATGCCACTCCTCTATGGCCCTCTTTATATGCCATTCCTCCCTATCTGTACTTGAATCAGTACTCACATGCAATAGTTTGGACTTTATAGGTTTTGCAAGCCACACCTAATAGCCCAAAACCAGAAATGCAGCTGTCTGTTCTTATTTAATACCTCTACTTCGCTTGCAGTTAGCACAGCACCTCCTCTCTCTGAAATCCTTTTGCAGTGAGTGCAACATGATTAATGACATGCACAGCAATTTATTGGTATTGCATCATGAATTGCGATGCAATACCGCTTATTTTATGACTTGCAGTCTGGCACCTCAGGAGGCTGGCTTACTGAGAAGGGGAAAATGACAGACCAATGTGGATGGTAGCCCATGGATATATTCCTGAAAAGGAAGGAAGGTGTAAACACGTTCAATGCAAGTCCCAGGGTTGGAGTCCTGTGGAATTGAGATGCAAAAAAGATATAACTTGAACCAAATGGGCTATATTGTCCAAAGCAGTTCGGTAGCTGTCTGAAAACATATATGCAGGCAAAAAGATACATTTTATTCGATCATATGTAACTGGTGGTCTGGTATATCCATCAGTGTCAAACCTTTTTCTTCTGTGCCAGACAGGCTGCTTGTACAGATGTTTGGAGTAGCAGGCAGACATTATATATTTATTTCACTTGTATACAAACTTTGCATTTGTTCTTGATGGCCCAACTAACCGTCCATCCCGTCCAGGCTTTCTCTTCAATTTGTCTCTAAAATGTGTGGCATGTTCTGGAATTTAGCTGATGAATAGTGGAAAATAATGTTGGCAATGACTATGATGAAGAAAATGCAACACTGAAGAGTGATGTATTTGTAGTTATGGATTAAATCAAAACCACTGGCATTTCTCTGGGCATCACTCCAAACCATGATTTTTCAGCTTGCCAAGCTATTAGAGAAAGGGAGAGACCATATGCAAATCAGGCTTGGCCCCACCCAAACAGGGACAGTCCAGCCCAAACTGCAAGTTCTCATCCCTTCTTCATAAGACCACAGGCAACCCCAGATATGTTTTGGCGTTATTGAATGTCATCAGTGTGTATCCACCCATTCAGAGTGCAAATGCAAAAAAGTAGAAAGTGATGATGGAAGACCATATGCAAATGAGGCCTGGTCCCACCCAAACAGGGACAGTACAGCCCAAACTGTTATGTCTCATCCCTTCTGCACAAGACCGCAGGCAACACCAGACATGTTTCCGCTTCATTAATGTCCCTAGTGAGTGTCTGCCCTACTCAAGATGACAAATGCAACAGTAAAGAGTGATGACAGAAGGCCATATGCAAATTAGGTTTGTTCCCACCATATAAGGGACAAACAAGAACGAACTTTGAGGTGACATGCCTTCTTAATAAGACCACAAGTAACCGCTGGGCATATATTATATTTTTTTATTTCAAAAGAATATAAAACTTAGAACATGAACAAGTGAGATTTTCAAACTTAGGAGTCTTTCAAACTATCTTTATTCACCTAGAAATACAGAGGCTGTAAAACAAGACAACACAAATAGTGTGCAAAACAACAGGAAAAATACCTAAAATATCAATGAATAAGAGATAGACCATAACGAGAACATGATTTTAAAAAACCAGAAAACAAGAAAAATAAGGTATAACTAACCATAGTTTTATCTCGTGATTTAAAGGATTTCATAACATTAGGCCTCTGGAAGCAACACAAGAAGGTGTTCTAATGGGAATACATTGCGATCTACTGTGTTCGCAACAGATACCATCTAAAAAACATTCACCAAAAAACAGTCTATTGAATGCACATCAGTCAGCAGCTGATGGGCTTTACATAAAACTGCAACTGTGCATCCTGTGTGTCAATTATATCTGTAGAACTTTACTTCATGCGAAAACATAACCACCAACTTTCTCATAGTAAAAAGGTCCTGTAAACAGAAAAGACAATCAATTTCAAAGCAAAGTTCTCAATCCATAGCAAACCAAGCAATTTAACAATGGGATACTTGAAAGATAAACCAAAGACTCAAATTTGACAAAAGGAAAACCAAAATGCAAGCTATTCTCGTTATATCTTTACTGTCAGTTTTTAAAGTACATCTTGATTCAATGTATTTTGGACCCATTCCAAAACATATTCATGGACAATCTGCAGAAAACAGTAATTCGTCTTTTGCAATTGCACAGACCCACATCCAGTGCCTTAGTGCGTCTTCTTCTTTGCAGCAATCCCTCTGATACATGAGACTTAGGGCGGAGGATCTTCTGAACATGACACCACATCAATGTAGAATTCCATGATCTGCCAGCTCTGGGTATAAAGCACGTTATAAATAACCCATTACATTACAATCATATCTATCAAGAACAAATGATAACAGAAATTTAAGATGTTGCCATATTTTCATGTTTTCTTCACAAAGATCATTGCCAATGAATAATTTGTAAAATATTGAATATCTATAAGGTACATCAAAACACAATGACACAGTCTTTTGGAGCGATGATATGAAACCTCCTTAATACACCTCATAACAAATGTGTAATAAACCAGGATTCTGTATTTTCAACAAAGAACATGCATTCCAGTTGCAATAGTCTGAACCTGCTTTACTGCCATACTCTTTTTAGTGATGATGAACTACTCTTATTTATCTTGAGTCGGCCTCTGCAAAAGAAAATGTGTATCTTTCTAATCAATAATGAATAACATTCCTTGATGATGAATAAACAATAGAACAGAAAACAAATGGTAATATAACAGATTTAATTATTAAAACTTACCTTTGTGGGTCAAATCTTTCAATTTCCAATATCTATATTTTTGGAAATATTTGCCACTTTTTCTTGCCAGATTCAGAACAAATGGCACAAAACTGTATTCCTAATATTTCTATGTGGCTGGACACTAACTTCAAATTTGTATTTGGAATTCGAACCGATTTCCCAAACAACATGAACTCACTTCTTGTGTTAATTAGTTTTGAACCAATCACCTCACAAGACTCTTTGACATGTTTTTACATACTCTGAGTTGAAAAGTAATTCATACCTAACATATTATCACATTTATTTATTCATTTTTATTTATTTGCATTTTTAAAGCCCATACACAGCCCGGGGGCATCGAGGCGCTGTTACAGGAATATGTCTCTTTGTTGCATATCTATAACATGCTTAATAGCAAGCGTGGAACCAGGGATTGAACCTGTGTTGCTTCATGTTGTCTTGTTTCCAAGACGAGTACATTGCCGGTGAGCTATCCTCCCGAGATTATCCTCCCTCCCATATTATCCATAAATATCTCACACTTACATACTCTCCCTTCACTTCCGAGGATTATTATCAAACTAAAATGTAATCCTTGCATTTTTCCTAATAAGTCCATGAAAGACCCAAAAAGCAGAGCCATCAACGGGCACTCCAATGCACTCCAGTCTTTATTGTCAAATGTCAACTCATCCATCCACCAACATTGTGCGGGTACTTCTAGAATACTTCAAAAGATCACTGCGACTGTACAATTTGAACTCAGAGACCACGCTGACCCCATCGCTTGCTAACCAGCATTTTCACCAACTTTGGAGATCCATGCACAACCCACATGCCTAGATCATCATCCAACCTGCCTTGATAAAGACCTCTGTGTGTCGAAACACGTGTCAGCACCTTGTATGCCAATAAAGGATCACTAAAACCAAACCAAAGTGACAAGACTTCTTATTTTGTGCTCTACCTCGACCAACCGAATTGGATAGCAACCCCTAAAAATTGCTCACAATATCCAGCGCCTGAGTGTGTGGGGGTCTTACAAACCTACTTCTTCAATACACATTGTCAGTGCAACTCACACGCAAACCTGGATAGCCTAAACATTGTAATACATGAAACAAAGAATCATAAAACACTCTATCCCAAACTTTTTCTAAATAAAGATTCATCATATGTAACTTCACATCCCACTCCAACATATGCCCAACTGCATCTTTTATCTGAAAGCAACTATGAGAAGTTCTCCTTCCTGGTATTGTGCACACTTGCTCAGGATGTATTTCAGAAGGTAAAACCTAACCCCTTCTAGATGCTAAAATGTTCACATACAGGTTGCAATCAACATTCTCAGACACCTCTTCCTCAAATTCTTCCATTGTTTCATAGCAGAGCATTTGCAGAGGAATCTGGACATTCTTTATAGAAATGATATTTGTTCGCACATATGCTGTTTCTTTTAAAAGCTTTAAATACTTTTACCATATGCCACAGCTGTTTATAATTTGAGCAAGCCATACTTTGGCATTCTGCTACAAGTTCTAATTCTCTACACATATGGCATACCTTTGGCTGTGAGTTATAACATGCAAGGACATTATTTGTTCCCAACATAAAGGAAGAAGGGAGGTGTTGACTATTCCCATCAGTTGCCATTTCACATAAACTCGCCATGTGCAATCCCAAACAACATCCACATCAGCCACTTTAACAACATTCACACATCTCAACATGTACTTTCAACCATACAACTATAGCATGGTTGAAACCATCCCATTATACTCTTTCAAAGCAGCAACTATGATTCTCATCTCAATGAAGGATTCAATAATGAAGTAACACAATTCCATGCCCTCTTTCGTCTGCTGATGCACATTGTAGCATCCCCAAATCAAAAGTGATGGGGTAACATCATAACAAGTAAAACATGTTAAGTTTGATATATTTCATCCGCCTATTGAAAGACTATTTAGGGGTAAGATGTTAAAGCTTAATCAAATGGACAGCCCATATTGAAAGATGGCAATTTGAATGAAAGGAGCATGTAGCAGTAACACCTTTTGCCAAACGTTATGGTGGGGATAGTTCTCCCAACCATTAGAGTTTATGAAGCCAAAATCTGTGGCCTCGCTCTCTACACTAGTGGAGTCTGGGATTTTAATTCACTGCCACCATTGGATCTGATTGAGCGTCCCTTTATAACATCTATTTTTTGGGGTGAGTGCTTTGACAGCTAACTGTATTTGGAAGTACAGATTACTCTACGTTCACAGATGTTGTACTTGACCCCATCATTGCCTTGGTTAGTCATATGGCTAAATGAAAGAGGCGTTTTAAATGAGGAGATTCTAAGAGATATTCTCTCTTTGGATAATTGTAAGTTCATAAAGTGGCTTAATGCTGTAAAAACATATGTTTAACCATGGGCCTTTCAGCTTATTTTACGAATACCCCGTCATTTTGCCAAAATTCAACATCTGATTTATTGGGTTCTATGCATAAAACAATTAATAATGTGCACAGTTCAATAATTCAGGCACACACCTCTATGAGGAATTTCTTTCTGTGCTTTCACGTAAAGGGGGAAGTATCATTTTATGGTTCATTTGCATTAAATCCCCTAGCAAGAAGCTATATTATACTTTGCTTTTACCGACTACCCTTAGCATCTAACAATGTCAAATGGTCAGCAAATGGTGGTAAGACTTGTGATTGCAATTCTTGGGATGAGGAAGCTATAATGCATTTTGCATTGTTATTGATTGCCAAGATTGAAAGCATCTTTACTAAGGATGCTCATAACTGTGTTCAATATCAAGTAGCAATGTGTTATTTACTTCAGAAAAAGGATTATAATGCATAAAGGTGTTTGAAAAGTTATTTGGTTGCAGTACTTAGAGTTAAAAGTACTTTTCTATGATATGATTGTCAATAATAAAGGAAAAGTGCCCTTTAAAAAAAGGCAAGTCCAACGGGTTGCCCTCCTGAAAGCAGCTGAGAGATGTGCATCAAATCTTAGCAGAAAAAAAGGCATGACAGCAAGTCCAGGCAGCACAAAGATATCTTTATTGATAAAAGTGCATCAGAATGGGATAAACCTGGATAGCATATGATGCGTTTCGCAGTATTCTGAGCGCTTGTTCACGTAGGAAGGAAACAAACACAGAAAAAGGACTCTTTTTTAATGCTATACGAAACTCTATGGTAAGTACATAGAGTCGCCCAAGTCCTATGTCAGTAATAGCAGTAAGCGTTTGGCAGCCATCTTTAAACATACTAAAGTGGCACAGTGTAATGTATCTTAATAGAGCCAAGTGGCCTCTACAGTTTCAAATACATAATGATAATATAATGCAGTTTAAAATATTTTAAAAAAAATTATTTTTAAACTTTTACACGGCTGCTGCAGTTACATAAATTGAGGAAGAAAAAGTGGGGGGGTTTGATGATAATACGCTACGCTGTTATATTAGCGGTGTATATGAATGGTCTCTTGCATTTTTGGCTAAGACATACTATAGTGGTATGCCAGTGGGTGTTTATAACTTGTAATTATATTCGCCAGTTTGGAACCACAGGAATAAAAAGACCTTTATGGGCAAAATTAGCGGGCTCTGGCCTCTTAAGAATAAAAATGGAATATGCATATAGAAAAGCCTTGCCAGGGAGCACAGTCCACGTCAAAATTCCCAACTGAGAAGGGGACAGGACTGAAGGTTAGTAAACAGCCATTTCCTCAACTCAGTTTTATAATGCAGCAGCCGCCTACACTGGTATGAATGGCTGTCAGAAAATGCTATATTGTCTCCACAAATCACCTCTGTATACCGACACAACATCATCTCGATCTTAAACATGGTGTGCATGATAAGCATAGCAGCAGTTATTATTCGGTATAATAACAATGTAAAGTGCATAGTGCCTAGCAGTAAAAAAAAGTGCATGGTGCCTAGCAGCAAAAAATACTCTCAACAGTAATAATAAAGTGCATAGTGCTCTCCGTCCATGTATGCACAAAGATGGAGAATATGACAAAATGGTGTAATTCGTGTATCATGGAACAATTTAGTTGATGTCCAAAAAGACACAATGAAAAACCATAAAGAAGACATAATATCAGTATGTTAAAAATACTTTTATCTTTAAAGTAAAATTCATGGAATAAAAAGTGCATACATGGACTACTGGAGGATAGACAGGAGGTTTATCAGCATTAAAGTGCCAGGTGCATGTAAACAATACTCATATTAAAGTGCCGATATGCATGGCAAGACTGCTATGATAAAGTGCTTGGTGCTATAGATCAAGAAATGCTGTCAGTTGGCATATACATGTCAATGAATTATAATGGGCTAAGTAAATAGGAATAGTTTTGGACAATGTCTGTATAGCCTCCAAGACCGTATTAGGCGTCCCAAAGGTGAATGGTGACGGTTAATGACAAAAAGGACAAAAAAGAAAGACATAAAGAGTCAAAAACCATTCTGTGTATAAAAGCTTATCATAATGATATTCACTTTAAAATCCCACCTAGAAATCATGCTAAAAACAATTATCAACAAATAAAGCTTCAGAATTTCTTAAGAGAGCAACCTGAAGTGTACGTTAAGAGAGAGTGAAATGTCGAAATGATGCCTTGGTTGATGGAGACATACTGTTGGACATATGCAGGGTCATAAAGAGAGAAGAGAGAGGGCCAGCAGTAAAAAGAAAAATTCAAAAATACTTTAGGTGCCCAAAAACATATAAAGTTCTTCATCAAGATTATGTTCCCTAGGTCTTTTCGTCTCGAGATCCAGAATGGACTTTGTTTCTAATTGTCTCAGCAGTAGCTCCCGATTGCACCTCTGGGTGATTTGGGCACTGACCGCATACCAAAAAAGGAAAAGCCCTCCAATTTAGTGCCATGTTTGGACTGAAAATGCAGAGCCATTGGATAGTTAGGATCTACATTTCTTATGGCTCTAATGTGTTGGATCATTCTCAGTTTTAATTTACCTCTCGTGCTCCCCGCATACCACATGTTGCAAGGACAATTCAACACATAAACCACATATTCAGTGTCACATGTGATTCTAGACGCAATCTTGATGTTATTACCCAAAATGGGATGTGTGTAACATGTCTTGTTGACAGCATAAGTGCAGGCTTTACATTTTGAACATTTGTAAAAGCCGAATGGTTTAGTGCTCATCCAACCATTAGTCGATACATTATCAATCGGCCTCATGAAGCTCGGTACTAGAGTATCCTTAAACGAAGTGGATCTGCGAAATGTAATGTTAATGCGATCTCCCAAAATGCTGTTAAGATGTTCATCTGATTTAAGGATATGCCAATGTCATTGCATGACTTGGCGAATGTTATAAGCACCTTCTCCATAGGTCAGAATGAGCCATGTCTCGCTTATGTCTGTGGTTGTGTGTTTCAAAGTATCTGCTACCAGTAGTAGGGAGCGATCTGTGTCTCTGGCTTTCTGAAAGGTTCTCTCCAATACTTTTTTAGGGTATCCAGGTTGCTTAAATTTGTTAGCCATAAGGGCACATTCGCAATGAAAAGTTTCGATCTTAGAACAATTTATGCGTATGCGAATGAATTCCCCATATGGGATACTCCATTTGAGGGCTGTGGGGTGATTATTCTTGGCATGGAATGGAATGTTGGAGCTCGTAGGTTTTCTTTACAAACTAGTAGTCAGTTCACCTTGAGCCACGGTAACAAGAATATCCAAGTATGTGATAGCAGTCTTGCTGTGGCTCTCAGTGAATTGCAGATTAAGGTCATTGATATTAAGAACTGTGACAAAATCTAACCATTAGCTAGCTGGTACCTTCCCAAATGAAAAACAAATCATGAATATATCGCAGCCATAAGGCAGTTTTTGATGTATGTTGACTGTTTCTAGGGTGCCATACCACGTATTTCTCCCACCAGCCCATAAGCAGGTTTGCATAGGGGGGGCAAATGTAGTGCCCATGGCAGTGCCTTGTAGTTGCATAAAGAACAATGTATAATAACAATGTAAAGTGCATATTGCCTAGCAGCAAAAAAAAGTGCATGGTGCCTAGCAGCAAGAAATACTCTCAACAGTAATAATAAAGTGCATAGTGCTCTCCGTCCATGTATGCACAAAGATGCAGAATATGACAAAATGGTGTAATTCGTGTATCATGGAACAATTTAGTTGATGTCCAAAAAGACATAATGAAAAACCATAAAGAAGACATAATATCAGTATGTTAAAAATACTTTTATCTTTAAAGTAAAATTCATGGAATAAAACGTGCATACATGGACTACTGGAGGATAGACAAGAGGTTTATCAGCATTAAAGTGCTAGGTGCATGTAAACAATACTCATATTAAAGTGCCGATATGCATGGCAAAACTGCTATGATAAAGTGCCAGGTGCTATATATCAAGAAATGCTGTCAGTTGGCATATACATATCAACGAATTATAATGGGTTAAGTAAATAGGAACAGTTTTGGACAATGTCTGTATAGCCTCCAAGACCGTAATAGGCGTCCCAAAGGTGAATGGTGACAGTTAATGACAAAAAGGACAAAAAAGAAAGACATAAAGAGTCAAAAACCATTCTGTGTATAAAAGCTTATCATAATGATATTCACTTTAAAATCCCACCTAGAAATCATGCTAAAAACAATTATCAACAAATAAACCTTCAGAATTTCATAAGAAAGCAACCTGAAGTGTACGTTAAGAGAGAGTGAAATGTCAAAATGCTGACTTGAGTGATGGAGACATACTGTTGGACATATGCAGGGTCATAAAGAGAGAAGAGAGGGGCAGCAGTAAAAAGAAAAATTCAAAAATACTTTAGGTGCCCAAAAACGTATAAAGTTCTTCATCAAGATTATGGCCCCTAGGTCTTTTCGTCTCGAGATCCAGAATGGACTTTGTTTCTAATTGTCTCAGCAGTAGCTCCCGATTGCCACCTCTGGGTGATTTGGGCACTGACCGGATACCAAAAAAGGAAAAGCCCTCCAATTTACTGCCCTGTTTGGACTGAAAATGCAGAGCCATTGGATAGTTAGGATCTACATTTCTTATGGCTCTAATGTGTTGGAGTATTCTCAGTTTTAATTTACCTCTCGTGCTCCCCGCATACCACATGTTGCAAGGACAATTCAACACATAAACCACATATTCAGTGTCACATGTGATTCTAGATGCAATCTTGATGTTATTACCCAAAATGGGATGTGTGTAACATGTCTTGTTGACAGCATAAGTGCAGGCTTTACATTTTGAACATTTGTAAAAGCCGAATGGTTTAGTGTTCATCCAACCATTAGTCGATACATTATCAATCGGCCTCATGAAGCACGGTACTAGAGTATCCTTAAATGAAGTGGATCTGCAAAATGTAATGTTAATGCGATCTCCCAAAATGCTGTTAAGATGTTCATCTGATTTAAGGATATGCCAATGTCATTGCATGACTTGGCGAATGTTATAAGCACCTTCTTCATAGGTCAGAATGAGCCGTGTCTCTCTTATGTCTGTGGTTGTGTGTTTCAAAGCATCCGCTACCAGTAGTAGGGAGCGATCTGTGTCTCTGGTTTTCTGAAAGGCTCTCTCCAATACTTTTTTAGGGTATCCACGTTGTTTAAATTTGTTAGCCATAAGGGCACATTCGCAATGAAAAGTTTCGATCTTAGAACAATTTCTGCATATGTGAATGAATTCCCCATATGGGATACCCCATTTGAGGGCTGTGGGGTGATTATTCTTGGCATGGAGTGGAATGTTGGAGCTTGTAGGTTTTCTGTACAAACTAGTAGTCAGTTCACCTTGAGCCACGATAACAAGAATATCCAAGTATGTGATAGCAGTCTTGTTGTGGCTCTCAGTGAATTGCAGATTAAGGTAATTGATATTAAGAACTGTGACAAAATCTAACCATTCCAAGCTGGTACCTTCCCAAATGACAAACAAATCATCAATATATGGCAGCCATAAGGCCATTTTTGATGTATGTTGACTGTTTCTAGGGTGTGTCGGATGTTTTTACCCATGCATCCAAGCCCTACCATAAAACTGTGCATACCCGGTATTGAAAACATCATTATGGCCAGAACTCCCCAGAGAGTGCACAGGGAAAACATGAAGAATAGGCTGCCACCCATTTTTGCCTATGTTGTGAGCACAGGAGTGCACTGCTAAAACCACCATTGGGCTACACACACAGTAGCCTGAAACCATTGGGAATGGCAATGCTGATTGCCAAAAGCAACCCAGAACTGTGGGGAATTCATTTTCTTAATGTCAAAAATTGATGCAATACTGGTGCTCACCACTATCAGAAAGCCGGCGTTTTAAAACCACCAGACTTTTGTGTAAAACTGAACAAATGAACCCAAACCAGGCCAAGGAAAGACTTGCTAAGAGGTGGATACAATGTAAAACTATATTCTGAAATGACTTGAAGGAAGTAATTATTTAATGTATATATAAAAAATAGCTGGGGATGTCAGCAGCTTAAGTGAATTTGGGTTTAAAGCCACTAAAATCGAAATGTTTAGAATAAATGAGTGACCTACTTGTGAGTGTCACATAGGTTGCAATTGTTTAAATGTCTTAGTTATGAACTTAGAATCAACATTCTAGCTGCATGTGCAAAAATTGTAAGTTGGATTTGAATGTAGAAAACTGGGAACTAAAGTGACATTTAGCTGAATTCTGCCTGACAACTACCCCCGACAGGAGTTGAACTGGCTCAACAACTCTTCCCAGGCCTGGCTGCATCCTGCTGCCCCCACCAAAAGGAGGTGACACCTCTCTGATTGAATTAGGGGAGTGGTACCTGCAGACTGCAGGAAGTTGAACAAAGCCCTGTCCTGGACTCAAGCAAATGTTATATTGGGGGGGGTCGTAAAATGGCTTCCTCTTGGGAGAAACTGGGAGGGGCAGTGAATGTGAGAACAAGCAGTTCTTGGGGGAAGTGGATAAACCAGAAATTCCACCATGTGCTTTGGAAAACCACACCCCTTTGGGGCCAGAGCATGATTTTAAAAAGATGGATAATTCACAGTGCGGACTTGTCAAAATTATATAAATAACATCATCATTTTGGTGATTTTTCTGTGCCCATTTTAAGAGGTGTTAGGACCTGTGGTATGTTCTTGGGGATAGTAGCGGAAAAAAAGGTTGTTACTACAAATGTATGCATGTTAAAAATCTGACACTTTATCATCTGGAACCCATATCCCTGGTGCACATGTGTGTAAAATCTGGAAAGGTTTAGAGGTCGTTATCTGGATGAAAAGGGGAGAATTCTGTCATAAGTGGACACGACATCGTACAAAGACAGGGATCGGATGGTTTGGTGATACAGAAAATATGTTAACTGGACCTATAATATTAGAAAAATGGTACATAGATAAATATGTATTTGGGTCAGAAATAGATTGTGTGCAATTTGACAAGGGGAGGTTCCTCTGACCATAAAACCTACAGCATCACTCTGACACTCTATTTCTTTCCCCCAATCAAGGGAGAGAGGAAAGCTTGGCCTATGATAAATGAGAAGGGCAGGCTTAGCTAGGCCCAGGCACACACCCACTTTCTAAACACATAAAAAGAGCCACTGAAACCCAGGTAGAGACATTCACTTTCCACTTTCTTGCGGGACGCTTTGCCGGGAGACTTCAGACTTCACATCCAGAGATCCAGACTTCAAATCCATCAATCTCCAGAGACCAGAAATTAACTCCAGAATTTGTAGCAGAGAGGCCTGAATCCACAAGCTGAATCCTCTTCAGCAGGCCTCAAAACCAACCAAACTATTCAACAGCCGGGCGAGCTGTTTGAATTGTTTGCCAAGAACTTTTGCAAAAACCTGTAGGAGTATCCAGAAAGCAGTGCTGTCTCCGGAACCAGAGAGAACCAGAGACCAGATCGCTGTGAAAAACTGCTAGCAGAAGTCCAGCCAATCCTGACCCGATCGGTGACGAAGTCGCATTCCTGTCCAAAATCTAGTGTGAGTACCCAGCTAGCACTGTGCCAAAACCAATCTCTTAGTTTAAAATAATCTAATCCAAACTATTGTAGCCTATTAGAACTGCCTCCTAGAATTGTGTCATTCTGTCATCTTTAAAACTGAAAACTGTCATCTGTCATTCTGAGCTTTAAAATTTCAAATCCGAAAAACTACCTTTACTAAATCGGCCGTATCTCCGGAACCGTTTGTGCTAGGAGCGAGTTTTAACTGTCATCTTAAAGCTGAGTGCCTCCATAATTGCGCTTGATGCACACGTCTAAATTTGCCACGATTTGACATTTTGCTTAATTTCAGCCACGTGTGCAAACATTTGTCCTTGCTTTCCTTTGCTAAAATTCGTTTGCAACCTGACAATCATTCATAGAGCATTGCTAAAGTGATCCTGAACTAATACAAAGTAGCTGTCACCCACCCTGAACCTCTAGAGGGAATTAAAATCATTTTAGCATATTTTTCACTTCTTTGCATACCACCTTTAAAGTACTTTGCCTGTGTTTAAAATCATCCCTGTTGCTCTAAGCTTGCTAGGGGGGGAACTGAATTATATTTGATTGCATCCTGAGAACTGTGTGCTTTTCTTCCATCTCTTTACATTGCATAAGGGGGGGGGGGTGAATTGCTACCAGGGGGAAAAGTGATTGCATTGTTTTGGTTGAAATCATATCAAGTTTATTTTCTGTACTGCATTTTCATTCATCATTTCATTGTCCTTGAAGCCATAAAAGCATTCTCAGCTACTTTATCCTCTCTATATCAACTTCTAAGCCATTAAAAAGAGTGCACCACTATAACATTATCCATTGTTGATCAACATCATATTCTCAAGTGTGATATCAAATATTAATTTACTATAAAAGTGTGATCGATATATATTGTTTAATTTTCAAATAAACCTTTTAATTTGCAAAACAAACCTCAGTGGGGTCAGGGGTCAGGGGGATTCTGAGAGAGGGGTGTTATATAAGGGTTGTCATCCAGAGTAAATGAACTGGACATAAAAATATATCAATAAGGGCTTCCATCAGCATCCCAGGCTAGGCATTGATTTAGCTGTAGTGTTGAATTGAAGTCGCTTACAGGTGCCATACCATGAATTTCTCCCACCAGCCCATAAGCAGGTTTGCATATGGGTGGCGAATGTAGTGCCCATAGCAGTGCCTTGTAGTTGCATAAAGAACTGCTTGTTGAAGAGTAAACAATTATTGGTGAGGCAAAGTGAGATCACCTCAAGTATCATTTGTGCATGTTGCAAGTAATTCAAGGAACTGGTATGCAAAAAATATTCACATGCCTTGAGGCGTCTGTGTGTCTTATTGACGTATAGAGAGAGGATTCCCATGGTATTCCTTCTATGTGACTAAGAAAATCTTTAGTGTCCCGTTAATAGGAGGGCAAAGTCGTAACAAAGGATACCAAAGTCTCATCTATAAATCTGGAGGTATTCTCTAACAGTGCCCCACATAGTGTGACTATTGGTCTGCCCGGAGGTCTTATTAGGCTCTTATGTACTTTGGGCAGAAATAAATAGTCGGAATGACTGGCAATTTAGGATGCAAATAAGAACATATGTCCTCATCCAATAAGTCTTTCTCTTTCCATGTTTGTAAAAGATGGCCTAGTTTGCTATTCATGGCTTCAGATGGATCCTCAGTTAATTTTACATAGCAGTCCTTGTTCAACAGTTGTCTGTGGGCCTTTTTAATGTAGTCCTCACGGTTCATGTGGACTATATTCATGCCTTTATCTGATGGTTTGATAATATACTCCGTCATGCACCTAGTCGATCAATGGTGTATTGTTGTGATGGAGTTAGATTTTTCTTAAAGGGAGCCTTTTTCTTCCTGATTTTTTTCAGGTCATTGACAACCAGATCTTGAAAAGCCTCAAAATGCCCTCCTGGATTGAATACAGGGTTGAAACGAGACTTAACTTTGAGTTCAGTCTTACCTGGCCAGGCAGTATCGATATACATTGATGCAGATTCTTGGTCCCAAATGTCAGTGACGTTTTCACCTTCAGTCTCCAAGTGCTCCAAGTCTCTCAAAGTGAACGTGTCTTGTATCGAAACATCAGTGCCTCCCTGGAGTTTCAGTTTAGGCTTAGGTTTTGGTGGATACATGGCAAAGAATCTTTTCAATCTAACTTTACGCTATATACATATTATATACCACAGAGTTAAGAGTATATGATTTACTTCAACAAAAAATTCTTTGTGTCTGCATAGTGATGACGATCGTAACTGGGAGTCCCCCCAGAGATGTTCCACATCATGTCATTTTTTATCTCATTGTTGATCCCTGTTTTAATCTCAGGTGTGTACACATGGGATGAGCAACCGGAGGGATTCCGATGGTCATCACTTCCTACACCGTTGAATGTCTTGGGGTCTGTTGCAAAAAATCATAACACCTTATCTCTCTGTCAACTAAAGATTTTTTGATGAATTTCAACAGTTTTGTTATGCTATATTCTCCTCAAGGGCCCACTGGTCGCGGCCTTTGTTTTTCTTAATTCCTTTGACTAAAGCATAATTTCATTCATTCATTCATTCATTCATTCATTCATTCATTCATTCTTTCTTTCTTTCTTTCATTCACATTCCAAAAATGATGAACTTCAGTCAAACCAACAAAACTAAAATGCCATACAGATCTCTACTCGACAAGGCAATCAAACAAAAGAGATCACGCCAAGTTTCAAGTAATTTTGAAATACTTTTCTATTCTATTCAAACCTAAATTCTCCAATTTCAAAACACCAAAAGCATACTTTGGCCCTCATTACGACCCTGGCGGAAATCGTGGCGCAATATGCACCATGGAGCACGGCGGAAAGCTGCCGATAGCGCCATGGGGGTTGGCGGATTTACCGCCCCATTCCGACCTTGGCGGGGCGGTAAATCCCCATTCCCCATTTTACCCTTCCCCATTCCCATTTTTGCCCCATAGGGTATAATGGGAGTGGGGAAGGCGTTAATTGCGCCACCGTAAAATACGGTGGCGTAATTAACAACAAGGTCCCGTAGCGCCATGGATTTCTCCGCCCGGAAAAACCAGGCGGAAAACGCTCCATGGCGCTACGGGAACTCGTAGTAGGGCGGACGGGTCCGCCGCGAATAACGCTGGCGTAAACCCACTCCGCCAGGGTCGTAATGAGGCCCTTTGTCTTTTACGAAAGGCGCATACAACATTGTCACTTCACACCAAAGTGTGATAAAACCATCTCAGGCACCAACCACAAACACACAGAATCCTCTTCAAAGATGAAAAGAAAAAAAAAACATCACCTCTAACCTCTGTACCCATCAAGGAACACCAAGTGGAAAGTACCACTACTACCTCCCCCAAAATTATTTGCATGGTAATCCACTCAAACAACAGCAACTAGTAAACCAATTACTCTGCGTGTGGGCATTTGAATTTAGGAGATTACACAACATTGTAACCCTAACCTAAGTGGCACTGTTACAAAGTATGAGTTGTGGCTCTTATTTTGAAAAGTAGTGTGGGAGCCCCTCTACTCAGAGAGAACATGGGTCAAATACCCTTTTCTATGGAAGTTCTTACACTCTGAGGGTCTACAACCACATTTTAGCTCACTTCACCCTTCACAGAGGAGAAATATCCATTTGCATATCAGTCTTTGTCCCAATTCCTGTTTGGACCTGTTTGGACAAGGAGGATCCAGGGCCCGACCCCCTGCTCAGACAGTAGGTAAGCATGCACCAACATGTGTTACCCCCTCTGTCCCCACAGGCCATCGCCACCCCCTCTGGTCCCCTGTGATGTTCCCTTGTGCCCCCCTTCTCGCACACAGGTGTTGCCTGTTTTGCTGGATTCTTCTACCCTGCTCCCCCCTCAAGCCTACTTCTGCAGGAGTCTGTCCTAATAAATTCTGATTTCACCATCACCGTCTTGTGGCCAATGCTGGATTTAACTTTTATGGACTTCAATCATTCACGGTGCGTCACTCTTTCTCAACTCTCATGCTGTACTTCCTTTGCATCTTGTACTCATGGTGGCTCTGAATCATGCTGTTCTCGTCTTCATCTTGTATCCTGGCTTGCAATATTATGTGTTACTACTGACTTCTGCAATTGTATTCGCTCTCCTCTCTTGCTTCTCTACTCTTTTTGACTGTTTACTCTCTGTTCTCTCCTCCTCCTTTCGATTCTCCCTTTTCCTATCTCCTCCCCTTACTTTCTTCTATGCACTTACTCTATCAGAATTGTCCCTGGACCTAATATGTTAGTAACCTCGTCTGTTTCCTCCACCCTCCCATTACTGTTTTTTTCCTCCCCACTTCCCCTCCAGCACTATCTGAAATGTCGTCAGGCCTAGTATGATAGTCGCTTGTTTTGTTCCCCCCCTCCCTTTCTGCACCCCTCTCCCTCACCTTTTGTTTTCTCCAGCTCTACCAGAAATGTCGTCAGGCCTAGTACGGTAGTCGCCTGTCTGTTTCCATTTCCTCCCCACTCTCCCCCTCCCTTCCTTATCTATGTCTTAGCTCTTGCACTATCTGAAATGTCGTCAGGCCGAGTATGATTGTTAATTTCACATCCTTACTGTTCATGGCCTGTAAGAATGTCATTGTATTTTCCCTTGTTCCCTCCCTTGCCTTGAAGCGCTTTGAAACACATTGTGTATAGGCGCTATATAAATAAACTATCATATCATATCACCCACAAGAGCAGTCCAGCACTGAAATGCTAGGCAAATCTCCTCCGAACAAGAGTACCATCAGCAACCCCAGACACATGTTTCAGCCTTGTTTTGCTAGGTCTCCTCAGTGAGGTTAAGCTGATCCTCTCTAAGGCACAGTGAACAAGGAATCCACATCTGGATTACCCTTGGTCAATAAGGGTGAAACCCCAAGTTTTACAAAATTGAAAAGGAGTGTGGGAGCCCCTCTACTTATCTTGGCCGACTAAGCTGTAGGCACAGTCTGTTCCAAATCCCCACCGCTGCCCACTAGTGTAGCAAACTGATTTCTGCAGGAGTATAAGGAGGAGTAGAGGCTAAAGGGCCTACTCAGCCCTCACACTTCTACAGACCAAGAGCCAACACAATCATAAAGGTAAAATAGGCACAGTTAAGAGATATACCTCCTTCACCTTTTGTAGTAACATGGGCCGAGGGAAGGACATACTCTAAAGAGGGGTGTGAATGTGAAATAGTGGCAAGCCAAACAGCGAAGTATAACAGTGCAAAAAAAGGAGCATCCAATCAAGGTTCTTTAAATATATAAACACTTTAATTAAACACACGATGTACAATAATAACTAAATAGAAAACACACAAAAACAACCCTGTAGAAAGAACACAGAATATGCAAGATAGCAAGATGCATCATTCTTGGGTAATGAAACAGGGGGTGAAAAGGCAATAAAAAACATAATGTTCAAAAGGATATGTTCTTGAGTTGCAAAAAGGGATTCTCTTGGGCCAAAAATTGGCCTCTTGCAGTGTCTTGGCGGTTCAACAACAGCAAAACATGTTTTTTGATGATGTTTGATGGTTCAATGTGGTTCGAAGGGTGGTACAGCGACAAGCAGATGTCAGAGCGGGTTCGAAATGAAGAAGGCAGAGGTTTGAAACATTACTCAAGTGATGCTGATCATGGAGGTCATCAGGTTCGGTTCGGGTCGAAGTTCAATGGTAGGGGGCTGGTGACGGGATGTTTAGGTGAGTTGGTTTGATGCGGGGGATTGGTGGACTCGGTTTCGGAGGAATACCAGGGTTGGTTCAATCTGTGACTTGTGTGTCAGTGAAGAAGCTGGAGGATTGAACAATGGTTCACACAGTGCAGTTGCAGCAGTGCTTCTTTGTTCGAGCAAAAGCAATGATCCGCTTTCAGGTGCAGTGGTGAATGGGTTCAAGTGGACGGGACAGCAGTTTGAAGATCAGTGAGTGCAAAAGACAGCTCCGGAGGGTCCTTTTGGTTTGATCTTGGGAAAGGACTTCTCTCCTAACAGGGTCGAATGAAATCTTCTTGAAGGTTTGAAGTCCAGAGATGAGTGAAAGGAGTGGTAGATCCCTTCTTTTAAAGGCGAAACCCTCAATGATAGTATTAAAGCTAGCTTGTCTTAAGGATCCAATCAGTGCTCTTGGATAATTTTATCAAGCATTTGTTCACATACTGGCACCTGACTTACTGAAAGTAAATGATGAAGCCCTGGGAAAAGGAATTATGTGGGAGACAATGAGAGAGGTAATGATTATAGTTCTGTTAAGGCCACAAAATATCCCCTAGATTGTTTGGTGTATTGCCCAGTATCGCGTGTCAACATGCACAGCAAAATACTAGCTAGAGTACTAGCAAACAGGCTACTTCCTTTAATGCCAGCTTGTGTTCAGTTGGATCAGTCTGGCTTAATTGCTGGGAGATCTACCTCCTATGGGTTGAGACATTTATGTGGACTACTGCATTTATTGAAGACAGAGATTTCAGTGCTTTCTGCACTACTGGACATAGAAAAAGGCATTAGACTCAGTTGAATTGCCTTTTTGGTTTGCAGCTCTCCCTAGAATGGGCGCAGGGTCTAAAGTTATAACGTTGCATAGTCAACCCACAGCCAGGTTTCACATTCATGGTTGGTTGTCTGAAGGGAACAACAGAACCGGGGCACAAAACAAGGGTGCCCCCTTTCTCCATTGTTATTTGTCTTATCATAAAACTCCTTGCAGCTTTGGTTAGGGAGCAGCACATACATCCAGCTATATATGCATCAACTCATTATCTCCTTGTATGAAGATGACGCAGTTGTGTTTAACAAACACCACAGTGAACACAGGATATTCAGGAGTTTGGGAAATACTCGGGCATGCGTAAATACACTTAAGACCACACTTTTCCCTCTCACTAAGAGAACTGTGAGATTTGAGAATGGGTTAGGATTTGGATGGCTGGAAAAAGGGGTTAGATACTTTGGGTTTATGGTATCAGTGGATATGCTGTAAAATTATGGGGTGGCCATGGAAAAATGTAAATTGATAATAGCTAAATGGAATAATATTCCATTATCCTTTTTGTGTAGGATCTCTCTAATAAAAATCACTCTAGTCCCTAGATTGATTTACCTGTTCATTAATGCCCCTCTTTTACTGTATGGATCCTTTTTTAAAGAACAGAGATGTGTCCTCCTAGAGTTTATCTCAGTGGGAAAACAGGCTACAATTGACTGGAGTATGGTAACGACCCCAGTGATTCAGGGTAGTCTGGCACGCCTAGATTTTGAAGTATGCTACTGGGCCGCACAAGCACATATGTTGTCGTACTGATTCAGGCAGAGGCCAGGTCATCCCTGTGTCCAAGTGGAATGACCAATTGCGACCCCGGACTCCTGAGAGCATCTCTCCAGAAGGGGATGGAATGCGCCCACAGAGAAATTAATAAAGTGGCCTCTACAGGCTTTGCGTGGAATAAGATATTAAAAAAATGTAGGATGCAAGAAACATACCCTCCACTGCTTCCAGTGAATAACATAAGGGATTCCCTTTAAAATTGCAAGGGATCTATATCAAGACTATGCATAAACTAGGTACTAGCCAACTCAGAGACTTGTTTTGGGATGATCAATTTATATCTCTTGAAAAATATAAAAACTTGGACGTCACTTCTCCATTAGAAATATTCTTACATCACCGAATGCGAGACACATGGAAATCATTTTTCTCATTTTCAAGACAACCGTAAATAACCAAAATACTCCATAGAACAATAGCAGGACAGGAGGGGGCTAGACTAGTCTCTATTTTGGTGGTGTGAAGACTGTCCACCATGTGGTCTGAGACTTTGGGAGAACACCTTATGAACACCTTATGTATTGCAATAACGGACGATCAATGGAGATACATATGTGCACAGACTATATGTGTCTTTCAAACCCCATTTTAAACCACTCCATTTTAAGTTTGTACAACAGTTATATCATTCACCCGAGCGATTGAGTAGATTTTACCCTGGAGTTTCGCATGCATGCCCGTAGTGTTTCAATGATCATGCCACTTTCTTTCAGGTAGCATGGGGAATGTTGGGTAATTCAGGAATTCTGGGGTAAGGTGTTTCAGATGATTATTATGATTCTGGCTGAAAACAATGCTGGTCTGTTGGGATACAAAAAAGCGGTGGCTATGCATGCACCTAAACCTACAGGACTAATGATCTACTGGCTAAAAGATCTTTTAGGATTGGATGGTGTTGTTACATTTTATTATAATGGTAGGGAAATGTTCAGAACACCACAACTGAAAACAACGTGTCCCAAGGATTGATGGGCTCCCTATGGGAATTATTTGGTGACCAAACCATGTGATGGACTGGGAAATAGGATGATGCAATGACTTTACAAAAATGAACTGAATCGGAAGAACAGTTTAACTGTGTGCCTGGAAGGCTTGTAGTGGGAGGTAGGGGATCTGGGAGGAAATGGGGTAGCCCAGGGCAAGAAGATAAGGTTTTTGAATTTTGGAATATATGTGTAGAGTATTCATTATACATGTAGCTGTTACTGAAAATTGATGAATGCAAAAATAAAAAATAAACATTAAATGAGTTGACTGCACCTAAACAAATACCCTTTGATGAAGGACTGCTACAGAGCCAGCCAGGATGATAGGTAAGAACCCTGATGCTGCGCCAGAGGCAGGTGGGTTGAAGGGGAGCTACACCAGGTCAGGCAGCAAAGGAATGGGAGTGGTCTTCCCTCAGGAGCTGATAGGTCGCTGAGCTACTAACTGAAGGCATGAAGGGATATGATCAAGCGACCCGATAATGCTCTCTCTTGTGAAAGGACATGGTGCAGTCAGCACCGTCTTCCTCTGGCAAAACAGGCTTCAGTATCGCCAGAGAGGCCTGGATATTCATGCCAACAAAACACAATGGATAAATACAAACTCCCTTCAAAAAGGCCTCCAGCTATCGTCTTTCCCTGGCAGAGAGAGTGCAATCAGGGCAAAGGACCAATCACAGAGTAGCTTAAGATAGTCAAAGAAGCAAGAAGACCCATAAAAAGTGAGATTGGCAATGCAGGAGTGGATGTCTAGATTCCTAGATTTGATTTTTAGGTAGTGTGGTAAGG
This sequence comes from Ambystoma mexicanum, assembly GCF_040938575.1. Lineage (NCBI taxonomy): Eukaryota > Metazoa > Chordata > Amphibia > Caudata > Ambystomatidae > Ambystoma > Ambystoma mexicanum. The sequence goes on from NC_090939.1 coordinate 207,242,769, forward strand.
ATGGAGGAGACAAAAGCAATGATTCTAGTTCTTTTAGGGCTATGGAATGGATTCAAGTTGCAAAAGGCAGCTCTGCGATAACGGAGTGTTATCCAGAAAAGTAGGTCAGAGGATGCTGAGGGATGCTCTCATAGATGCAACCTCCACAATGTTGGCTAAGTTGGAGAAGAATGAGAAGAAGGGAATAATGTTTATAAAATGGCTCCCGGAAACTCAGTGTCAGAGAAGACTGTCAAACCTCTTTCGGTAAAAGCCTGACCACTGCTTTGAAGAGCAAAAGACATGATTATGTCATTTGTCATTTTGCACAAAAGGACACGCCCAGCTGCTCTGGGACCACTGTTGTGGTGATTTGGTGCATTATAAAACGTTTGTTCATTTATCATGGAGTCCAGAAAATGGAAAACTCACATTTCTGGCATACAGGCACTCCCGACTGTTGTTAGTTGAAGGGTGTCCAAGCGTGCAAGCTGCCCAGATCACCCTTTCTCTTGCCTGTGACCCCGTCTTGGAGCACAATCAATTCCACGTTGCACCCGTTCTCTCCAGTTTGGCTGGTTGGCTGGCTGACGGAGGGACCCTTCAGTACTGATCTTTGGGGGAGTTGGTGTTCATGTTATTGGCTTCCAGTGTGCACGTTTCCTTCCCTGCTTCTGTTGTTCTGGCTGACTGCCGCATAAAGTGCTGTGCAAGCAACACCCTGCTTTATGAGGACAATCACAACATAGTAATACAAATCAACAGAACAGAACAGACGGGTTAATGCAGATACGAGGACAGCCATCTGGCACTTCCCTCCCAACCTACCCTGTTTGTTGCACATCCACCTTTACCTTTCGCACAGTCCAAAGAACACAGCCTGCATACGGAGCCTGTACATTTTCTCATTGTAGATGGGTGTGCATTGCTGTACTTTGATAGCCTACTTCCAAGTTAGGCACCAAGCGCCCTGATGCCCTCGGGCTACCGGCGCTATACAAAAATCAAATACATACATACATACATACATACCATTGTGTTTCAACTTGAACTAAACTAAAGCCTAGCACACCATGACATGGAACAAACTCTAAGTAATAACCTTTTGAACATCAAGGTGTCAGGTCTTTTAAAATGTGACCACCCCATTGCCTTATCTACTGTTATAAACAATATGCACCTTTGCACACAGTCTACGCTTCACTATTCCACTCTTGGCTCAGGCTTCGCAAAATTAACATTCTGGATGTTGACCAGGGGTATAAAATACAGCTCACAGGAAAATAAGCCACCAATCATCCAGGATTGTCCAAGCGCACTTTCAAGCCCCTCATGCATTCAATATTATTGTGTACAAACTTACAAAGCTTCAAATTTTCCCTGGAAACACAGTTATTTATCACAACACTTCAAGACATATCTCTCTTTTGCAGAACCATGGTTTACCTAACAGGACGGACAAGAACCCATGCTATTGCAAAACATTGTTCCCCGATTGCATCCCTCCCTCCCTTTGTTATAAGCATCTATTTCCCACTTTCTCGTACTCTTACCTTCCCCTCACTCATGTTCCTTCTTCGAATAGAGTAAGGTCTGGATTCCACTGGTGGGGTAAAAGAACACCATTCAGTGGACAAGCCGAGGCGCTTTGAGGCCACAACAGTGGTGATTTGATGCAGTATAAAAGCTCATTGAAATAACACAGCATTGGGATACATGGACTTCTCCACTGAAGTGGTAGAAATGTACAATAATAAATAAGCTCCTTGGCTTTTTCACTGGAGGGCCAACAATGGTATTCTAGAAGTGAGCCTTTTAGGGCGAGTTCATTCACTGAATGAAAGTACATGAACACATTTCTGTGTGTGTTTGTGGATATATGAAATGCATTACAAGCCCCCCTGTTACATGTGGGAATATGGGACCAGTTCTTCCTTTGATATACACAAGTGCGCCTGTACACAAGTGTTTCAAGGCGCGACAAGACAAGGGGGGGAAACAGAAGGAGGGCAAAAACAACGATCTTACTAGGCCTTGTGACATTCAGATCATGCAAGTCTTGTGCAGGGGAATGGGGAGGGGAGAAGTGCCGGTGGGGTGATGGAGAAGTGCGAGACAAAGGAAACAGCAGAGAGCGCAGCCAACGGGTGGCATGTGCGGGTACTCGGAAGTGCAGCCAACAGGTGGCTCATAAGTGGAAGAGAGGGGGCTGTACGGTTAAAGATACAGATCACAAGTGCAGGGGGTGCAACTGGACAGGGGAGGTGACCGGGCCCCAATTCAGGGGTTGGCCAGTTGGCCAGTGTTAAGATCAGACAGATCAGCAGGGGAGAGAGAAGGCAGAAGCAAAGAGGAAGGTTTTGAGTTGCTTCCGGAACCAGAGATGGTTCTGCTCAAATTTCAGAGAGGCAGAGAGGCTGTTCCAGAGGGAGGCTCCAGCCGAAGAAAGAGATCTGCCCGAGCTCAGAGAAGTGACTGACTCTCAAAGAGGTGGAGGCGGAGAGGCGGAAGACTTGAGTAGAAGATACTTAGGTAGAGAGAGTTGTAGGTATTGCAGTCCCAGGCCACAGAAAGCCTTGTGGAAAATGCAAAGGGTATTGAACTTGATCCTATCCTCCACTGGGAGCCAATGAAGAGATTTCAGCGCTGGAGAGGTACGATCCCTGGGCTGGAGGCCAAGGACAAGTCTCACAGTCCTGTTCTGGTTGAGTTGTGGAGGATGGAGAGTAGAGGCAGGTGTATATAGAAAGAGGCTGTTGCAGTAGTCCAGCCTAGAGATTACCTGAGCTCTGGAGACAGTGAGCTTCTAGGGGAAAGTGAGGAAAGGAAGAGTACCTCTGAGGAGGTGCATCTGGTAGTTTGACTTCTTAGTTACATCAGAAATGTGAGGAGAGAAGGAGAGTGTGGAGTCAAAGAGGATCCTGTAGTTCTTAGCCTCACAGGTAGGAGCAGGAAGGGGGCCAGGGTGGACAGCCAGAGAGTGAGAGGAAAGGAGGGAGCTGGTGCTCGGATGAGGAGTATCTCCATCTTACTGGCATTAAGACCGAGATCATTGGTGGAACACCACGCCTGAATTGCGGACAGAAAGAAATTCCGGGATGAGAGAGGGAGAAGAGCTGGCTGAGGGGTGCCTGAAAGAGAGCTGAGTATCATCCCCAATGCACTGAAAGTTGGAGCATAGAGCAATTATGCAGTGGGAGAGCGGTGCCAGGCATTGGTTGAACAGCCAGGAAGAAATATTAGACCCATGGGAAACACCACAGGTAGAGAGAGAAATAGAAGAGATGAAGGACCCAGGTTGTACCTGAGAGGGTCGATCAGAGAGAAAGGAGGTCACCATGCCAGGGTCTGATCGGTGATACCCAGGTTATCACGTAGCCAGTTGAGCAGGATGGCATGTTTGACAGTTTTAAAAGCAGAAGAGAGATTGAGAAGGATAAGGACAGAAGGAAAGTTAGAGTCAAGGTTTGAGAGCTGGTCTACATGGATGATCTGGTGAGCAGTTTCCATGCTTGTGGCCGCTATGAAGCCAGACTGATGGTCATGGAGACAATGGACAGATTCAGTGTGGAGGTTAACCTGGGAGATGGAGCAATGGAGATCGGACAATAGTTAGGCAGACAGGAGGGATCGGCAGAGGGTTTCTTAAGAAGAAGGTGCACAAGGAAGTGCTTCAGGGGGGAGGGGAAGGTTCCAGTGGTGAAAGAGTGATTGCAGAAGTCAGCCAAGGCTGGAGCGAGGGTGTCAATGTGGTCTTTTATGGTTTTAGATGAACTGGGAAGAACCTGTTTTGACGAGACTTTCATAGATAGAACTTGTCTAGAAATATCATCAGGGGTGAACAAAGGAAAGGAAGAGAAGGGAGGACGGGAGGCGGCCACAGAAAGAACAGGAGTAGAGGAAGAGGATGGAGAGCAGGTGAGGGTGAACAGGATGTTCTGGGTTTTTGTGATGAAATGAGAAGCCAAGGCAGGGCAGAGGACCTGGGAGAGAACAGGGGAGGTAGAGACTGCAGCAGGATCAACCAGATCCTGGCCGATTTTAAAGAGTTTGGCTGAGTTGTTAGATGCGACAGAGATGCAGGCTTGGATGTAAGCTCTCTTCTTAGTGTGGACACTAAGAAGATAGTTAATGGCCTTTAGATAGGTCATTAACTCTCACTGGCTGATCACTCATAAAACCACACAGTTTCCCTCTTAAACTCATTAACCCAGGCTCAGCACCAGTATATGGACCATTATGAGAGTATTATATATGTAATAACTGTGTGAATCCTCACTTTAGGAATAATCTGGAGGTTTGTATTTGATTTCTACTTTGTTATTTTGTACACTGCAGTTTTGGCTTCTAAGGTCATCATTATAGGTTTTTCATATTTTGACTACATTACTAAATATGGTAACTGCCATTATCACATGTGATTATTTGAGGGTTTCCACGATATTATAGGTTTATCTTCCACTCGGTAGAAATGCATTTCCCACATGCAATAGTTCAGAAAATCCACTTAGAGTATTTATTTAAAAAAAGATTGTAGTACATTTACATTCTTGCTTTGATGGTGGAAATGGTTTGTGTAGAGTATCAAAAGGTTTTGCTGCTGTACAATGCAAAATACGCACGAGAAAGGTAATTGTTGATCGTTCTTTGAATTACACAGGAAAGAGGGTGTGAAAGATGGCTTCTGACATGCCCTATTTTTCACCCTTTCTAAGGGCCACCCTCCACATTTCACCTATATTTAGGGACGCACTTGCACATCATTTCACATAGAGCAAATGTAAAAGAGAACCATTTTAAAATGCTGGTGGGGACATTTCAATGTTTTCTTCCTCCTTTATGGTGGAAGTAAAAGTTGCCAGATTTGTAGGTAGGTATTCAACTCCATAATCACACAGGGAATACAACACAGGGCATGTACACCCAGTTCAATAATCTAGCAGCCATTAAAAAATAAATGGTAAAAGGTGGTGGTATTTTACCGTTTCTGCTAGACTCACAATGAGTGATCAGGTGTTTGGCTAGAGTACAGCAGGCCATCACCACTGTGTGTTTTAGATTGAGTTACATTTTTTTAATGAGGCCTATACTTATTACATTTTCATTACAAGTAAAAAATATACAAAGAGCATTTGTTCCTGTTTAGATGTAACCTTGAAATTGTCAGCTTAGTTTAATTCTGTGTGCACCGAAATTGTGTGTTCTATAGTGAGTCCTGCCTGTGCCTATTCTAATATTTGCACATATCAGTAGTACATTATAGCAGGAAAACTGGTTTTTAACAACATTTCTTTTGGTGACAGATATCAATGCCGTTTTGTAGGAAAACCTAGCAAAACATCTATTGGTGGGTGGAGCACTCAATAATCTTGACTGGCTGGCCAAGAGATGTTCTTAATATCAGCTTCAATTTTTCTTTTATATTAGCATGATATTTTTAAAAAAGTGGCATTTCTCTTGTAACCCAGCCTTCACACACAAACACGGCAGTGGATAATGTGAATCATAGACTGTACTTCCCTGTGTCTTCTGGGTGTGATATATTGCAATTCTGCAGATTTTCATTCAGTTTGGGGTCTTCGCAGGGGCTAAATCAGACACAGCATGGTGATTGGGTTCAGACTAGTGTCGCACAGCATTTCTAGTCTTGGCAGAACTCAGATCATTACACATATCCTCCAAGAAGTGTAGATAAAATTGGAAAAACACGGATAAGAGTCACTTTAAAGCGGATTTCTTGTTCAAGGTTGTGGTGAAATTACTGCTGCTCTGCCGAAGTTCTGGGATGAGTAGTGGTTTCTGAACTCCTACTCAGCCCCACACATAAACCAACAGTGATCGCAGTCATGAAGGTGAAACAGGCAGAACAGTGATCGTAGTCATGAAGGTGAAACAGGCAGAACATGAATGGTACCCCTCCTTTGACTCTTTAAGGTAGTCTGGGCGGAGGCTCAAACCACTTCAAAAGTGGTTTGAGCCAGCAAGGACACATCCAAAACAACAATTGTACTGTGATACCAAACCAAAAGAATTACCCAATCAAGGTTCTAAAATAATGAAAGATTTTAATCAAGCTAACTGGACAGACAAACTAATGAAACACTACCACCATCCCATGTAAAAGAAAATACAGAATATGCAGACTTTTAGTTGAAAGAGGAATGAAGACAGGTGCATGCAGGCAGTTGCCTTTGCAGCAAGGTTCGAGTTTAAGTACATGTCTTTTTAAAAGGTAAGGATTTGGGTATTAATTGCTCTTACGGCACTTACAACAGTCTGGGGGCATATAAGCACTATGTTACACCTTTACATGTTCTTCTTTGGGATTGCTGGGAGATTGCCACACAGTTGAGTCAGTGTCAAAGTGTTTGAGTCGGTTCAATGGGAGGCAAACACGGTGCACTTCAACAAGCTGCAACTTGTGAGACTTGAAGGAAGCTTGGAAAAAGGCAATTTTTATAGGCCCTCATAATTTGGCAGCGGTAAACTGTCTCGGCTCGATATATGGCAGAAACCCATTGTGAGAATTTATTTTATTGTTCATTCATAGTGCGCTGAATATCAGCGAGTGGTTTCTAAGCAGGGGATTGGGATTCAAACGTCTGTTGCGCCACGTTGTCTTGCTTCCAAGACAAACACGTTGCCCCTGAGCTATCCTTCCTCTCCAAATCTAGACTGGCGGCACGAAAATTCCCATCTAGCCACATAATAACACTTATCATTCATGGGTGGTTTAACACAGATGACCAGTACAAAATGTCATGCCATAGTAAGAAATGGCTAGACTGGCTACACCAAATGTCAGTCTAGTCATGTAATAGTATTTATCATGCTTGCTTTATAAAAGATGCCTAGTAAAACATGTCATGCCACTGTAATGCTGCGCCATGCACCGCATTGTTGGGCATTCCCAGTAAAAAATGTCATACTTTCCACAGCCCGGCAGCCTCCACTCTGTGCCCACCAAAATGAGCTCCACAGCCCAGCAAAAACACACATTAACACATAACACAACATTCTTTCACTCATTCAAACACGTAATTCACTCACTCATTCATTCACACATTACATCATTGCAATGTATGTCTTACCTGCATGCAGCCTCTGCTTCGCTATGCCATCTCCATGAAATCCCCCAACTCCTGAGCAGCATGAACTGGGATCAAGGAGCAAAGAGCACTTTCTAAATCCTGCGCATGCATGCAGGAACCGCAGTGCTCCATTAACAGTGTCCTAATCCATTTGAATCTGCAGTGGGCGCAGGAGCAACCCCTCACACATTCACACATTCAGTTCCAAGTCTGCACCCCTAATGAGCTATGCAAGACTGGGGAAGCAAAACACTGCCGGCCTTGCATGGTCCATTTGACATGCGCGCTGGGGACCTAAACTATCAAAGGGGAACCACATTTCCCTTTGACAGCTTAATCCAGCCTAGGAGCTGGATTACAGAGGGAGTACTCTGTGTTTCCACTGGGCTGGCACAGTTCTCCACCCCTTTTAAGCCAGGACGATTGCCAGAGAAAATATGCATGTGTCCCACTTTCACTGGGCAGAGTGCTGGGTAGCAGTGGTTCCGGCGTAGGCAGACATTTCCAGCAGCAGTTCACTACAACTGTTACCCTAAAATGGCTAAGAGAAGGTCTTTCTCCTTCATTGGAAATCCTCATCTTCACCCTACTGCCAGGGGACTTTGGGCAGATTGATAGCCTAATTAAGTGAAATCCTTCTTCTTGTGTTTGAAGACAATTCAACTGAGGGAGGGTTCTCATCCCTTCATACAGTTATTTTGCCATGGCAGATTGGTCCATGTAAAGCCTTCTGGAAGGGGTCAAACTCAACTGTTGTAAGGAGGAGGATTTGCCTTGTAATGTCAGCTCCCAAGGTCCCTTGTCTGTGGGATGTTGGGAGGGAGTACAGTTAATTAATGTTCCCTAAATATTCCAAGATGGAGGGATCACCCCCTAGCCACCTTTAACCACCCCCTCTCAGGTATGCCTTATCAAAGAGACTCCAGTCATTTCTCCCCTGGTGTGACCTCTACATTGTACTGGCAGAAGCTTCCTGTGAATCACAGACACACACTATACCCCCTGTGGGTATGCCCAGTTCCTCTTGAAGGGTGGCAAGCCATCCCATCAGAGAATACATGAAGACCTCAAGACTGGACCGAGCAAACATTTGTGTCGGAGCCTCAGCACCAGACAGAGATGCACAATAGCTCTGACAACAGCAGGAGTCACACCTACCAGTTAATACTAAGATGACATTAGATGGTTCTGGCAATGTATGACTTTAATTCCACTATATCAAACTACTTTTTAATAATATTTAACTAAACTGCCACCAGGCCTTTGGGAAGCACAGTTATATATCATTGGTATCATGGGTGCCTGCTGTTGAAGGCATCCCATCCTGTTGGAATAATTTGGATTCCAGAAAGTTTCAAAGACTGCACATGTGACTTTGAGGCTTCCATGTTGCAAAACCACCTGCCAGTTGCTGTGATGTCCGGTTACAGAAAAGAGAGTACCTTTGTTCTATACTTTTTCTGCATGGACCATTTAGAAAGTGAGGCTTGCGCTCCCTTTCTGAGAGAAAAAAAAACAACATCATTTTACACAGTAAATATCAAAATAGTTTGGGTTTATACACCTGCGGGCATGTCATTTCTTGCCTTGTTTCCACTGTGGCCATGCTGTTTTCTAGCACACTTTCCCCCACACCTGTGGCTATGACCCAACACCATGTCTGTGCTCCTACATTATCCCCAACTCCCTGGCCACCCCTCCCATGCCTTTCTTGCTTTGCTGTTTTTCTCTGTCTTCCATGAAACCCTCGGATTGCACCCATCTACTGCCTATTCATCTTTGCATCTCCTTGAAACCATAAAGCATTCTCTGATCTTATTCCCCTGTTCCTAGTCATAAGTCACCAGAACTGTGCTATTGTAGGATTACCTATTGCTGATTACTGCTCATATTCACAAGTGTGATATCAATTATTAATTTATTATAAAAGTGCAATATATATCTATATTGTTTAATTCTCAAATAAACCTTTTAAATTTGCAAAACAAACTTACTTCTTGGCTCAGTGGGGTCAGGGGGATTATAAGGGTTGTCATCCAGAGTACACAAACTGGACATACAAATATATAAATAAGGGCTTCCATTGGGCATCCCAGACCAGGCACTGACTTAGTGGGATTGCTTGATTGGAGTCATTTAACAAAGTGGGGGCTCAAGCCGGGAGATTCTGGATTAGATCTATCACTTGTGCAGATTAATACAGTGTGCCAGCTGACAGGATACATATCCGGTTAGATCACCATGCTGTGTTATGCTGTAAAGCACTCCTCAAAGGAACACTCTAAGGAAACGGTCTGTTTTGCAAAATAAAATACAAACGTCTGTAAGTCAGGAATGAAATCAATCTCCAGAATGACGACCTTGGTAGATATGAAGATAGCTAGGGAGCACCTCTTACATAAACTGTTTGTGAGAGGTGAATGGTCTGAACAGGACCAAAATGTATGGTTGCAGGCGATCACACAACAGGTCACTACAACTGGGTCAGATATCTGGAGAGATCAGGGTCCCTTACATGTGGCCCTGAGTGAACTATATATGACTCCTAAGGCCAAGATTAACACAATAAGATTGCCAGGATAGCGGCATATTTGTATCTATATATGGGAGCCATGCAGGACAAATGTGCTGAAGGCCAAGATCTGGCAAATAGGCAACAGATGGCGTTAGAAAAGGCCCATTCTGACCTGGTCTCTTCTGAGCAGAGGCTGCACAGAAGCCAGGAGTCAGAAAACGAGATTAGACAATACATCATTAAAATGAAGGAGGATATGGATATCCTGCATCAGGAAAAGGCTGACCAGGATACCAGAATTCTGGCTTTGCAGAAGGAGCACCAAGTTTGGACTCCTTACTGCAGAGCCAGAAAAAGCTGGAACAACAGATAGATTTCAACAGGGCATGCACAAAGCAGGTAGCCACCCTGCAAAGCCAATTGGATAGAGAAAGAGAGGAGAGCAATAAACTGATTCTGAAAGACCTGGACACCCAGACAGAATTTCAGGAAGAGTGCCAGAAAGCTGGTGCCTTTCAAAGGCAGAGGGACGACCTGGCGGCACAGATGCAGGCTCTTAGTCAGGAAAGGGATACCTTATGCCAGGAAGTCTGCCAATTAAAAGAAAAAATTGAAGAAAATCACCTGGCCCTCCAGGGGCTGGGTGACCTCCAAAAAGAGCATCACGACTTGCTAGAGCACACCAGGAGGGTGGAAGATGCTCTGGCAAGAAAGGAGCAGGCCAGTAGGGATGGGACTCAGGAGTTAACCCTCCTGCAGCAAAGACTGGCCCAATACTCCAGGACCAATCAGGAGGCACAGAGAGAGAATGAGGCTCTCTGTCAGCACAATGATAGGCTCCAGCAACAGGTAGCCATGCAGGAGAGACTGATAGAGTCTAGTAAGGCCTTAACTGAGGAACTGAAAGCGCAGGCTATTGCATTGCAATAGGGAGAAGGGGCTGATAGAAATGAAGTTCGCTGGGAAAGGGAAACACCTGAGCATAACCTCAGGAGCCCTAGTACCAGAGGCCTTCATCTCTCCCAGTCCTTGGACTCTGCCACCCCCATGTCCCCTGGCGCACATGAGAACATGGCCACAGGGATGGCAGATTACTATCAAGTCAAAAGGATGGGGCTCATAGGCCATTACCACCCAGGAATGGATAGGCGGGCATCCGGGTATGGGGACCCAAGCACAGTGCAATTTAGTGGGGAACAAGTGTGAGGGAATGCCCACTGTCTATGGGGATGGATGCTCTTACCGTGTTGACAACAACGGGGAGAAAGAACTGGTGGACGGCGTAGGGAATGCATGGGTGAAGGAGTTTCCAGAACCCTCCGCTGGGGACAAAATTGGTCCCCGAAGTAGTCAGGTGGCAGAGTTGATGGCTGTCCAACATCAACTCCACGAACTGGTCATAATCACAGATTCGGATTATGTACGGAACGGGTTCGTGGAGCACCTGGTTAATTGGAAAACCAGAGGCATGTTATGTGCTAATAACAAACCCTTGAAACGTGGAAAGTTAATCCAAAACATTGATGATCTGGTCACCTCGAATGGGATGACCATCTACTGGAAAAAGATCAAGGGTCATTCCAAAGTAGAGGGACAAGACAAAACTGGAAATGACTTAGCTGATCAGCTGGCCAAAACCTGGGCCATCCAAGGGGATCTAATAGAAACAGAGTCCCTGTTGGGGGAAATCCAGGTCACTGCTATCACTAGGTCCCAGACAAATGCTCACAATGATCTTTCAATGCACAATGGAGTAAGGACACCACTGATGCTGATTTAATTACAGCTCAGAAGGGGGATCCAATCATTGGTAAGTTTTACCAACACCTCGAGGACCCTGAGAACTTTCCCCTGACGAATACCGATTACATTGGGAAAGAGGACCTAAGAGTGTTGATGAAATGTCCAAAAATGTTCCGAATCCAAGACGGTTTGTTGGTAAGGAAATCCAAAGCTGGCCATGATCAGTGGGTGGTTCCTACCTCATTCCGAAGCCTGATGTTAAGTCACGCCCATGATGCGGCCACAGCCGGTCATAGGGGGTTTCACACAACACTGGAAATCTTGAGAGGTTGCATACTGGCCACACATGGGGCAGGACCTCAACCAATACTTGAAGGGGTGTCTTGTGTCAGCACAATTTCAGCCGACGTCCCTCACACAACAGGCACCGCTCCAAAAGAGGGGGATGACACTGCTATGGTCAGATTTGCAAATTGACTTTGTAGGCCCTGTGATTCCCTCGTCTAGAGGAAACAAGTACATGTTGACGGTCACATGCTTGTTTACCAAGTGGGTGGAATGTCTCCTGGCCCCAAACTGCAAGGCAGAAACAGCAGCTGCCCTGATGATTAACCACATCTTTTCCCGTTTTGGTCTACCTCAAAGGATTGAGTCTGACAGAGGTAGCCATTTCACCAGTGAAGTGATGACAAAGATGTGGGAGATACTGGGGGTCAAAAGGAAGCTACATATTGCTTACCGGCCAGCTTCTTCTGGAGCAGTAGAGAGATACAACCGAACCATTGTGAGCATATTAAAAAAGTTTGTGGCAGATTCTGGGCCAAGTTGGGATATCCGATTACCGCTGGTCCTAATGGCCATCAGATCTACCCCTTCATCTGCAACCAAAATGTCACCATTTGAGTTGATGACTGAACGCAAGATGGTGCTTCGCCAGCATTTGCTCTACAAGACCCAAGAGCAGACGTTGATCAATGGCTCCAAAACTCATGAGTATGTGGAGAATTTGAGGAAACACCTCCAACATGCTTTTGCCTATTCTCAGCGGAATCTAGAAAGATCAGCTGATAGCATGAAAACGCACTATGATTTGAAAACTACCCGAAAAGAATATAATGTGGGAGACCGGGTCTATCTATACAATTTCCAAAGCAACCAGGCCAAACAGCGAAAATGTTTGCCTACATGGAAGGGACCGTTTGAAATTATAGACAAGATCTCCCCAGTAGCTTATAAGATCCGCATCCCCAAAGGTAATCTAGTGGAAGGGGAAGACAAGTGGGTACATATAAATCAGCTAAAGTGTTGCCATCCCAGGCACACTCTGCAGCAACTAGAGGAATCCTCTGGAATCCAGTGGGGGCCGCTCCAGAGTAATTCAGTTCCAACCCTAAAATATCCCACATATAGTCTCTAAAATATCATGATTCTGGTATGAAAATGTTTCATGTTATATCTTGTTTTTTAAAATAAGACTGCAAAATGTATTTGGATGTATAAAATGTATATGTTCGCCACACCATTAATAATGGTGGAAAAATGTCTAGGAATGTGTATTGCCGCTTTGCTTTATCATCCTAGGAGAGATGAAACTATGGAGACTGACCAAGGAGAACGACCTGGAGACCCGGAGCAAAGATCCGAGGGACCCGGGGTACCGCCCAATATTCCCATGAGGACAGACGAGGAGAACCAATCGATCCAACTGGATGGAGGAAAAGATGCTGAACTGTGCCATCTACAGAATTGGAAGAAGATGATGATGACATACCAGCGCGTGGATCAAAACATCCTTTGCACCCGACTCCCCCCCGACTCGAAATCAAAGCGCAGTCGGGTGGGGGGGCTTGTCAAGGGTTTTGACCCCTGTTGAATAATTAGGCGACAACAAAAACTGAATCAATGGACTGGGTAGATGTGGGGATGAGCTGTCGCCGCCCATCATTCTATCCCAGAACAAAACTAAATCAATAGACTGGGTAGATGGGGAGATTGATTTGTCGCCGCCCATCATTCTATCCCAGAACCAGGAGAACCGCACAGTTTTGCGCACACCAAAATGGTCGCCTAACCTGCCACCCACCAGTGCAAGCGTGATGGACCGGAAGCGCCAGGGGTGAAAGGTGGTGCCAAAGGAAAAATAGCAGTGCCTGTTAGATCAAAAGCACCTTGAAATCACCTCTGTTTCTCTGAAGTGCCAGCTCAAAATGTCCATTTCAAACAGTGCAAGATAGCTAATACAGGAGACCCTTTGTTCAAAATCAGTTTTTAATTGATGTCAAAAAGTTGCTTAAATCATGGGCACAAGACCACTCTAAAGATTCAACCTTCTTGTGGGGGGTTCCACATCACCACTCTACTGTAAGGATGCCCATCAAAACAATGGCAGCAAAGATTAGAGCTGTCAAGCAAAATCCTCCTGTCAAATTCAAGAGAACTCCTAAAAAAATGGGTGCAGTACCAGCTTTGGACACAAGCCGGCGCTAGCGGTCTAAACACTGACAGTAGAACTGTATCTCAGGAATGCAAGAGGATCATGAGCTAACTGGGACTTCAAAGGTTTGTTCCCA